>NC_134800.1:48581844-48589344 GCF_046742065.1 Oratosquilla oratoria
TTTTTCCCTAAATGTGAAGTGTGAAGGAAGAGCTCGGCATTTCTTGTGTGTGTGCGTGTACATGTGTGTGTGCACATGTACGTGTATGTGTGTATACACGTGCACGTGTATGTGTGTGTGTGTGTGTGTGTGTGTGTGTGTGTGTGTGTGTGTGTGTGTGTGTGTGTGTGTGCGTACGCGCGTGCATGTGTGTGTGTGTATGAACGCGTGTTAAGTGTGTGTGTATACGCGTGTACGTGTATGTGTGTGTGCATACGTCTACGCGTGCACGTAAAGTACATACATTGTACACCCATTTCTGTAGCCATTCCTCTCCCTCCTCCCTCCTCCCTCCTCCCTTCCCCTCCTTCTCCCCTTTCCCCCTCCCTTCCCCCCTCCCCCTCCGTCTCCCCCGGGGCGACACTCGAAGACGGAAAAAGAGAAAGGTGACATTCGTCTCATCTTTGTCCGACGGAGCCATTTAAGCAACACAAGATTCTAAACGCTTCTTCAAGTAGGAGTGTGAGGGGAGTGAGGTGGTGCACGGGGGGGGGAAGAGGAGGAGGAGGAGAAGGAGGAGGAAGACGAGGAGGAGGAGGAGGAGGGGGAAGACGAGGAGGAGGAAGAGATGGAGAAGGAGAAAGAGGAGGAGGCGGGACAGGAGGCAGAAGAGAAAAGGAGGAGAAAGAGGATGAAGAGGAGGAGAAGGAGGAGGAAGAGGAGGAGAAAGAGGAGGAAGAGGAGGAGAAGGAGGAGGAAGAGGAAGAGAAGGAGAAAGAAAGGGAGGCAGAAAAGAAGAATGAGAAGGAGGAAGAGGAGGCGGAAAAGGAGGCGTAACAGGAGGCAAAACAGAGGAGGAGGAAGAAGAGAAGGAATAGGAGGAAACGAAATAAAAAGAGGAGGAAGAGGAGGAGGAGAAGGAGGAAGAGGAGGAGGAAGAGGAGGAGGAGGAGGAGGAGGAGGAGAGATGGACTAGGGTTGATTCCTTACAAAACTTTCATAATATTATTTACAATGACAGTGATATGTAGGACTGCAAGTATGTTATGGGTGTATATGTGTGTGCATGTATGTGTGTGTGTGTGTATGCTGGTATGTATATATGTATACATGTATGTATGTGTGTATGTATGTGTGGTGGTATTTATATATGTGTGTGTGTGTTGGTATGTATATATGTATGCATGTATGTATGTGTGTATGTATTCATATATGTACATATGTATATGTGCTGGTATGTATATTTGTATGTATGTATGTATGTATGTATGTATGTATGTATGTATGTATGTATGTATGTATGTGTGTATGAATGTTTATATATGTATGTATGTATGTATGTGTGATAGTAAATGCAAGGTAATGCACATAGGTAAAAATAACAGTAAGTACGATTACAAGTTATTTGGAAATTCGTTAACAAAAGTGGATAGTGAAAAAAATCTCGGCGTAATTATCAGTAACGAACCTCAAATCATCCAAGCAGTGTATTTCAGCCTCTGAGAAAGCAAATAAGATTCTGGGATTGATTGCGCGATCTTTTGATTTCAAAAGTCCATCACTCATTAACAAGCTATATAAATCGTTAGTTCGTCCACATTTGGAATATGCTGTTTCCGTATGGTCACCGAATCTCATTAAAGACATTGACAGACTGGAAAAAGTACAACGGCGAGCCACAAAACTGATTCCAAATATCAAAAATAAATCATACGAAAATCGACTTAAGCACATGAATCTGTTTTCCCTAAAAAAGCGTAGACTCAGAGGTGACTTGATACAGGTCTTTAAGATTTTAAAGGGAATTGACAACATCAAAAGTGACCAAATTTTCACATTGAATGAGAATCAGACAAGAAACAATGGTCTCAAACTGTCCGGAAATAGATTCAATTTGGAAGTAGGTAGAAACAACTTTGCCAACCGTGTAGTTAATGAATGGAATAAACTTCCTGCACAGGTAGTGCAATGTAGTTCAGTTCGAAGCTTTAAGAATCATTTAGATAAATACCTAAGTAAGATGCTGTAATGATTATAATTTATGTTATCTTATTTGTTTTTGTTTTGTTATAATTTGTCTGTCTGATTTTCATTTATTATTAGTTATATGTCAATTTATTATCATTTACTATTTACCTGTTTGTTTGTTATTCAACTATACCTATGCATTTATTTATGTATTTTATTTGTTATTTACATTATTATAGTTTTTTATTATTAATATGATTTTATTTTATTTTATTTATTTATTTTTTTTTTTTGCATCCGACCTAGATATGGATCAAAAGGTCTCCTGTCGGCATGCTCCGCCTTTGTAATCCTTTGTAATCCTTTGTATGTATGTATGTGTGATAGTATGTATGTATGTATGTATGTACGCATGCATGTGTGATAGTATGTATGTATGTATGTATGTACGAGTATATATGTATGTATGTATGTATGTATGTATGTATGTATGTATGTATGTATGTATGTATATACTCGTATATTTATGGGAGAGTATGTGTTCCTTTCCACTCCTCCTCCTCCTCCTCTTCCCTCCTTCTCCTCCCCTTCCTCTTTCCTTTCCTTCTCCCCTCCTCTTCCTCCTCCACCTCCTTCTCCCTTCCGCCTCCCCCTTCTCTTCTTCTTCTCCCCTCCTCCTCCTCCTCCTCCTCTTCCCTCCTTCTCCTCTCCTTCCTCTTTCCTCTCCTTCTCCCCTCCTCTTCCTTCTCCTTTTACTCCCCCTTCTCCTCCTCTCCTTCCCTCCTTCTCCCCTCTTCCTCCCCTCCTATTTTCCTCCCCCCTCCTCCTCCTCTTCCTCCCTCCCTCCCTCCCTCCCGCCGCACTCCCGAAACGAGTCTATAATCTTGGTGACGTTTAACGAGGAAAAGTTAACCAACTTCCTGCTCAGCAACTCGCAAGTACACAGTTAACGAGAGGGTGGTGGCGGCGATACTGAAGAGGAGGAGGAGGAAGAGGAGGAGGAGGAGGAGGAGGAGGAGGAGGAAAAGGAAAAAGAAGAGGAGGGGGAGGAAGAAAAGGAAGAGGAGAAGGAAGGGGAGAAAGAGATAGAGGAGGAGGAGGAGGGGGAAAGGAGGACGAGGAGGAGGAGGAGGAGGAAGAGGAGGGAGAGTAGGAAGGGGAAAGGAGAAAGGAAGAGGGAGGGTGGAGTGAGAAAGTGGGGAAAGGGGGAGAGGATAGGGTGAAGTGGGAAGGTGGGAGAGGGAGAAGGTTGAAGGGGGAGGGGAAGGGGGGAAGGGGTGAAAGGGGGGAAGGGGGAAAATGGGGAAGGGGGGAAAGGGGGGAAGGAGTGAAAGGGGGGAATGGGGGAAAGAGTAAAGGGGCAAGAAGGGGAGGGAGAAGGGAAAGAGGGAAGGAGGGAGGGAGAGAAGAGTGAAGGGGAGGGGGAGGGGAAGGTGGAGGAGGGGGAAGGGGGAAAGGGGGAAAGGGGGAGGGGGGAAAGGTCTATCCAAGTTAATCAAATGAAGCTGCCGTTAAAGAAGGAGATGTTGCACAGGTGTTGGAGGTGCTACGAAGGTGCTAAGGAGGTAGAGGCAGGTTGCAGGTTGCGAGGGGGGAGGTGCTACGGAGATGAATAAAATCGTCCGGCGGCAGCCAGAATAAAAGGGAAAGTTCCACCCTCTACGGAAGGGGTTAATAGATGTATATATACATGTATATATGTATACATGTATGTATGTATGTATGTATGTATGTATGTATGTATGTATGTATGTATGTATGTATGTATGTATGTATGTATGTATGTATGTATGTATGTATGTGTGTAAGTATGTATGTGTATGTATGTACGTGTGTATATGTATATGTATGCATGTATGTGTGTGTGTATGAATGTGTGTGTGTGCGTGTGTATGTATGAATGTATGTATATATGTGTGTGTATTTGTGTATGTGTGTGCATGCATGCATGTATGTGTGTGTGCGCGTGTGTATGTATGTATGAATGCATGTATGTGTATGTATGTATGCTTGTATGTATTTATGTATGTATGTGTGTGTATGCATGTATGTGTGTGCGTGTGTATGTATGTATGAATGTATGTATGTATGTGTGTGTATTTATGTATGTGTGTGCATGCATGCATGTATGTGTGTGTGCGCGTGTGTATGTATGTATGAATGTATGTATGTGTATTTATGTATGTATGTGTATGTATGTATGCTTGTATGTATTTATGTATGTATGTGTGTGTATGTATGTATGTATGTATGTATGTGTGTATGTATTTATGTATGTATGTGTGTATGTATGTATGTACATATGCACAGGTGTTCGTCTGTAGACCCGGCAGGTTGCAAAGGTGTTATAGGTGCTAGCACCCCTTAGGTTGAAAACACACTATAGGTTGCAAAGGTTGAATGACTCACGATGTGGGAGAAATGAGCTGTGTGAAGCCCCCTACCCAGCCACCATCCAGCCCCCACACAGCCCCCACACAGCCCCTACACAGCCCCCCAACCTCCTCATATTTCTCTCAAAACCCAACGCTGCCCCATGACAGCCCTCTCAGCCCCGCCTGAACGCCACCTCAGCCACCTCAAGCCACCTAAAGCCGCCTCAAGCCACCTAAAGCCACCCAGCCCAACCCAGACCTCTTCCAAGCCTACTCTATCTCCTCATTCTTCTACATCCATTTCTCAAAGCCCCGCCCCAGCCACGGCCCCGCCCCAGCCCCCTCGCAGCCTCCCCAAGTGATCGAAGACAAATGGGAAGTTGCTGATCGAAACTTTCTGAAATGATCGATGGACAACATAAAAAAGTGATCGTCGTCGTCATCATCATCATCATCATCATCGCTTCGGAAATGTGATGAATAATTAACCAAGGGGAAACGGGGCGAGTGGGGGGGGGGGAAGAAAGGGGGGGAGCCCGGGGGGTGAGAGGGGGAGAGGGGGAAAGGAGGGGGAGGAGGAGAAGGAAGACGAGGATGGGGGAAAGAAGAGAAGGAGGAGCCGAGGGAAGGCGAAGGGGAGGAGGGGAAGAGGAGAAAAAGGAGGAGGAGGAGGAGGAGGATTATGGAAGAAGTGGGGAGATTCGAACACTACAAGATGAGAGGGGGAGGGAGGGAGAAGGAGGAGGGAGGGGAAGGGGGGCAGGGAAGAATAAGTAGAGAGGGAGAAAGGAGGGCATAATGAATGTTAAAAGAATGAGACGAGAAAATATGGAGAGAGAGAGAGAGAGAGAGAGAGAGAGAGAGAGAGAGAGAGAGAGAGAGAGAGAGAGAGAGAGAGAGAGAGAGAGAGAGAGAGAGAGAGAGAGAGAGAGAGAGAGAGAGAGAGAGAGAGAGGGGGGGGGGAAGGGGGAAGGGGGAAGGGGGGAAGGATTTAGGGAGGGAGGGAGGGAGGGAGGGAGGGAGGTAGGGAGGGGGTAAAAAAAGAAATAAAGGAACAAAAGAAGGAAGACTGAAGGGGAAGGGGAGGGGAAGAGAGTACACGAGTAGGAAAAGGAGGGGAGAGGAGGGGAAAGGAGGAGAATGGAGGGAAGGGAAAGGAAGCGAGGGGAAGGGAAGGAAGGGGAAGAGGATGGATGGGAAGGGAAGGGAGTATAGGAGATGGGAAAGGATGAGAGGGGAGGGGAGATGGGAGGGGAGGGGAAAGATACGAAGGGAGGGGAAGGGTAGAGGATAGGGAAGGAGGGGAAAGATAGGAAGGGATGGGAAGGGAGGGAGATAGGAAGAGGAGAGGATAGGAAGGGGGAGAGATAGGAAGGGAGGGGAAGGGAGGTGAGATAGAGGAAGTGAGGGGAAAGGAGGGAAGGGGAGGGGAGGGGAGAGGAGAAGGGAGGAGAAGGGAGGAGAAGGGAGGAGAAGGGAGGGGAGGGGAGAGGATAGGAAGGGAGGGGAAGGGAAAGGAATTAGAAGGGAAGGGAGGAAAGAGGTGTTGATTGTAAGCAGATTGGAATGATTGGGTCCTGTGGGAGATGAGGTGATTGGCATGATGAAGAGGCGGTTCAAAAATATGACTTATTATGATTGGGTCACGCATCATCTGGATTAGGTAAAATATGAGTGATTGGGGTATTTGTTGCTGATTGGGAAATTGGGAGATTTACAAGGAGAGATCTCAGTTCACTCTTCCCCAGTGATTGGTTGATCAGGAGTGATTCGGACCGTCAGGGATAAAACTCAGGTCTTTAGGGAAAGAAGGGTGAGTGCGGCTGTGATGCCAATGTACCCGGTGATTGGGTGGGAGGGAGGAGGGGGAGGGTGATGGTAAGGGTGAAAGAAGGGGTGAGGGGAGGGAGAGGGAGGGAAGGGGACTGGGGAGGGTGATGGTGAGGGTGAGAGAAGGGGTGAGGGGAGGATGAGGGAGGGGAGGGGAACGGGGAGAGGAAGGATTGAGGGTAGGGAAGGGGTAAGGGGAGAGGGAGGGAGGGGAGGGGAAGGGGGAGAGGAAGGGGTGAGGGAAGGGGTGAGGGAAGGGAAGGGGTGAGGGGAGGGGGAGGGAGGGGAGGGGAAAGGGGAGAGGAGGGGTTGAGGGGAGGGAAGGGGTGAGGAAAGGGAAGGGGTGAGGGGAGGGGAAGGGGGAGAGGAAGGGGAAGGGGAGAGGAAAGGGTGAGTGTAGGGAAGGGGTGAGGGTGTGTGAAAGGGTGACGGGGAAGGGGGAGAGGCGTGGGTGAGAATGAGATGAGGATAAGAAAAGGGGTGACATGAGGGGAGAGGAAGGGAGAGGGGCAAAGGTGAGGGCAGGGGTGAGGGAAAGGGTGATAGAAGGGGAGGGGTAAGGTAAGGATAGGTAAGAGAATGGGAGTAACAGTCTATTTGGTAATTTCATGAAGGTAACAGGGGCAGGGAGGAAAGGAATGACGTCATCAAATGAAGTCATCGTACTGTGAATGACGTCATCACCTTCCCGTGAATGACGTCATAGATCTAATGGTGACGTAATTTGTTTATTTTGTTCTAGCTATGAGGAGGGGAAGGGGGAGAGGTTGGAGGGGGTAGAGGAGGAGATGAGGGAAGAGGAGGAGAGATTGGAGGGGAAGAAGGAGGAGGAAGAGGAGGAAGAGGAAGAGGAACAGGAGGAGGAGTAGGAGGAAGAGGAGGAAGAAGAGATGTTAGGGACAAATAGCAAATCATTCGGTACCTTAAGGGGGGGATCTTCGAGTTCGAACCCCTAAGTAGGGTAATAATATCCCCCCAAATATCACCCCTACCCCTTGGCCACTTTGTTTACAAATGCAAAAAATATTCTCCCCAATGGCTTTACCAACTCCTATTCCCAGTTGTGCACACCCTCAGCCCCCCTACCACCGCGGCCAAAAAGCCCCCTTCCCCCCCAAGCCACCACTCGATTCCCCCCATCCGTTTTGACAAGTGTCCAATACGGTCCCCAACAGCAGCCACCTCCCCCCCCCCTCCGGCCCCGTTTTCAAAATGTTTCGTCCCTTTCCCAAAAGTGTTCGTTCAGCGGGGACTAATTCTTATGGGGGGATGATCTCGGATCTCGGGCAGTGAACGATAATGGGCGGTAATAGGGTCATAATGCATTGATACGTCGAATCTATTATGT
>NC_134800.1:48606844-48614344 GCF_046742065.1 Oratosquilla oratoria
CCTTTTCTTTTTCTTCCTGCTAATGCATCTAGGACATTATGTAAACGTCTGGCTTGTATTTTAATTAGATTATTAAATTCCTAATGGATTTGTTAACGCGCGTGCACGCGCATGCACGCACACACATATACGCACACACAGGCATACATACACACACAAACACACACACAAACATACATACACACATACACAAACGAATAGAAACATATATATATATTTATTTATATATATATATATATATATATATATATAACCTTAGGATAAAAAATCACCCATTAATTCTATTGTTATTATTATTATCATTATTATCATTATCATTATCATCATTGTCATTATTATTATTATTATTATTATTACTATTATCATTATTATTATTATCATTATTATTATTATTATTATTATTATTATTATTATTATTATTATCATTATTACTATTATCATTAATATTATCAAAAAGAGAGATCCACGAAGCGAGCAAGTCTTGTAAAGAGTGGAAAAGAGACGTCGAGGATTGCATTTAGGCTTATCTTTCCTGTCAAGCCTTTTATAAACTGAAAATGACAAAAAAAAAAAAAAAATATCACACAAAGCGTCCATATCTGATCTTAGTGCTTCAAGGGTCCCCGTTTCACATCTGTTATATTCTAATTGACGTCAGGTGATTTTATTCAGCTGGGATAGACTACGAGTAGGATTAGGGACACGCACATGCTTATATACACACGCATGCACGCACGCACGCACACACACACACACACACACACACACACACACACACACACACACACACACACACACACACACACACACACACACACACACACGCCTATTACTTCTTCCTCTTGCTCAGGCCTCTCTCTCCTTCTTCTTCCTCCTTCTCTCTGCTCCTCCTCCTCTTCTTCTTCTTCCTCTCCTCCTCTTCCTCCTCCTCCTTTAGTGGTCATCACATTAGATCAGATTAGCAATCAAATCCACATTTACAGCTCCATTTTATTTGACGTGACAGGGTGTGATGTGAACGCGACATTTCCTGGGTCGACGTGAAGTCACGCATAATGATGTCACATAGCATGACGTCACACATAATGACGTCATACAAAATGACGTCATATATAATGACTTCACATATAATGACGTCACATAGAATGACGTCATATATATTGGCGTCACATTATGACATCACCTGTCATGACGTAACATATAGTTACATCATAGGTCATGACGTCACATATGTCACATAGTGACGTCACATGCATCTGATGACGTCATCTGTCACGTGATGACGTGAATTGTGACGCAATGTCACGTGGATATCACGTGGAGAAAAATGTTCTTCTCTGTCTCCCTCGTCCTCCTCTTATTCCTCTTTCCCCTTTTCTTCTCTCTCTCTCTCTCTCTCTCTCTCTTTTAATTTTTCTTTTTCTTTTTTTGTGTCTTCTTATCTTCGCTTCCTTCATTGACGTTTATATCATCATCCTTCTTCTTCTTCTTCTTCTTTTTCTTCTTCCTCTTCCTCTTTTTCTCCTCCTCCTCCTCCTCCTTCTTTTTTCTTCTTCTTCTTCTTCTTCTTCTTCTTCTTCTTCTTCTTCTTCTTCTTCTTCTTCTTCTTCTTCTTCTTCTTTTTCTTCCTCTTTCTCCTTTTCCCCTCTTCCTCATCAGTAATACTCTCGATTTCGTTCTCCCTCCACCTCCGAACCTGTCTCCCCTCCCTCTTCCTCTCCCTACCCCCCTTCCCTGCTCCCCACTCCCCCTCCTCCTCTTCTTCTCCACTTCCTCTTTCCCCCTCCTACACCTCCCCCACCCCTCTCCCTTCTACCCTCCTCATTTTCCCTTCCTCTCATCCTTCTCCATCTTCTCCCCTTCCCCTCCACCTCCTCCTCTCTTCCTCCACCTCTACTCTTCCTCAACTCTCTCCCTCCCCGTCCTCCTTTCCTCCCGCCCTCCTTCTCCACCTTAACCCTCAACCTTACCCCTTCTCCTCCACCTCCTCCCTCTCTCTCCACCTCTCGTTCCACCTCCCCTCTTCTTCCACATCCTCCATGCCCCTCCTCTTCCACGTTCTCCCTACCATCTCCTCCATCTCTCTCCATCTCCTCTATCTCCTCGATCTCCTCCATCTCCCTCCATATCCTCCATCTTCCTCCATCTCCTCCATCTCCCTCTATCTCCTCCATCTCCCTCCATATCCTCCATCTCCTCCATCTCCCTCCATGTCCTCCATTTTCCTCCATCTCCTCCATCTCCTCCATCTCCCTCCATCTCCTCCATCTCCCTCCACATCCTCCATCTCCCTCCATCTCCCTCCATCTTCTCCCTGACACAGGAAGCAGGGGCTCGCATCGCTCATCCCAGGGCCTCGATCTCAACTAAATCCGAAGTTAATCTCACAAATTGGGACTTTAACCTCTCCGCCGTAAAAATCGGACGTCTCCATTAAGACTGGGGGTCGCGGTCGTTAGGCTAAGCAGTTCATTAAGGGGACGTCGTTAAGACGCACTGTCGCTCTTGAGTGATAAGAATTGGCGATTGGGTCGAGGAGGACGTGGTCGAGAAGGTGGTCGAGGAGGAGGACGTGGTAGTCGAGGACATGGTGGTGGTCGAGAAGGAGGTGGTATTGGTTGAGGAAGAGGTGGTGGTGGAGGCCGAGGAGGAGGTGGTGGTGGTGGAGGAGAAGGTGGTGGAGGAGGTGGTGGTGGTCGAGGACGTGGTAGAAGAAGAGGAGTTGGTGGACGAGAAGGAGGGTGGAAAAGAAGGTGGTGGAGGAGGAGGTGGTGGAGGAGGAGGTGGTGGTTGAGGAGGTGGTCGAGGTGGTGGTCGAGGAGGATGTGGTGGTGGTCGAGGAGGAGGTGGTGAAGGACGAGGAGGACTTGGTGGTGGTCGAGGAGAAGATGATGGAGAAAGAGGAGGAGGTGGAGGAGGAGGTGGCGGTGGTCGAGGAGGTGGTGATGGAGGAAGAACAGGAGGTGGAGGATAAGGAGGTGTTGGTGGTCGAGGAGGAAATGGAGGAAGAGGAGGAGGTGGAGGAGGAGTGGTGGAGGACGAGGAGGTGGTGGTTGAGGAGGAGGTGGTGGAGGATGAGGAGGTGATGGTGATCGAGGAGGAGGTGGTGGAGGAGGAGGAGGTTGGGGGAGTGGGAAGAAGAGGGGTACAGGGGAAGGGGTGGGAGGAGAGGGTGAGGGGGTGACAAGAGGTAGGAGGAAGGAGGGAGCAGGGAGGAGGGAGGGGAGGGACAAAGGGAAGGTGGAGGAGGGTGAGGAGGAGAGAGGGAGTTAGGAGGCAAGGAGGATAAGGAGGAGAGAAGGAAGGAGGAGGTAGGGAGGAAGGGAGGAGGAGGAGGAGGAGGAGGAGGAGGAGGAGGAGGAGGAGGAGGAGGAGGAGGATGAGGAGGATGATGAGGAGGAGGATGAGGATGAGGAGGGAGAGGTGGGGAGTAGCTGTAGGAGTGAGAGGAAGGAGATTGGGAGAGAGGGGAGTGGGAGGGAGGAGAGAGGGAGGAAAATGTGGGAGAAAAGGAAGAGAGGAAAATGAAGAGAAAGAAAAGGTGTCCTCTCGCAATGCTCGCCTACAGACATTTCCCATCCAAACTCGTCTCATATTCACACACGCACCTCTCGCTTAGGCCATCACACTTTACACAGACACGTACAGACACGTCATTTATGCACACCTGTTTCTATTATGTACGTGAGATCGACGTGTGTATGTGTGTGTGTGTATACACGCCTTGTGTATACATACATACTTGATTTCACCTACATGGACGCTATACCAGGGAAGGATTTACCAATAGGATTGACCGATAGGATTGACCAATAGGATTGACCAATTTACAAATAGGCCCCACGGCTAACAGGGACCCACAGAAACTAATTTGTCACGCAGGAATGGTAATAAATAGATAAATTATTTAATAAATAAATATATTAAAAACGTATTAATATACAGCATATACTGTATGAATAATAAATAAATAATAAATTAATAAAGAAAAAACAGGTAGATATTATGTTACGTTACAATAAGCATTTTTCAGTAAAAAGTAACCATACGCTATTAAATTAAAATTTAAAAGTCATACTCTATTAAATTTGAATTTTAAATTACAGTAATATATATATATATATATATATATATATATATGTATATATATATATATATATATATATATATATATACATATATATATATATATATATATATATATATATATATATATTGGATACTGAATCCATTGACGAGGTTTAGATCCAGCATTTCACTGTACTACAATTGTCATAAGTTCTGTAATATTTTTCTATATGCCGTCAGGCGATTTCATTCAGATAAAGGAATCTCGCCCCCTCGTAATGAGAGGGTTAACAAGTGTGTAAAACCAGTAATAACTATTATCGTAATCGGTACACAACTATTAACAAGAAATTAATTAATAACGACAACAATAATTATGAATACATAAATGAGCTGTGAAAATAGCCTTCCCTTGCCCTTCCTCCCACCCCTCCCTCTCTCATTACCTCCTCCCCCCCTCTCCCCGTCCCCCTCTCCCCCTTCCCCCTCTCCCCCCCTACCCCTTCACGGGCACCCTGTGTCTGTAATCGCTGAAATTAATCTTACAAATGAATATTTTCCTGAAGGCACATATTTCAGAGCACAGGCTTGAAGATCCTTGAAGACATGCATATTTCTCTCTCTTCCTCTTTCTCTCGCTCTTTGTCCCTCTCTCCCTGTTTCTCTTTCTCTTGCTTTCTTTTTCTCTTTCTTTCCTCCCCCTCCCCTCTCTCTCTCTCCCTGTTTCTCTATCTCTCACTTTCTTTTTCTCTCTTTCTTAGCCCTTCTCTCTCTCTCTCTCTCTCTCTCTCTCTCTCTCTCTCTCTCTCTCTCTCTCTCTCTCTCTCTCTCTCTCTCTCTCTCTCCCTGTTTCTCTTTCTCTCACTTTCTTTTTCTCTCTTCCTTAGCACCACCACCCCTCTCTCTCTTTCTCTTCATATTTCTCTTTCTCTCACTTTCTTTTTCTCTCTTCCTTAGCCCTTCTCTCTCTCTCTGTCTCTCTCTCTCTCTCTCTCTCTCTCTCTCTCTCTCTCTCTCTCTCTCTCTCTCTCTATCTCCCATACACCTCCTCTTCTATTTTCCCCTCCCTCTCTTTCCTTTCTCTTCAAAATTTTCCTTTCCTAAATTTCCCTTCCATCGCCCCCACTTCCTTCCTTTCCCTTCTTCCATCCTTCACCAATTCCTCTTCTGCTCTTTTCCCTTCCACTCCCTCCCCTTCCCACCTCTTCTATCACCTCTTTCTTGTCTCCCTCCTCTCTTTTCTTTCTCCTTTTCTTTCCCGTTTCTCTTATCCTCTATTCCTTTCTTGTCTTCTTCCCTATCTTCCTTTCCCTAACTCCTTTTCTCTTCCCCTCTTCCTCTTCCTCCTGCCCTCTCCTCCTCACCCTCTTTCTCACCTCCCTTCATTTCTTCTTCTTTCTTTTCCTTCCCTCCATTCTTCCCTCTTTCCCTCTCATCCATTATTTCTAGTCTCCTACACTGCCCTCCCCTCTCTTTCCACTCTCTTTCCCCTCTCTTTACCTCTAACCTTCATTTCATCCCACTCCTCTCTTTGTTCCTTCCCTTTTCCTTCCCCTCTTTGTTCCTTCCCTCTTCCTTACCCTCTTCACCTCCCTCTTCCATCCTCTCCCCTTCCTCCCTTTCCATCCTCTCCTTTCTACTCCCTCCATTACTTCCCCCTCCACTCCTCCTCCTCCACCACTCCCTCCCCACTCCGACGCAAAGAAAACGAAACACATGAATTAATTACTCTTTTTTCTCTCTCTTTTTCTCTTTTCCGTGCAGCTGGGGGACAGGCGGAGGCGATGGGTCAACAGATGGTTCAGAACAAGGACAGCGGGAGTTTTGCGGCTTCATCCTCTTCGGCAACCATCCTTCCAGTTCCAGAAGAGGAACAACAGCTCCTCCCACAACCAGCAGCTCTCAGAGGACAAGCGAGCAGCTCAAAGACGATCAGCACTGGGAAGAGCAGCCGAAGTGTAGATATCTACCAGCCCATGCGGTATTACGATACCGGGAGACCCGGTACTCAACCCGGAAAGGTACCCGGTACCGGTATGGAAGGAGTCTCCGGTTCCAGCGTCAGTAGCAGCGGAAGCCTCTTCTGGTCGGGAGGAAGTGATGATAGTTCCAGTACCAGTGGTACTTCCGGTAGCCGGTACTACAGCGGTGGGTACGGTGGAGGGGAGGAGGACTGGAGGAAGAGTGGTGGAGGAGGAGTAGGAGGAGGAGGAGGAGAAGGAGGAGGAGGAGGAGGAGGTGGAGGAGGAGGAGGAGGAGGAGGAGGAGGGTTCTATAAGGGCGATGATAGCTGGACGAGGTCCTACGAGAAAAGGCCCCCGAAGACTTGGGCAGCGACAGATGGGTTCCCGGGTTCTCCCAGCTGGTCTTCGGGGAACTACGACAAGGAACAGGGCTCCAGCTGGTCGGACAAGAACAAGGGATATGTCAAATCCTCCCACTGGGACTCCGGCGGGAGCAGCAGTGGGTCCTACGGGAACCCCACTTACAATCGGCCCCCCTTCACTACAGGAGGAAGCTCCTTCGACTCGTCCTCTACAGGTGGTTCGGTGTCCTCCTACAACAGTGGAGGAGGAGGAACCGGTGATGGGAGTCGCTGGGGAGGACCTCACGATAAACCGCTCAAGCTCTTCGGGGTCGAAGTCCCCGTCTACAAGTTCCGAGGCGAGGACGCACAGCTCGAGTGCAAGTTCGATAGAGGAACCGACCCGCTCTACTCCGTCAAGTGGTACAAGAACGACAACGAGTTCTTCAGGTAGGTCCTCCTCGTTTTACTTCTTCAGGTAGGTCTTCCTCGTTTACTTCTTCTGGTAGATTTTCTTTGTCTACTTCTTCGGGTAGGTTTTCCGTATCTATTTCTTCAGGTAGTTCCTCCTCGTTTTACTTCTTCAGGTAGGTCTTCCTCGTCTACTTCTTCAGGTAGATCTTCCTTGTCTACTTCTTCAGATAGATTCTCCGTATCTACTTCTTCAGGAAGATCTTCCTCGTTTACTTCTTCAGGTAGATCTTCTTTGTCTACTTCTTCAGGTAGATTCTCCATATCTACTTCTTCAGGTAGGTCTCCCTTGTCTACTTCTTCAGGTAGATCTTCCTTGTCTACTTCTTCAGGTAGGTTTTACGTATCTACTTCTTCAGGGAGATCTTCTTTGTCTACTTCTTCAGGTAGATCTTCCTTGTCTACTTCTTCAGGTAGATCTTCCTTGTCTACCTTTTCAGGTAGATTCTTCGTATCTACTTCTTCAGGTAGATCTTCCTTGTCTACTTCTTCAGGTAGATCTTCCTTGTCTACTTCTTCAGGTAGATTCTCCGTATCTACTTCTTCAGGTAGATCTTCCTTGTCTACTTCTTCAGGTAGGTTCTCCGTATATACTTCTTCAGGTAAATCTTCCTTGCCTACTTCTTCAGGTAGATTCTTCCTTGTCTACTTCTTTA
>NC_134800.1:48621844-48624344 GCF_046742065.1 Oratosquilla oratoria
TCCTCTCTCTTCCCTCTTCTCTCTTCTCTCTTCCCTCTTCTCCCCCTTTCACTCTCATTTTGTCCAATTCTCCCCCTCCCCTAATCCCCCCACTCTTCTTCCTCCATCATCCCCCCACCCTTCTCTTCTTTCTCCCTCACTTCTTCCACTTCTCTCTCTCTTTTTTGTCCGTTCTCTCTTTTTCTCTTTCCTTCTTTCTCCTGTAGCCTCCCCATCTCTCCCAACTTCCCTATCCTCCCCTCCCCCTTCCCCCCCTTCCCCCCGCCACCTTCCATGCCCACCCACCCCTCAGCCGTCCTTCCCCCGCCCTCCCCCTCACCTCCCCCCTCCCCCTCCATCCCCCCCTCCCCCCGGGGTTGAAAAAAACATTTGCCAAACAAAGGAAACTCAACTTTTCGACCTAATACGCCTCATCGGTGTCAGACCCGGAACTTGTTTCCCTCACCGTTTGGGGCGACCGAGAGGGGGGAGGGGGGAGTAGGCAGGGGGCGAGAGGGGGGAGGGGGGAGGAGGCAGGGGGCGAGAGGGGGGAGGGGGGAGGAGGCAGGGGTGAGAGGGGCAGAGGCAAAGGGGGGTAAAAGATACAGTGGGGGGGAGGAGTAGGAGAAGCGGGGGAAGATGGAAGAAGAGGAGGAGGTGAAAGAAGAGTGGGAGGAGGATAGAAGAAAAGAAGGAGAAAGAGAGGGAGGAGGAGGAGAAGGAGGAGGAGGAGGAGGAGGAGGAGGAGGAGGAGGAGGAGGAGGGGGTGTAAGAAGGGTGGAGGAGGTTAGAAGAAGAAGATAGGAGGAGGAGGAGGAGGTGAAAGAAGGGTGGGAGAAGATAGGAGGAGTGGGAGAAGGAGGAAGAGGATGAGGTGGGAGAGGAAGAGAAGTACGAATATTGGGTTGATGGGAGTAGGAGAGGAGGAGGAAGAGGAAGATGAGGACGAGGAAGAAGAAGAGGCGGGGGTGTGGGGGAAAGAAGGAAGAGATGAAGAAGAAAGAGAAGGAGAAGGATAAGATGACGGAGGAGGAGAAGGACAAGGAAGAGGAAATGGAGAAAGAGGAGAAGAAAAAGAAAGAACAGAAGAATGGGGGAGACTGCAAGAGACCATAAGGCCTGTACTAGGTAGTTCCATGTCCCTTAACATCTGTCATCCTTGTCCATAAAGTTATTGAATCTTCTCTCACAACAACTGATAGTTTCTGTGCTCACTTCATCACGGTTACTAAGTCTATTCCATTTGTTGACCACTCAATTAGTAAACCAGTTCTTGCCTATTTTCTTCTTAAACCTAAATTGATCAAAGTTAAACCCATTAACACGAGTTCTACCCTGGGGTCTTAATATGATGACCTTGCCTGTTAAAACCCTTGACCCATTTGAACACCTCTATCAGGTCACCCCGCACTCTACGTCTTTCTATAGAGTGTAAGTTAAGGTGCCTAAGCCTTTTTTCGTATGGAAAATATCTAATTCTTTGTATCATTTTGGTTAATCACTTATGTACTGATTCTAGTGAATTGATGTCCATTCTATAGGACGGAGACCAAGATTGTACCACATAGTCAAGGATGGGTCTAACTAACACTAGATAAAGTTTGATAACTACATCTGAGAAGAAGGTGAGAGAGGGGATAAGGAGGAGGGGGAGGGGTGTGTGGGGGAGGATGGGAGGGGAAGGGGGCGAGGAGGGAGGAGGGGAGGGAGGGGGAGGGGTATAAAGGGACATTCGGATGAAAGATCAGATCCTCTTAAAGTTGCTAAAGACGTTTGGATTCCTTATACTCTCAGGTCATTAGCATCGGAGATTATACTCCCCCCTCCCCCTCCTCCACCTCCCCCCTACTTCACCCTTTCCCACTCTTTTCCCCCCTGAGCCCCCACCCCAACTCCCATCTTTTATTCTTAGACACGTGCTAGGTGGGAGGGGTGGGAGGGGCCAATTAATAAGTTCAGAAGGGAAAGGGAGGGGGAGGATGAAGTGGAGGGAAGAGGAGGGGAGAGGGAGGAGGAAGGGGGAGAGGGAGAAGGAAGGGGGGATGGAGGAGGAAGGGAGAGAGGAAATAGGGGGAGGAAGTGGAGGGAAGAGGAGGGGGAGAGGGAGGAGGAAGGTGGAGAGGAAGAAGGAAGGGGGAATGGAGGAGGAAGGGAGGGAGGAAATAGGAGGAGGAAGCGGGAAGAGGAGAGGGAAAGAGGGAGGAGGAAGGGGGAGAGGGAGGAGGAAGGGGGAGAGGGAGGAGGAAGAGGGAATGGAGGAGGAAGGGAGAGAGGAAATAGGATGAGGAAGCGGGAAGAGGAGGGGGAGAGAGGGAGGAGGAAGGGGGAGAAGGAGGAGGAAGGGGAGAGGGAGGAGGAAGGGGGAAAGGAGGAGGAAGTGAGAGAGTGAGAAGGGGGAAGTATGAAGAGGAGGGGAAAGAGGAAGTGGGGGATGGAGAGGGGGATGGGAGGGGAGGAGGAGGTGGAGAGGAAGAGAGGAAGTTGGGAAGGAAGTGGGCGAGGGAGAGAGAGGAGGAGAAAG
>NC_134800.1:48646844-48649344 GCF_046742065.1 Oratosquilla oratoria
GGACAGGGGAGGAGGAGTAGGAGGAGGAGGAGGAGGGGGAGGAGGAGGAGGAGGAGGAGGAGGAGGGGGAGGACAGGAGAAGGACGCTGCCTCAGTTCGCCATTTTGTTGGAGAACCTCCATCCGGTTCCGATATTCCCTCCCGCCCTCCTCCTCCTCCTCCTCCTCCTCCCGCCTCCTTCCCCATCCGCGGCCGGGGATCCCTTCAGTCCAGCGGGATCCGGGACGCCGGGAAAGAAATCCTTCAGCGGGATCCGGGAGATAAGAGCGCCGAAAGGTCTTTTCGCGACAGTTAAACCTAAATACATGTGTACATAAAAAGAAATATGCGTGCATACATATATACTTACAAATATAAATACACGCACGTGCATATGTATGTATGCACAAATTTTCTTATATCAAGACACATGTATTCATTATATATGTATATACATACATGCATACATACATATATACATGCATACATACATACATACATACATACATACATACATACATACATACATGTATACATACATACATACATATATGATATATATATAATATATATATGCATATACATATATGATATATATATACATATATATGTATGCATATATATATATATATACACGGTATATATATATATATATATATATATGTACATATATATATATATACATATATATATATATATGTTATACATATGTACATATACATATACAGTATATACATATATAAATATATATATATATACATATATATATATTTATATGTATATATATGTATGCATATATATATATATATATGTGTATATATATAAACATACATATATATATATATATACATATACATATATACATATATATGTATATATATATACATCTATGTATATATATATATATACATATATATATATATATATGTATATATATACAAACATACACATATACACATATATACATATATGTAAATATATATATATATATATATATATATATTTATGTATATATATATATATATATATATATATATATATATACATACATTTAATTTTCAATGTTTCGTCTGCATAGAGACATCATCAATAAAATCAGGTACTTATAAATTACACTCATACAGAAATAAAGAACTTGGGAGTTTACATTGTTATGAAAAATTAAAAAATAATTACAAGTATAGGAAATAGATATGAAGAAATCAAATAATCTGCAAATACAGATTGCTGGGGGATAATACTTACAAAATCAAAAATATTTTATATATATATATATATATATATATATATATATATATATATATATTATGTATATATATACATGGTCTCCCAAAATTACATTTACACTTTTTGGATCATTATAAATTGCCTTGTTTATTGATTTTAACAATGAAACAAGATACATGTGATAGCCAAAGGATCTATTTAAGAATGTAATACTAACATCAAGAGATAAAATAACAAATAAAGTTCTTTCCAAGGAAAACTCTCCTGGGTTGAAATGGTAAAATGTCACAATATGTTTGCTTCACTTCAGGTGTTCAAACTGAAATCTGTTCTGCTCCAGACAGATCTAATAATGGAAGAAATAAAAGTGCACACATCATACACCATCTCATCTGTTATAAAAGCACATTGTTCTTCAATTGCTACTCTCAATTCGTCAATTGTTGCCAATTTTGTGCTGTAAACTTTGTCTTTTAGAAACCCCCCACAAAAAGAAATCCAAAGGTGATTTAGAAGGAAATTCAAAACTTCCTTTTCGTCCAATTCATCTGTCTGGCATAGATGCCCCCAGACAAGCTCTCACGTCGCGATGGAGGAGCGCCATGCTGCTGGAAGAAACCCTCTTCTTCTCCAAACTGTTCTTGGATGCGTGGCATGGCAAACTCTTGGATTATGTTGGGATAATTCAATTCTGTTGCGGTGTCTTGGAAGAAGAATGGTCCGATGAGTCCTCTAGCGGACAAACCACACCACACAGTCACTCCAGGCAAATTCAAGTGATGTTCCTCTGTAACATGTGGATTTTTTGTTGCCCGGTAGGTGCAGTTGTGTCGATTTATTGAACCATTCAGCTTAAACGTTGTTTCGTCACCCCAAACAATTTTGAGGGGAAATTCATCATCGCCTGAACATCTTGCAAGATACCATTCACAGACCTCAACCCTTCGGTCAGGGTCGTCTTCGTTCAGAGATTGAACAAGCACTAGTATCAAACTGTTCAACTGAGAACGTTCCAAAATGCGATGAACGCTGGATTTAGGGATACCTGTTTCACGGGACAGTTGCCTCACTGATTTTCTTGGAGAGTTCTGAACATTATCAATGACCTTTTCCTCTCTTGTTGGGCTTGTTGATGAACTTTGTTGACTGGAGCGACCCTTTATCATATGATGGACAGTTCCGTATTCATCAAATTTGGCGATGATGCGCGAAATGCTGCAGCGAGATGGTGCATCCATATGGAACTGTTCAGTAAAACGTCTTTGCACTTCAGCTTTGTTTTCGACATTACAAA
>NC_134800.1:48654344-48661844 GCF_046742065.1 Oratosquilla oratoria
AAAGGAAGAGGAGGGGAAGTGGAAGAGGAAGAGTCATAGAGGAAAGGAAGGGAGAGGAGGAAGGGGAGGAGAAGGAGGAAGAGGAAAAATAGAATGGGGATGGAGGAAAGAAACGGTGAAGAAAAGGGAAGAGGAAGAGGAGGAGGAGGAGGAAGAGGAAGAAGAAAATAAGGAGGAGGCGTAGGATGAAGTGAAGTGTAAGAGGAAGAGGAAGAGGAAGAGTAGAAGGAGAACGGAGAGAAGGAGGGGAGAACAGGAAGAGGAGGAGGAAGAAGAGGATGATGGTGAGGAGGAGTAGGATGAAGTGAAGTGTAAGAGGAAGAGGAAGAGGAAGAATGGAATGGGGATGGAGGGAAGGAGGGGAGAACAGGAAGAGGAGGAGGAAGAGGAAGAGTGAAAGGGGAATGGAGGGAAGGAGGGGAGAACAGGACGAGGAGGAGGAAGAGGAAGAGGAGGAGAAAGAGGAAAAGTGGAAGGGGAATGGAAGGAAGGGGGGAAGAACAGGACGAGGAGGAGGAAGAGGAAGAGGAGGAGAAAGAGGAAAAGTGGAAGGGGAATGGAAGGAAGGAGGGGAGAACAGGACGAGGAGGAGTAAGAGGAAGAGGAGGAGGAAGAGGAAAAGTGGAAGGGGAATGGAAGGAAGGAGGGGAGAACAGGACGAGGAGGAGGAAGAGGAAGAGGAGGAGGAGAAGGAAAAGTGGAAGGGGAATGGAAGGAAGGAGGGGAGAACATGACGAGGAGGAGTAAGAGGAAGAGGAGGAAGAAGAGGAAAAGTGGAAGGGGAATGGAAGGAAGGAGGGGAGAACAGGACGAGGAGGAGGAAGAGGAAGAGGAGGAGGAAGAATAAGACGTTAGTACTATCATGCTTTAGGACCAAAATTGCTTTTGACAAAGCAATTATGTCATCTGGGAGAGCAGCTGTCGTTGTCCTAGCAGCTGGTCCCGCTGTGTGAACTGTTATTAATCGTACCCATGTCTAAGGCCCGGGTAGTAAAAAAGCGCTAACGTTATTAATCGTAGCCGCGTCTAAGGCATGGGGTATGAATGTCCTTTGGACCTGTTTTGTAAGGCGATATTGGTGGTCTCATGACAAAAAAGGATTTTTTTTTTTTTTTGTATATCGACATAACCAACGTCAAGAAATATGTTTAGCGTATTGTATATACATATATTTTTTCATACGGAAGTCATATTATGATAGATTTAATGTTATTATTATTATTATTATTATTCATTTTTTTTTATCTGGCAGATACATCGGCTCTGCTAGGATCGGCAATGGCGGGCGAGTCTGCCCCACCTCTCCTCAACCTCCTACTCCTCCTCCTCCTCCTCCTCCTCCTCCGCCTCCATCCTCCACTCCCTATCCTCCTCCTCACTTTTCTTCCCTCTCGCCCTCCTTATTTTTTCTAAGCGCTTTTCCCGTTTGAATGCGGGTTACTACCTTTTCTGGCCTAGACGCTTGAGTTTGGCGTTAGACATGTATTCAAAAACAGACCACTCCGATGTATTTCTTCTTTTTTTCCCCTTTTTTTTTTTCCTCTCCTTTATCGTCAATGGGTTCTCTGCATCTCATAGGCCATTCCGTTTGTCGTTTGCCGAACCGGTTTTGTTGTCCACATTTTGCAAAACGACATGAGGACCGGCAGGGTCGTTTATGTTAAACATCTAAAGCTTTATTTTAGCATCGACAATGCAGAGGGGGGGGAAACGAGTTTAGCGTTCTTTCCACCCAATGAGTTTTTTTTTATATTCTCAGATGATCATTTTTCTTTTTATTTCGACATTCTCCTCACGTTGTTCGAGTTTTACGCCAATAGCTAATTCTCAATTCGTGACTTAGACTAATGAAAACACTTATGATAAGACGTTCTTTCCAAATTTACGAATAGACCTTCCCCCCGCCAGCTCTATCGCCTCTCCTTGCACGATACCTTTGCCACCGAGCCTATATGAGCAACCGCCGCCGCTCAGCCAATCAGTGTGGAGAACCTCCGACAGAGTCGGGTGACGTCACCGGGAGCGCGCGGAGGATTGGCCAGTCGTTCTCGGTGGCTCCGCCCACCCGTTTTCCTATTGGCGCACGGGACCTCTCCGTAGTGCATCATCTTGGAGGAGTCCACGGAATTTACAACCCATATTTCACTAGTCACCCATCATCACCTGCCTATTACGACCAACAATAGGAATATCACGCTGAACGCGATATATACATACCGGTACGCATATACATACATATACATATATATATATATATATATATATATATATATATATATATATGTATATATATGTATATATATATATATATATATATATATATATATATATATATATATATACATAGACATACAAACACACACACACATATGTATGTGTTGTGATGGATACTAATATTGAATTAAAATAAATGAGTTGTAAGAATTCACACAGCATAAGAAAAAACAATAATTTTCAGTATCATAAAAGAAAATATACATGAATACATACTATATATATATATATGTATAAATGCATATATATATATACATAAACACACACATATATATATATATATACATATATATATATATATACATATATATATATATATATATATGTGTGTGTGTGTGTGTGTGTGTGTGTGTGTGTGTGTGTGTGTGTGTGTGTGTGTGTGTGTGTGTGTGTGTGTGTGTGTGTGCGTGTGTGTCTGTGTGTCTGTGTGTTTGTGTGTGTGTGTGTGTGTGTGTGTAGAAGGAACCAGAAATAGAAAGATAAAAAGGATAAGGCACAAGACGAACAAGAAAAACAAAAAAGATAAACAAAATCCAAGAAGCTCCGGTTAAACTTGAGCTAACTAAGGTTAGCTACGACGACCGCTAATCATAGCGGTTTAAGCGGTTCCGAAATTAAAACCAGAAGTGGGCTAATAATTTTGGAGAGTCTAATTCAGAGCGGCCATTTTGGGAAGAGGTGTCGGCAACTCAGCCCTACTGAATGAAAACAAATTATGTTCATAATTTCCATAACATTGGCGGAAATGAGCTGTTTCGTTGGAGAAGGAGGAGGAGGAGTAGGAGGAGGAGGAGGAGGAGGAGGAGGATGAGGATGAGGAGGAAGAGGAGGGGAGGCAGGGTAATGGGAGGGGTAGGTAGGGAGGAGGGGTAGGGGGTGGTATTAAAGAAGGAGAGAGGAAGGTGATGGAGATTGAAGGAGAGGATTGAGGGAGAGCCGGGGGGATGGAGAAAGTCGAGAGGGGAGATTAGGTAAAGGATAATGACTTTGGCCAAGGTTATGTGTGGAGGAGAGATGTGGAGGAACAAGGAGGAAGGACGTGAGTTAGAGTTGGGAGGAAGAGAGAGGAAGGAGGAAGAGAAAGGAGGGAGGAAGAGAGAGGAAGGAGGAAGAGAGAGGAGGGAGGAAGAGAGAGGAGGGAGGAAGAGAGAGAAGGGAGGAAGAGAGAGGAGGGAGGAAGAGAGAGGAGGGAGGAAGAGAGAGGAAGGAGGAAGAGAGAGGAGGGAGGTTGAATTAGATGTGGAGGACAAAAGAAAAACGTAAAAGAGAGAAATGAGGAAGAGGGAAGAGGAAGTAAGAGAGAGGAGGGAGGAGGAGAAAGGGGGAAGGGGGAGAAAAGAGGGAAGAAGAGAGAGGAGAAAGAGAGAGAGTAGGGAAGAAGAGAGGGGAGGGAGGAAGAGAAAGGAGGAATGGGGAGAGAGGAATGAGGAAGGGAGAGGAGGAAGGGGGAGAGAGGAGGTAAGAAGAGAGAGGAAGAAGGGGAGAGAGAAGGGAAGGGGAGATAGGAGAAAGGGGGAGAGAGAAAGGAGGAAGAGAGAGTAGGAAGGGGAGAGAGGAGGGAAGAATAGATAGGAGAAAGGGGGAGAGAGGAGGGAGGAAGAGAGAAGAGGGAGGAGGAGAGGGGAGGGAGGAAAAGTGAGGGTGGAGGAAGAGAGAAGAGGGAGGAAGAGAGCGGAAAGAGGAGGAGTGAGGATGGAGGAAGAGAAAGGAGGGAGGAAGAGAGAGAAGAAAGTGGTGGAAGTATGATAAAATAGGGAAACAAATGAAATAAGGAAGAAAAAAGGAGAGAAGAGGAATAAGGGAGGAAATGAGAAAAGGATGGAAGAAGGAAGAAGAGGAACAATCAGTAAAATAAGAAAGGAAGGAAGAAGGTAGAAGGAAGAAGACAGAGGAGGGAGGAAGGAGGAAAGGGTCAGGTGGAAGGGGGGACGAGAAAAGAGAGAGAGAGAGAGAGAGAGAGAGAGAGAGAGAGAGAGAGAGAGAGAGAGAGAGAGAGAGAGAGAGAGAGAGAGAGAGAGAGAGAGAGAGAGAGAGAGAGAGAGAGAGAGAGAGAGAGAGAGAGAGAGAGAGAGAGAGAGAGAGAGGATACAGATGGAAGGCGACAAGAGACAGGGGAGAGGAGGAAGAAGAGATAATTGAAGAGGGAGAAGGAAAGAGAAAGGGAGAAGGGCAGAAAGAGAAAGCATTAAAGAGGAGAAAAGAGGGAGAAGGGAAGAGGGAGAAGGGAAGAGAGAGGAAGGAAAGAGGAAGGAAAAAGGAAAGAGGAGGCGAAGAGGAGAATACATTAAGAGGAGAGAGCAGGGAGGGGAGACGGTGGGGGAGAGACGTTGGAGACATAAGGTGTGGGAGATAAAGGAGATAACGATGGAAACACTGAGTAATAAAGGTGAGGAAAAGAGAAAAAGAGAAGGAGAGAAGAATGATGAAGAAGATGGAACAGAGGCTAGATACAGAAAAGAAAGACAAAGAATTGAAGAAGATGAGAAAGCTATAAATATAGAAGAGGAAAAATAAAGATAAAAATAGTAGAAGTAAGAAAGAAGGGAATAGAGATGGAGGAGCTAAGAAAGAAGGAGATCATTAAAGAAAGTATGAGACTAAGAATAGCAGAGGAAGAGAGAGAGAGAGAGAGAGAGAGAGAGAGAGAGAGAGAGAGAGAGAGAGAGAGAGAGAGAGAGAGAGAGAGAGAGAGAGAGAGAGAGAGAGAGAGAGAGAGAGAGAGAGAGAGAGAGAGAGAAGGATTAGGGAAGGAAAGAGAAGGAAAGACAGGCTGTAATACATACAAACATGTACACACACACACACACACACACACACACACACACACACACACACACACACACACACACACACACACACACACACACACACACACACACACACACACACACACACACACACACACACACACACACACACACACACACACACACACACACACACACACACACACACACACACACACACACACACACGTGTGTGTATTTATGTGTGTGTGTAGTATATTAAACTGTGAATAATTCTATTGAACTGAAACATCGTTCCCTAATTCGAGTGTGAACAACTGAACGTGCGTGGGCACAAATCTCGAGAACGTAAACGAACGTGATTACGTGGTGAACGTGGGAACTACTACATGATGTTATTTACAGGAGAGAAGGTGAGATTGTGAACGTGTAGAGTCCGAAAATCTATGAAGAACGTAAGAAGTGAACGGCAAACTAAGATCGACGAAACTGAAAGTCGGCTATTGAGAACGCCAGACCATGAACAGGTGAACGTGTTGCGAGAACGGGAAAGGATGAACAGCAGAATAACAAGAAAATATTTCAAATCGAGAACGATGAACGTAAGACATTAAAAGAACGGCAGCTGTGAATGTTAGATTAAAATGATGAAATACGGAACGTAGACAGTCGAACGAATGAGAACGGCAGAGGGTGTGACTGAACGTAAATAAACCAAAATATAGAACTCAGAACGGAACGGCCGAACGTAAAATTGAGATCGTAACATTGTGAACGTTGAGTTGTGAACGGCAGACTGAGAAAATCGAATTGAGAGAGACGGAACGTCTGACAGAGAACGGCGAACGGCGAACGGGGAACGTAAGAGAGGAAATCTCAAAGTATCAAATGAATTTGAATGAGGCAGCCGGAATAGAAAACAAGATGGAGGAAGGGGAGGAGGAGGAGGAGAGGAGGGGGAGGAGGAGGAGAAAAGGGAGGAGGAGGAGAGGAGGGGGAGGAGGAGGGGGAGGAGGAGGAGAAGAGGGGAGGAGGAGAGGAGGGGAGGAGGAGGAGGAGAGGAGGGGAAGGAGGGGGAGGAGGAGAGGAGGAGTAGGAGGAGGAGAGGAGGGGAGGAGGAGGAGAGGAACGGAGGAGGAGAGGAGGGAAGGAGGAGAGGAGGAGAGGAGGTGAGGAAGGGAGGAGGAGAGGAGGGGGCGGAGGAGAGGAGGGGAAGAGGAAAGGAGGGGAGGAGGAGAGGAGGGGAGGAGGAGAGGAAGAGAGAATAAGGAAAAAAGATAAGGAGAAGAGAGGAAGAAAAAGCGTGGAAGTTGAAATTAAAAGGAAAATGGGAAGAAGAGAAGGAAGAGGAAAAGAAGGAAGAAGAAAAAAGGAAGAGGAAGAGGAGGAGGAGGAGGAGGAGGCAAAGAGGAAAAAAGAAGAGATAGAAAAAGAAAAAAATGGGAAAAGAAAGAGGAAATGAAGAGAAACGGCTACAGAAGGAAGACTAGAAAGAGAGGAAAGAAGAGAAAGGAAGAGGATGGGAGATAGAAAGAGAAATAAGATAAAAGAGGAATAGGGGGATAGGAGGAGGAGGGGAAGGGAAAAGAGTGAGGAGGAGGGGAAGGGGAAAGAGTGAGGGGGAGAGGGAGGGGGAGAGGGAGGGGTAGAAAGGGGGGTGGAGGAGTAGGAGGAGAAAGGTAAGGAGGAGGAAGAGAAGTAGAAAGGGAGATAGAAGAATATATATAGGGGAGGAAGAGGAGGAGGAGTAGAGGCAGATGGAGGAAAAATAAAAGGAGGAGGAGGAAGAGGAGGAGGAGGAGGAAGTAGAGGAGAATAAATAGATGAAGGATGAAGAAAAGGAGGAGGAGGAGGAGGAGGAGGAGGAGGAGGAGGAGGAGGAGGAGGAGGAGCAGGAGGAGGTGGAGGAGATGGAGCGAAAGGGGAAGGTATGTAGACATAGAAGAAAAGAATGAGGACGAGGAGGAGGAAGAAGAGGAGGAGGAAGAAGAGGAGGAAGAAGAAGAGGAGGAGGAGTAGGAGACGCACGCAGTCGAAGAGGCGTTAAGGCTGGAGATGGAAGCAAAAGGAGATGTGGAGGAAATTGTGGAGGAGAATGTGGAGGAGGAGGAGGTGGAGGAGAAGGAGAAGGAGGAGGAGGAGGAGGAGGAGGAGGAGGAGGAGGAGGAGGAGATGGAGCGAAAGGGAAAGGTATGTAGACGTAGAAGAAAAGAATGAGGACGAGGAGGAGGAAGAAGAGGAGGAAGAAGAGGAGGAAGAAGAGGAGGAAGAAGAAGAGGAGGAGGAGTAGGAGACGCACGCAGTCGAAGAGACGTTCAGGCTGGAGATGGAAGCAAAAGGAGATGTGGAGGAAATTGTGGAGGAGAATGTGGAGGAGGAGGAGGAGGTGGAGGAGGAGGAGGAGGTGGAGGAGGAGGAGGAGGAGGAGGAGGAGGAGGAGGAGGAGGAGGAGGAGGAGACGTGTAGAGAACTGGAAGTG
>NC_134800.1:48676844-48679344 GCF_046742065.1 Oratosquilla oratoria
TCTCTCTCTCTCTCTCTCTCTCTCTCCATCCCCCTTCCTTCTTCCTCTCCCTCCCATTTCCCTTCCCTCATTCTCTTTCTCTCTCACTTCTCTCTATTCATCTCTCTCTCTCTTTCTATCTCTCTTTTTCTGTCTGTCTGTCTGTCTGTCTGTCTGTCTGTCTGTCTGTCTGTCTGTCTGTCTGTCTGTCTGTCTCTCTCTCTCTCTCTCTCTCTCTCTCTCTCTCTCTCTCTCTCTCTCTCTCTCTCTCTCTCTCTCTCCCTCCCTCCCTCCCTTCTTTTCTGTCTCCCTCCTTCCCTCTATCTCTTTCTCCCCCTTCTCCTTCTTTTTCTCTCTCTCCCTCCTCCCCCCTCTCTCTCTCTCTCTCCCTTTTTCTCTCTCTCTATCTCTCCCTTCCTGCTCCTTCTCTCTCTCCCACATCCCTCGCCTCCCCCCCTCCTCCTCTCCGCCCTCCGAAGACCGCCAGAAACATTATTCTCCATCATTTTCTCTTTCTCCACCATTCCTGTGTTGTTGGTGAGGGAGAGAGAGCGTCGGCCTCTACCGAGTTTCCCCCAAAACTTGGATCTCGACGTATTTTTCTTTCTTCTCCTTTTCGCCGTCAGGTCCAATTGTTCAGTCCATCTCTGCAGTTCAGTCCATTTGCGCAGTTTTGGTCTTCTTGCGTTATTTACTTAATTCGGAAAGTTCAGTCTATTTGCGCAGTTCAGTCAGGTTGTGAAGATCTGTCCATTTGCGCAGTTCAGTCCATTTTTGCACAGCTCAGTCTATTTGTGTAGTTCAGTCTATTTGTGCAGTTCAACCCATTTATACAATTCAGTCTGCGTAGTTCGATCTATTTTCGTAATTCATTCCATTTGCGCGATTCAGTCTATTTCCACAGCTCAGTCTATTTGTCCATTTCAGTCTATTTGTGCAGTTCAACCCATTTATACAGTTCAGTCTTCGTAGTTCGATCTATTTTCGCAATTCAGTCCATTTGCGCTATTCAGTCTATTTCCACAGCTCAGTCTACTTGCGCAGTTAGTCCTTTTGCACAATTTGAGGCACCTGCGCAGTTGATGCAATTTGCGCTATTGGGGTCCATTTGCGCTTTTCAGTCTATTTGCACAGCTCAGTCTATTTACACCGTTCAGTCCATTTCCACAGTTCAGTTCATATCCATGGTTCAGTTTATTGCGCAGTGCAGTCAATTTGCAAACTTCAGTCAATTAGTACAGTCTAGTCAATTGTCTGTTTTGAGGCATTTGCTCATTACAGGCTATGTGTTCATTATATTTATTTAGTTTACATAGCTTAACAAAGTAGCACTTTTCAGTCCACCTACACTGTTCAGTCCCTTTTTGGAGTTCAGTTTATTTGCACAGTCCACTCACTTTCTTCGATTCAGTCTACGGCGTCCCTCAGTCCTTCGTCAAGTCCAATTCACTCAGCCAGTTCAGTCCATTTCCCCAGTCCAGTTGAATTACGCAGTTCAGTCCGCCTATACTGTTCAGTCCATTTGCGCAGTCCAGTTGACTTGCGCAGTTCAGTTCACCTGTTCAGTCCATTTGTGCAGTCCAGTTGACTTGCACTGTTCAGTCCACCTACACTGTTTAATTTATTTGTGCAGTCCAGTTGATTTTCGCAGTTCAGTCTGCCCACACTGCTCAGTCCATATGCGCAGTTCAGTTCGCCTATAATGCTCAGTCCATTTGCGCAGTCCACTTGACTTGCGCAGTTCAGTCCGCTTATAAAGTTCAGTCAATTTGCGCAGTCTACTTGACTTGCGCAGTTCAGTTCGCCTATAATGTTCAGTCCATTTGCGCAGTCCACTTGACTTGCGCAGTTCAGTCCACCTGTTCAGTCTATTCGCGCAGTCCAATTGACTTACGCAGTTCAGTCCACCTGTTCAGTCCATTCGCGCAGTCCAACTGACTTACGCAGTTCAGTCCACCTGTTCAGTCCATTTGAGCAGTCCATTATACTTGCGCAGTTCACCCCAGCGGGTACTCGAACCGCCGACAAAGGTATCTTGACGTCTCGATTCACTTTTGTTTTTGGTGACGTCGACCGATTTCATTCAACTAAGGCAAAGCCCTTTATCGAAAGGCTACCAAGGCCGCATAAAGGCTATTGCATGTCAAACGAAGCTGCTTCAAAGGTCTCGCTGGTCTACAAAGGGAAATTCAAAATAAAAAAAGGTTTTGCAAAATACAAAATCAACTTGACCTAGGCGTATACAGAGACGGCTAAATACGAAATACATGGGGAATAGAATAGATGGAATAGGTCAAATACAGAATAAAATCCACTTAACTGAAAATACAGAATACATTAAGTAAATAGGAAAATAAATAGATAAATACATAAACAAATAAATAGATAAATAAATAAATAGATACATGAATACGTACACATACATACATCCATATACCAAAGGCTTTTCCCCCCTTACACGGGGGGTAGCCAAAAAGAAAAAGGCATAGAAATCACTCCCACCCATTTCATTTCCCATATA
>NC_134800.1:48691844-48706844 GCF_046742065.1 Oratosquilla oratoria
TTATTATTATTATTATTATCATTATCATTATTATTATTATTATTATTATTATTATTATTATTATTATTATTATTATTATTATTATTATTATTATTATTATTGTTATTATTATCATTATTGTTATTATCGTTACTGCTATTATTACTAATAGTATTATCATCATTACTATCATTATTATTTCTATCGATATTATTATTACTGTTACTATTACTATTATTACTATCATATTTGTTATAATATTTATTGTTATAATTATAACTATCATCATTGATATCTCGTTTGTTATTATTGTTGTTATCATTATCATTATTATTACTATAATTATACTTGTACAATTATACTTGTACAATAATACTTGTACAATTATATTTGAACAATGTTGCTGTTCTCAAAATGATAATAATGGAAACAAAGTTATTATACTATTATCATTGTAATTAGTAATATTATAGTTACTAGAGTATTAATTACGAGTTGTACGCATGTGTTTATTAAGTCTGTGTTTTCCTCACATCAGTTGTGATTTACCCCTTGCCCTTCCTTCCCTTCCCTCCTTACCCCCTTCCTTAGTTTTCTTCCTCCTCCACCCCTTTCCCCTTCTTCCTTTCCTCCCCCTCTCCTTTCCCTCCTTCCCTTCCTCCTCCTCCCCTTCCCCTCCCTCCTTTCCTCCTCCTCCTCCACTTTCTCCTCCTTCCTTCCCTTCCCTTCTTCTCTCCCCCCCTCCTCTCCCTCCCTCGCTTCCTTTTCCTCGCCTCCCCTTCCCCCTCCTCCCCATCACCCCTTCCCCTTCCTCCTTTCTCTCCTTCCCTTCTCCCCTATGACAACCTTTACCTCCTCCCACCCATCTTCCCTACTCCCTCCTCCCTTTACTCTCTCGTCCCTCCTCCTCCCCTCTCCTCTTCCTCGCCCCCCTCAACACACTCTTCCTTCATCCCCCCTTTCGTCCACCATCCCCCACTTCTTATTCATATACAACCACTTCACCCCTTGCCTTCTCCCCAACCCTTCCTTTCTCCCCCTTTCTCCCCTCCCCCACATCCTCCCCAATAAGCGTAATATTAAGCCTGGCTTGACAATGGTCGGCTAGGGACGTTAAGCCCCTCAGTCTTACGGGGATTGAAAGAGCACAAAGCCCTCCACCCCCCCTCTTTCTTGCCCACCCGACATACTCCACCCCCTCTCACCCCCCTTCACCCCCCCTACCCCTTTGCTGTGGTTGCCTATTGTCTTGATTGTTTTGATGGGAAAGGTTTGGTTTAACATTTCTCTCTCTCTCTCTCTCTCTCTCTCTCTCTCTCTCTCTCTCTCTCTCTCTCTCTCTCTCTCTCTCTCTCTCTCTCTCTCTCTCTCTTTCTCTCTCTCCCTCTCTTTCTCTCTCTCTCCTACTCTACGCGTGTGTGTGTGTGTGTGTATGTGTGTGTGTGTTTATGTGTGCGTGTGCGTGTGTGTGTGCGTGTGTGTGTGTGTGTGTGTGTGTGTGTGTGTGTGTGTGTGTGTGTGTGTGTGTGTGTGTGTGTGTGTGTGTGTGTGTGTGTGTGTGTGTGTGTGTGTGTGCGCACGCGTGTCCACTCATTTGTAACTGAATGTGCGTGTATATACGTGAATGTATATATAGACACAAGTGCAGGGCAATGAAGTCTAGACGTGTACACACACCCACACCCACGCCCACACACACACACACACACACACACACACACACACACACACACACACACACACACACACACACACACACACACACACACACACACACACACACACACACACACACACACACACACACACACACACACACACACACACACACACACACACGCAGGTGAAAGTGGCCGCGGCACCACTGCTCACCCAAAGGGGGCGTGGCCTCCTTCGGGCGTTTTAAATTTCGCCGTCCGCGTCTTGCTATGTCCAGCGGACCGTCCGGGGCGACGTGGGAGCTCCCCCGGGGCAGGCGACGGCTAAAACCCAGTGGTAGTTGTGCTTATTACCTCCCCCTTCCTCCCCCCTCTTCCCCCCTCCCCCCCTCTCCCCCTTTCTCCTATTGTTCTTTGGAGACGCTCCACCAAGAAGGCGACAGTATTTGTGACATAGACAGACATCCACCCTCTCCCTCTTCCCCTCTCCCCCTTCCCGCTCCCTCTCCTTCTTCTTCTCATCCACCCACACATCCTCCTCCTCCTCCTCCTCCTCCTCCTCCTCCTCCTCCTCCTCCTCCTCCTCCTCCTCCTCCTCCTCCTCCTCCTCCTCCTCCTCCTTCCTCCCCGCTCAAAATAGTGACGACAAGAGTAGTCGCTAGGGGAATTCCTGAAGAAGGGGAAAGGAGGAGGAAGAGGAGGAGGAAGAGGAAGAGAAGGAGAAGGAGGAGGACAGAGAAGAAAAGGAATATAAAGAAGAGGAACAGTAAGAGGAAGTAAGAAGGTGAGATAAAAGAGGAAGAAAAAGAAGGAGGAAGAGTAGAAGGAAGAGGAGGAAGTGTAGGAAGAGAGAAAGGAATGGGTACAGGAGGAGGAGTAGGAGACAGGTGAAGGAGAAGGAGGAGGAAGAGGAGTAAGAATAATAATAAAAGTTTTGTTGGAGAACTATTAATTTCCTTCCTCCTGAAGAACTGAGGAGGGAGGAGGGAGGAGGGAGGAGGGAGGAGGGAGGAGGGAGGAGGGAGAAGGGTGGAACGCGGTTGGAAGATGGGGGAGATGGGAAGGGAGGAGGGAGGAGAGGAGGGAAGAGGGTGGAAGGAGGAGAGGATAGATGGAGGGAAGAGGGAGGAGGGAAAAGTAGGACCGGAAGGAAGGAGGAGGGAGGAGATGGAGGGGTGAGGGATGAGGGAGGAAGGGGAGAAATGAGGGAGGAGTGTGGAGGAAGGAGGGTTGAATGTGGAGAGAAGAGGGCGAGTGAGGAATGTGGAGGGAGGAGTGTGGAGGGAAGAGGGAGGAGGAAGGGTATATGGATGGTTGAGGAGGGTGGAGGGAGGGAGGGTGGAGAGTGGAGGGAAGATAGAGGAGGGAGGAGGGTGGAGTATGGAATCTGGAGGGAAGAGAGAGGAGATGAGGGAGGAGGGAGGAGGGAGGAGGGAGGAGGGAGGAGGGAGGAGGGAGGAGGGAGGAGGGAGGAGAAGACGAGGAGGCTGGCATTCCAGGGGACACCTGATCAGAATTGAATTTGCGAAGAACCAATGGCGACTTATTGTAGAAAACGGAACGTGGGGTGCCCACTTTCATTGTCGTGCAAGATTGGCCAAGCGGCGGGGAAGGAGGAGGAGGAGGAGGAGGAGGAGGAGGAGGAGGAGGAGGAGGAGGAGGAGGAGGAGGGAGAGGGAAGGAGGAGGAGGAGGGGAAGGAGGAGGAGGTTGAGGAGGAGGAGGGGAAGGAGGAGGAGGAGGAAGAGGAGGGGAAGGAGGAGGAGGAGGAAGAAGGTGAGGAAGAGGGTGAGGAAGGGAGGAAGAAGAAGAGGAATACAAAAAAGAAGTAGAAGTAGAAGAAGAGAGAGACGAGGAGGAGAAGGAGGAGGAGGAGGAGGAGGAGGAGGAAGAGGGAGAAGAGTAGGAGAAACAAAAGGATAAATTCATAAAGGACGAAGAGGAGGAGCAGGAGGAGGAGAAGAGAGGAAATGAAGGAGGAGGAGGAGGAGGAGGAGGAGGAGGAGGAGAGAGGAAGTGGAGGCCAGACTCAATCAAGGAAGAGTCGTATGACAGACGAGGAGGATGGGGGAAGATGAGAGAGGGGGAAAAGGAGGGGAGCGGATGGAGAGGAGAGGGGAGACGAAAGGGGAGAGGAGGGAAGAGGAGGGAAGGGGAGAGGAGGTAAAGGAAGGGGATGGAAGAAACAGGGGTGGGAGAGGAGGAATGGGAAGGGAGAGGAGGGGAGAGGAGGGGATGGGAGGGGAGAGGACGGAAGGAGAGGCAAGGCGAAGGGAGGCGTGGAGATGGGAGGGAAGGGGAGGGAAGGGAGAAGGGGAGGCGAAGGGGAAGGGGAGGAGAGAATCTTTGAGGGAGGTTGTGTATGGACTGCTAAGTAATGTCGTAACACATTAGTAAAATACACTAAAAACCCAATGTTGATTTGATTAAGAAAAGAAAGGAAATAACGATTTCCGTATATTTCGATCACTGGCTGTGATCCTCTTCAGCGGAATACAAAGTCAAGTGATCGAAATATAGAAAAATCATTATTTTCTTTCTTTTCTTAATCCAATCAACAGTGGGAGATTTTAGTGTGTTGTATGTGGAGTTGTAATCGTCATCTCTCCCTCCACTCCATTCCTCCCTCTTTGCTTTCCTAGCACAACTCCAATCCCTACACTCCTTTCCTACATCCCTCCTTACCTCCCTCCCTCCCTCCTTTCTTCCCTCTCTTCATCCCTCCCTACCTTCCCTCCATCCCTCCCTCCCTCCCTTCCTCCATTCCCTCTTCCCTCGCTACCTCCCTTCTTTTCTTCCTTTCCCTCCCTACCTCCCTCCCTACCTCTCCTCCATCCTCCGTCTCTCCTTCCCTCCCTACCTCTCCTCTTTTCCTCCTTTCCTCACTCTTTGCCTTCCTAGCTCCATCCCTCCCCTACTTCCCTCCATTTATCATCCTTCCCTCCCTCCCTCCTTCCCCTCAATCCCTCCTTCCCTCCATACCTTCCCTCCATTCCTCCTTTCCTCCCTCCCTCCAACCCCTCAATCCCTTCTTCCCTCCGTACCTTCCCTCCTTTCCTCCTTCCCTCCCTCCCTCCCCTACTTCCCTCCTTCCATCCGTACCTTCCCTCCATGCCTCCTTCGCTCCTTTCCTCCCCTACTACCCTCCATTCCTCCTTCCCTCCCTTACTTCCCCCCTCCACCTGGTCTTCTTTCCTTCCTCTCCCTTTCCCTTATCATCCCTCCTCCCCTACCTCCTCCTACCTCCTACCTCCTACCTCCTACCTACCTACCTCCTCCCTCCCCTCTCTACCCTTGTCTTCCTCCCTCCCATCTTCCTCCCCTCCTCCACTCTTTACCTCCACCTGTCCTTCTCTCCCTCCCTCCCTCCCTCCTTCCCTTCCTCCCTCTTCCCATCTCTATTGTTTCTCTTCATCCTTTTCTACCCCCTTCCTCCTCCCCTCCTCCTCCTCCTTTCTCCTCCTCTTCTTTCCTCGTCCTCCTCATAGGATATTACCTTCATCACTGATCAAGATCCAGCGGGGAGGAGTAGGGGGGAAAGGGGAAGATAGTGGGCGAGGCAGAGGGGGAGATAGGGAGAGGGGTGAGGGGGTAGAAGGGGGGAAAGGGGTAGAGGGGGAATGGGGAGAGTGGGAGGGGTGATAAAGGGAGAGGGTGGGAGGGGGAGATGTGGCAGAGGGAGAGGGGGAGATAGTGAGAAGGGCGAGGGGGAGATGGGGAAAGGGGGTGAGGGAGAGAAAGGAGAGGGGAGGGAGAAGGGAAGGATAGGGGATAGGGGGAGATAGGAGCAAAGGGGGAGAGGGAGAGGGGGGAGAGGGAGAGGGGGAGAAGCGGACAGGGGGAGAGGGGGAGGGAAATAGGGGGCAGGGTTAGAGAGGAGGAGAGGGAGGAAGGGGTGAAGGGGGATCCTCCTCTTCCACCTCCTCCTCCTTCTCCACCTCCTCCTCCTCCTCCTCCTCCTCCTCCTCCTCCTCTTCCTTACCAACATTACTTACATGCTGCTATTGTGAGTAGAATTATAGAGCTGCTCCTCAGTCCTGTGACAGGAACACAATGGTCGAGCAAATCAGGAGACCTGCTGGTCCGTGGAGGGGCGGGGCATTCGCTCCTTTTGTACTCTGTGGTATACTTTGTCTCTGCGTATACCTGCCGTCACGCGATTTTATTCAAATGGGCGTAAGATCGCCGGCCCCCCCTCACACATACATACACACACACGCACACACACACACACACACACACACACACACACACACACACACACACACACACACACACACACACACACACACACACACACACACACACACACACACACACACACACACACACACACACACGACTCGGTGGCGCGGTTGGTAGAGTACCAGGCTGTTGTTACGGTGGTGCCAGCGGTACCTGGTTTGAATCCTGCCCAGGGCTGAAATTATTTCAATATCGCTGCGCTTCGAGTCGTTACTCCAACTCTCGTGGGCGGGGAGTTGGGTGTGTGTGTGCGTGTAAGGTCATAGCATTACCCATAGATCGGTCATACGAGCTCTGAGCTCTCTTCCGGGAGGAAAATAGCTGTCGATCAAGAGTTCAACACGTGATCCAAAGATCAAGTGAATACACACACACACACACACATACACATTTGATGGTGAGATTGTGAACATTTAATTCCTTACGAATCGGTTGGTATTGTTTTTTTTATAATTAATAATATTACTGCTATTGTTATTATTATCTTTATTATAATTTTTTATTCATTCATGATCTAAGGTCTTTTTTTTGCAAAGTGTGTTCAGTATTTGTGTTTTTTTTCATTTTTCTAACGATTTTACATTCATCTAATCCATTTTCATTTCACTAATCTTTTATCTATTTCATTTTTATGATCTGCTTACTATATGCTTCCTTATTTGGCATTGAAATCTCCAATGGACATCCATCTCATCCATTTTTATCCCAATAAATTTCGAATTATTTTCATTTTTTATTCTTACGAATTTATTATTACATGCTTCCTTATTTGGCATTGAAGTCTCCAACAAGAATAAGATCAAGAAAAAAAAAATTAGGATGATTATTCTTTATCCATTATCATTATGACGTCACCATAGAAAAAATAAATTACTTGTTTAATTTCTCATCAGTTAATATTAATCCTGAATTAAGGTTGAAATGGACTCTACAACCTAATCCCCTTCGGGTTAAGTGATTAACTAAACTAAAAGAAAAGCTGGGATTAAGTAGAGAAGAGGAGATTGCCTCCGAGACACAGTCAATCGTTTTCACATTTTCAACATTAACATAATTAACTCCGACTTTCTTCTCAAAGAACAAAGAAATGAAGAGTATTGGAGTACGCGAGGAGAACTCAAAGTGTTGGAGAAGTGTTAGAGACAATATTAATTTTTCCTGATGTTCTCCCCCCACCCCCCGGATAGAGAAGGTGGGGATAAAGTATTCCCCCCCATGACGGAGAAATTGGGAGGGGAAAGCCCCCCGAGAGAGAAAGGGAGGACAAAACCCCTCCCCCCGGCAGAGAAGGTGGGGGGAAAATCCCCCCCCAAGAAAGAAAATAGGGAACAGTCTCCCGAGGTGGAGGGGTGTGTGTGTGGGTGGGGGGGCAAAGTACCCCTAACGAGGAAGGTGGTGGGGAGAAAGCCCCCCCCCCCGAAAGAGGTGGGGGGGGGGTTCAACGTTCCCCTAACGAAGAAAGTGGAGACAAATTCCCCCTCGATAGAGAAGATGGGGGGGGATCCACCTAACCTAAAAGCGGGAGGGGGGGTGAAGGGGGCAATGCCCCCCAGAGGTCTAGCCCGGGACACCACGGTTTTATGGTATATATATGGTTGAAATAAGACATAAACTCAATTCATTCCAGATAAAATGTTAGATAGAACACGGGTCCCCGGAGACAGAAGAAGGGTAGGGTTGTGACGGTGAGGAGAAAGGAAGGAGACAGGAGGGAAAGACAGGAAGGATTTCTGTTTTTTATTTATTCATTTATTTATTTTTTTATAGTTTGTGAAAAATACTTGGGACTCCAGAAGCGTACACATACATACACACGCACACACATATACATACATACGTACACACATACACTTGCCCGTCTACATTCATTATCATGGTTGTTAAGCCTTATCCTATTTTACCTTATATATAAATTAAATTCAATTCATCATATCTTTTCATACCGCTGGATTCATTTCTGAGTACCACAACGACATTGCCCATGGTGACTCTGTTCCCGGCTTACGACCTCGTAAGTGACGTATTTAGGTCGTAACTTTACGACCAGCCCGGAGGATATAAGAAGTGTAGGTAACTGTACCTCACGCCCACGACCCCGCCCACGCGGCCTCCCAAGGAGACTACGAAAGGCGAAGAACAGAGGGAAGGGAATTGTGGGTGACAAGGGAGGATTCTGTTAGCGTCTCTTTGACACGCCAAGGATGAAGTACTCCTCAAGGAGGAGGAGGAGGAGGAGGAGGAGGAGGAGGAGGAGGAGGTGAAGGTAGAGGGAAAACGAGGACGTAGGGGGATGAGGAAGAGGAGGAGGAGTAGGTAGGGGTTGGAGGAGATAGGAGATGAAAAGGAGAAGGAGGTGGTAGGAGGAGGAGGTAGGAGGAGGAGGAGGTGGAGGAGGAGGAGGTGGAGGAGGAGGAGGTGGAGGAGCTGGAAGGAGGTAGAGGAGGTGGGAGGAGGAGGTGGAGGAGTTGGAAGGAGGAGCTAGAGGACGTGGGAGGAGGAGGAGGAGGAGTAGGTAGGAGGAGGAGGAGGTGGAGGAGGTGGAAGGAGGTAGAGGAGGTGGGAGGAGGAGGTGGAGTTGGGAGGAGGAGGTAGAGGACGTGGGAGGATGAGGAAGTGAGAGGAGAAGCAGGAGGAGGAGGAGGTAGGAGGAGGAGATGAAGATTTTGTTCATAATAAGGCACACATTGATATGCAACTGTACAATAGCGTATGCCTTTCTAGTACCATACATACACACATACACTTTCACACAGTTACACATGTATGGGAAGAATGAAGAAGAGGAAGAAGATACATACATACATACATACATATACCAAGGCTTTTTCCCCCTTCCAAGGGAGGTAGCCACAAAATGAAAGTCATAAAAACACTCCCACCCATTTCATCCCTAAATACACTCCACACCCCTCCCACCCTTCCTCTCATCTGAGCACCTCCTGGATGACGGGTCATCCCTGAACCCTTACCACCGCCCTGGGTCAGAAGCAGTGTCGCAACACACAGTACATCACAGCAAGGCCGCTTCATTTAATCGGCGACCCCCCCTCTCCGTCCCCCCTTTGCATATAAGGAGAGGACGGGGGAGAAATCCCTTCGGGCTGGCGTCAAAATTTACTCACACATACTACCCCACCCCCCACCCCCCGCCTATTCCTCCTCATGCAGTCACAACATCATCCATATACAACCATTCTCCACTCACCTCTGTCTTCCGTCCTCTCCCTTCCTTCTCAACAGACATTCCCCTCTTCCCCAAAAGCCCCCTTCACCCCATCCATCCACCTCATCCTAGGACGTCCCCTCATGTTCACCTCCCTCCACATCACTCCCTCCACATCCGCCTTCCATTAAAGGAAAAAGAAGAGAAAAGAAGAGAGAGAGAGAGAGAGAGAGAGAGAGAGAGAGAGAGAGAGAGAGAGAGAGAGAGAGAGAGAGAGAGAGAGAGAGAGAGAGAGAGAGAGAGAGAGAGAGAGAGAGAGAGAGAGAGAGAGAGAGAGAGAGAGAGAGAGAGAGAGAGAGAGAGAGAAAGAGAGAGAAAGAGAAAGAGAAAAAGAAAGTATCGAGGCGAGGGAGAAAGAGGGAAGGACGAAGGCAATTGTAGGAGGAAAAGAGGAGAGAAAGAGGAAGAAGAAAGGGGGGAAAAGAGGAAAGGAAAAGAGGGGGAAAGAGAGTCTGAGGGGAACGAAAGGACAAAGGCAATTATAGGAGAAAAAGAGGAGAGAAAGAGGAAGAGGGGGAAAGAGGAGGAAAAAGAGAGGGGAAGGAAAGGAAGAAGGCAACTGTAGGAGGAAAAGAGGGGAGAAAGAGGAGGAAGAGGTGGTAAAGAGGGGAAAGAGAGAGGGGGGGAAAGAGGAGGAAAAGAGGGGAAAAGAGAGTCTCCTAAGGACAAGGGAAGGACTCTCGACCAAGGAAGCGTTAGGATAACCTCAAAGGACAACGACGGAGGCAACCGACACCATTTAGGACCTCCCTTGGGAGGAGGGGACGAAGTGGTCCCCTCCTGGGAGGGAAGAGGAGGGAGGAGGAGGAAGAGGAGGAGGAGGAAGAGGAGGAGGAGGGAAGAGGGGCAGGGAGGCTTGATGGGAAAGATGAACCAATCAGATTGTGTATTATTGGGGGAAGGTGATGGAGTTGGTGGTAATGGTGGAGGTGGTGGTGGTAGTAATGATGATGATGATGGTGGTAGTGTAATAGTAGTAGTAGTAGTAGTAGTAGTAGCAGTAGTAGTAATAGTAGTAGTAGTAGTAGTAGTAGTAGTAGTAGTAGTAGTAGTAGTAGTAGTAGTAGTAGGAGTAGGAGTAGGAGTAGGAACAGGAGCAGTAGTAGTAGTAGTAATAGTAGTAGTAATAGTAGTAGTAGAGGTAGTAGTATTAGTAGTAGTAGAAGTAATAGTAGTAGTAGTAGTAGTAGTAGTAGTAGTAGTAGTAGTAGTAGTAGTAGTAGTAGAAGTAGAAGTAGTAGTAGTAGTAGTAGTAGGAGTAGGAGTAGGAGTAGGAGCAGTAGTACACAAAGGAACACAAAGGAAGAACAAACAACAGCAGGCCTACTGGCCCTAACGAGGCTGTTTGTGTTAACTAAACTACACTACAGTTAAGGAAACAGGGCAACTAGGCGATAGAAGATGAACTAATACTACTGCTATCACTATCCTATCCGATTAATCCAATTATGATTAAATGTCTGGTTGTCATATCTTTTATTGCAAAGGATGATATTTTATCTGCGGATTAGATTCCAAGTATTTGTCTAAGCGATTTTTAAATGTTGTTATCGTGTTACTTTCGAACTAACACTACTGCTATCACTATCCTATCCGATTAATCCAATTATGATTAAATGTCTGATTGTCATATCTTTTATTGCAAAGGATAATATTTTATCTGCGGATTAGATTCCAAGTATTTGTCTAAGCGATTTTTAAATGTTGTTATCGTGTTACTATCGACGACAGTGGGAGGGGTAACGAATTCCACACGTTAACAACCCGGTTAAAGAAGAAGTGCTTACTTTCGTTCGTAGAGAATCTTTTGCCAATTACTTTGAAATCGTGGCGTCTTCTTGTATTTGATTGGTCTAATAAGAAGTAATCTTTGACATTAATGTTGTCAAAGCCTTTGAACATTTTAAAAACCTCAATCAAATCTCCTCGCATTCTTCTTTTTGAGAGGGAGAACAAGTTTAGATTTTTTAGTCTTTCTTCATACGGCAGATTTCTCAGCCTTGGTATCATTTTGGTCACTCTCCGTTGTACTCTTTCTAGTTTGTTAATATCTTTCTGGTAGTATGGGGACCAAAATTGTACACAGTATTCTAGATGGGGACGAACCAAGGAGTTATAGAGATTTAGCAATATTTTTTCTGATTTATTTTCGAAGATTCTTCCGATGAAGCCAACTAATTTGTTTGCTGTTTTAACAACTTCTGAGCAATGTTGACTTGGCTTCAAATCATTTGATATTAAAACTCCTAGATCTTTTTCTTTAGTTACTGAATCCAGTATTTCGCCATTCATTTGGTATTGGATGTGATCATTGTTACCTCCAATGTGCATAACTTTACATTTGTTAACGTTAAATTTCATTTGCCACTTGCTAGCCCAACTTGATAATTTATCTAGATCGGATTGTAGAGTTTCTTTCTCTTTGGTGGTTATTACTTTACCGGCAATTTTTGTGTCATCAGCAAATTTTGATACTTTGCAGAGGAGGCCGTCATCTAGATCATTTATATATATTAAGAACAAGACGGGTCCCAAAACTGATCCTTGCGGTACGCCACTTTTAACGTCGAGCCAGCTAGATGATGCCCCGTTAATTACGACCCTCTGTTTCCGCTCTGAGAGCCAATCTTTAATCCAGTTGTGGATATTACCAGAAATGCTGTGCATTTTTAATTTGTCGAGCAATCGTTTGTGGGGGACTTTATCGAATGCCTTCTGAAAATCTAGATAGATTATATCAACAGATCTACATTCCTCGTATTTGTTAAAGACGTCATGAAAAAAGTCAAGGAGATTAGTTAGACATGAGCGTTTGCTTCGGAAGCCATGTTGTGAATCTTTCATAATCTTATTTTCTTCTAAAAAATTTACTACGCTGTCACGGATAATTGTCTCTAGCAGTTTGCACACAATCGAAGTTAGGCTAATCGGTCTGTAGTTGCCTGGTTGTGATTTGTCCCCTTTCTTGAATATTGGTGTTACGTTAGCACATTTCCAATCTGATGGGACTTTACCGAGTGCTAATGATCTGTTGAAGAGGATGCACAAGGGTTTACCGATTTGATTTTTGACTTCTTGCAGAATTCTAGGTGAAATTTTGTCAGGTCCCGGGGCTTTATTCATTTTGAGCTTATCAATCACTTGTACGACATCCCTTTCTGTAATTATGAGTTGATTTAAAACGTTTTGGCACATTTTATGTTCTGGTGGCTGATACACTGAGCAATCTTCGTCTGTGAAGACGGATGCAAAAAAATTGTTAAGGATTGAGGCCATCTCATTTTCATCATCCGTATGTTTTCCTTCATCGTCATTTAATGGTCCAATGTAGTAGTAGTGCTCATGATAGTTCTCCTTATAATGAAAACACTGGCGAAGATGATAATGATCATGATAATAGAATGGATGATAGTATATAGCAAATAGTAATAGTGAATAGTATATAGTGAATAGTGGATACTGTGGAAGAAAAGGAACTAGTTTAAGTGATAGTAGTCCATATCCTGATATAGTAATAGTTTTGGTGTTAATAATGGTGATAGAACCAAATACGAGACTAGTAAACGGCAGATTCAAGACTAGTACCATGATAAGGGGATAGTTCAAGCATCACTATTCACCTAACTATCCGCCAACTCAAAGAGGTACAACAAAGGTCATAGTTACTATCAATTACTACAGAAAATGAGCCTTAAATACCAAAGAATGTAATATTCTGGTTACTAAAGCCTCTGCGTGGGATTTGGTGAGGTCAATGATTGGTTGGGGAATTCGCCCATATCTCACTCCCTCTCACTCCCTCTCACTCCCTCTCACTCCCTCTCTCACTCCCCCTCCTCCCTCTCTTACTCCCATACACCTTCCTTACCTCTCATATCTTGCCTTTTTCCCAAACACACACACGAGCACACACACACACACACACACACACACACACACACACACACACACACACACACACACACACACACACGCACGCACGCACACACGCGCACGCACACACACACACACACACACACACACACACACACACACACACACACACACACACACACACACACACACACACACATATATATATATATATATATATATATATATATATGTATATGTATATATATATATGTATATGTATATATATATGTGTATATGTATATATATATATATTATGTATATATGTATATATATGTATGTATGTATATATATATATATATACAGTATATATATATATATATATATATATATATATATATATATATCCCAAAATATTTTCTTGCCTTACGGGGGAGTCCCTTAATAGTCTCCTCGCGTGCTGTGGACAGAAGGTTCCCTTCGCTGTCGCCCCCCTCTCCCCCCAGGAGGAGGGAGGGGGGCTCTCAGCCCCCGTCTATCTCTCCCCCGGGGGTGGGGGGTGAAGGGGGAAAAGCCTCGTCTCCACTGCTCAATCTCTTTTCAGTCTTTGTGTATGAAAAGGAATTAGTACATACGGGTACCTATTATCAGATAGACATACAGGCGCACACATATACACACGCACGCATATACGTACATGTAAACGCACACATACACACCAATACACACACATGCATATAAACGCAAATGTACTCACATACACATATACACATTTATACACACTCACATATAAACGCAAATGTACTCACATACACATATACACATTTATACACACTCACATATAAACGCAAATACATACACTTACATACACATACACACATACACATATACACACACACACACACACACACACACACACACACACACACACACACACACACATACATACACACATACACACGCACACGCACACGCACACGCACGCTTATTCTAAAGTGGTACCGCGGTGATTTGTTAAATAAGTAGTCTTGAGTGCGGCCCCCGCCCAGTGTTGGAAAGTATCACAGTACTATACGCTAGTACTCCCGCCTTGTTGGGCAAGGGGTTACGTTTATGTGTGTGTGTGTGTATACACATATAAACTCACATAAATAAATATATATATATATATATATATATATATATATATATATATATATAAAGAACAGAAGAATAGTCTAGGTGATTTGACAGGAAATTGAAGGACAATAGATATACAGATGAACTATATTTTTTCTGTGAATATACGTCTGTTTGCAAAATACACAAATGACGATATCTGTACACATTTGAAGCGCTGTTCAATTTGCCTCCGCGTTATGAGCCCCAATGAACACTGGCTGAACGTTTGAACAAAAAAGAAAAAAAAAAGAAAATCAATCTCGATATACGAATCGTCGCCAAGAAAATGAAAACAAAATTAGTTTAATGAACTTTCGGTTATACGAAAGACAAAGAAAACGAAAAAGAAAGGAACTGCGCGATGCTAGAGATAAAAGAAAAAAAGAAAATAAAAAGACAACAATTGAAAAAAATAATAAAATAGGAAATGTTCGAATAAAAAGGGGAAGTATGCGAAACCAGAAAAAAACCCACAAAAAATAAAAGACAAAAAACAAAAAAAAACAAAACAAAACAAAAACAAATGGCGGAAATAAAATGTTGGTAGGCCGTGTGTTGGCACCTTAACTAACAACTAGTTCTGCCACCTATTAAGGGACACATTTTAGCGTTTGGCATTTTCCCCAAATACATCCGTTCGCACAATAGATCATAACGAAACCAATTTAGCTCGAACAAATAAAAAATTAAATGAACCTTTTATGTAAGTGTTGCTTGTTAACAGTTCGCGACCAATATTTTGTGTGCTTGGTTAAAGTATGAATATTTATTTTCGAGGAGGGGGGAGGGGGTGGGAAGGGGAGAGGGGGAGGGGATAGGGGGCGGGACAGGGGGAGGGGGGACGGGAGGCGGGGTAGAGAAGGGGGGGTAGGAAGGGAAGGGG
>NC_134800.1:48721844-48734344 GCF_046742065.1 Oratosquilla oratoria
TCTTTTCCTCCTCTTCCTCCTCCTCCTCCTTCTCCTCCTTTTCTTCTTACGTATACTTCTCTTCCTTGTCCTGCTTCTCTTTGGCCTATCTCTTTTCCTCCTCTTCCTCCTCCTCCTCCTCCTCCTCCTTCTCCTCCTTTTCTTCTTACTTATACTTCTCTTCCTTGTCCTGCTTCTCTTTGTCCTATCTCTTTTCCTCCTCTTCCTCCTCCTCCTCCTCCTCCCCTTGCTTATACTCCTCTTCCTTGTTCTCCTTCTCTTCATCCTTCCGACTTCTTTCTCCTTCGTTTTTGTCCCTTCTTCCTTCTTCCTCTTCCTTCTCCGCTCCATCCAACCACTATTTTAGGGACTTTAGTGAACCCCTACTGCCCAGAGGCACGCAGCATATTCTACCATCCTTCCTTTCTTCTTTTGGATAGATAGAACCAATGGTTATTATCATCTCTTCATTGCTTTAACTCCTCCTCCTCCTCCTCCCTTTCTCTTCTACATCTCTTTTATTTCATATCGATAAGTCTGACCATTTCTCCTCCTCTTCTTCCCCCTCCTCCTCTTCTTCTTCCTCCTCTTCTCTTCATTCCTCATCTTCCTCATTCAGTTATTTTTCTACACCACCAAGCTCTTCCTCTCTTTCCTCTTCCTTGTCCTCTTCTTCCTCCTCCTCTATTTCTTCCTCCCTATCCTTCTCTTCCACCACCTCATCCTATTCCTTCTTCCTTTCCTCCTCATTCTCTTCCTTCTCCTTCTATTCCTCCTCTTCCTCATCTTCCTGCTCTTCCTCTTCCTTCTCCTCCTCCTCCTCCTCATCATCACCTTTCTCCTCCTTCCGATACACTCGCGTCAAATTCCGAACCCCAAAAATGACATTCCTGCTTCACAGGATAGTCCCTAACCTGCACTACAAGAAGCCTCCTCACCCGCTACACGGGACGGGGGGATGGCAAATGGACAAGAAAGGTGCTAAACCCCGCCGGAAGGCACAGGTATAATCAGGACCCACCACCTCCAATAGATTTAAAGTTTTAGATCTAGCCAAGGAGGACGAGCTTGAAAAACTCGTTTAGTCGGAGACTCCATGATTGGACACCAATCCGAAGAGTTCTGTGATCGTTCTTCAAATGGCAGCAGAAGGTGTTATATGTATAGAGGTGCCGGACCCGATGACATTGCTGAGTCCTGTGACGTTGTCACAAAAGACGCGGACTCGAATACGGTATTCATAATCAACACGGGTACAAATGACGTCGAGTCAACGCGATCAGAAGAACTCATTGAAAAGTACCGGAGTACAATCAGGAAATATAAAGGAAAGGTTCCCGGGAAAAACCTTGTAATTTCAGGGATCTTTCCCAGATTCAAGAGAAGGGGAAAATATTTCGACATCGACAGATTCTACAACAAAGCATTCAGTGCGAACAATAGAGTAAAATCCTTCTGTGAAAAGGAAAAAGTGCACTTCGTCAATTTCTGGGACAGCTTCTACTTCGATAAAACTCTGTTTGAGGATGACGGTCTTCACTTGAATGTGGCCGGAGCAGCATGGTTAGGCAGGCTGCTCAACAACAGCCTGACCGACATCAGAAGAAAAAACTCCTCAGCGGAGCCCCCATCAACACCTCCGTAATAGAGCAAAAAAAGAAAAGTGACAGATATCAATCTCTGTTACGTTAATGTTCGCAGCGTACTAAACAAATTCGAAGATCTAGAGATTCTCGGAGCGACAGGTAACTATCACGTGATAGGAGTAACAGAAACATGGTTGGACACATCAAGTCGAGATTTTATTGCGGAATACTGTTTGCCGGGCTACACAATTTTCAGTTGCGAAAGAGAAAATAGAATAGGTGGTGGAGTAATCTTGTATGTCCATAACTCCCTCCAACCATCACTGTTAAAAACAGAGGCAGTAACAAATGTTGATATATTGTTTGTTGAAATTAAAAACAATTGCAGTAAATCTAAAGTAATGATTGGACTTGTTTATAGACCACCAGGTCAGCTGCTGGAAAACGATGAAAAATTATTTGATCTAATCGTAGGAACTAACCAACGCTACGAGACAGTCATCATGGGAGACTTTAACTTACCAGTTAAGAGATGGGGCGAGGATTTGAATTCGCATACAAGACGAGACTTGTATAGTAACTTACTCGAAAGTGACTTCCACCAATGCGTAAACAAGGAAATAAAATCCTTGACCTAATATTTTCTACAACAGAGAATCTTGTAAATGAAGTGAATGTCGGCCCAATATTCAGCACTAGCGATAATCGTATCATCACATTCAACATTAAAATGGAAGCTAGTTTATCTAAGATCGGCAAAGAAAAAGTACCAATTTTAATAGACTCCGATCATTACTAGAAAAGTCAGACTGGAGTACAACTTCGAACGAGATTGATATTGATAAAGCGAGGGAAAACTTCACCACAAAGCTAAACAATGCTGTAAATCTCTGTGTTCCCTATCATGAGAGACGTCCGGCAACAAATAAACCAAAGTGGTGGAATAGGGAAATTAGTAACAACCTCTCTCGTAAAAGGATTGCGTGCAAAAAGTATTTATCAACTAAAAGCCAAGACGATAAACTAACACTAGACAGAATTCGTCGCGAAACCAAAACACTGATAAAGCGTAGTAAGAAAAATCTTGAAGAGTATATTGCTGAGGCAAGCAAATCGAACCCTAAAGAATTCTATAGTTATGCGAATAAGAAGAAAACGCTTACCTGCGGCATTGGACCACTAAATGACGATGAAGGTAAACATACGGATGATGAAAATGAGATGGCCTCAATCCTTAATAAATCTTTTGCATTCGTCTTTACAGACGAGGATTGCTCAGTGTATCAGCCACCAAAACATAAAATGTGCCAAAGCGTTTTGAATCAACTCATAGTTACCGAAAGTGATGTCGTACAAGTGATTGATAATCTCAAAATAAACAAAGCCCCGGGACCTAACAAAATTTCACCTAGAATTCTGCAAGAAGTCAAAAATCAAATCAGTAAACCCTTGTGCATCCTTTTCAACAAATCTTTAGCACTTGGTAAAGTCCCATCAGATTGGAAATGTGCTAACGTAACACCAATATTCAAGAAAGGGGGCAAATCACAGCCAGGCAACTACAGACCGATTAGCCTGACTTCGATTGTGTGTAAACTGCTAGAGACCATCATCCGCGACAGTATAGTGAAAATTTTAGAAGAAAAAAAAATTATGAAAGATTCGCAACATGGCTTTCGTAGCAAACGCTCATGTTTAACTAATCTCCTCGACTTCTTTCATGACGTCTTTAACAAATACGAGGAATGTAAATCTGTTGATATAATTCATCTCAACAAATTAAAAACGCACAGTAGTTCTGGCAGTATTCACAACTAGATTAAAGATTGGCTCTCTGAGCGAAAACAGAGAGTTGTAATTAACGGGGCCTCATCTAGCTGGCTCGACGTTAAAAGTGGCGCCCGCAAGGATGATTTTTGCGACCTGTTTTGTTCTTAATATATGTAAATGATCTAGACGACGGCCTCCTCTGCAAAGTATCAAAATTTGCTGATGACACAAAAACTACCGGTAAAGTAACAACCACCAAAGAGAAAGAAACTCTGCAATCCGATCTAGACAGATTATCAAGCTGAGCTAGCAAGTGGTAAATGAAATTTAACGTTAACAAATGTAAAGTCATTCACATTGGAAGTAACAATGATCACATCCAATACCAAATGAATGGCGAAATACTGGATTCAGTAACTAAAGAAAAAGATCTAGGAATCTTAATATCAAATGACTTGAAGCTAAGTCAACATTGCTCATAAGTTGTGAAAACAACAAATAAATTGGTTGGCTTCATCGGAAGAGTTTTCGAAAATAAACCAGAGAAAATATTGCTAAACCTCTATAATTCCTTGGTACGTCCCCATCTCGAATACTGTGTACAATTTTGGTCCCCATACTACCAGAAAGAGATTAATAAACTAGAAAGAGTGCGACGGAGAATGACCAAAATGATACCAAGGCTGAGAAATCTGCCGTATGAGAAAAAATTAAAAGTCTAAACTTATTCTAACTTTCAAAAAGAAGAATGGGAGGAGATTTGATTGAGGTTTTTAAAATGTTCAAAGGCTTTGACATCAATGTCAAAGATCACTTCTTATTAGACCAATCAAATACAAGAAGACGTCACGATTTTAAAGTAATTGGCAAAAGATTCTCTTCGAATGGAAGTAAGCACTTCTTTAACCGGGTTGTTAATGTGTGGAATTCGTTACCTTCCACTGTCGTTGAAAGTAACACAATAAAAACATTTAAAAATCGCTTAGATAAATACTTGGAATCTAATCCGCAAATAAAATATTATCCCTTGCAATAAAAGGTATGACAACTCAGCATTTAATTGCAATTGAATAGGATAGTGGTAGCAGTAGTGTTAATTTATCTTCTATCACCTAGTTGCCCTGTTTTCGTAACCGTAGTTTAGTTTAGTAAACACAAACAACTTTGTTAGGGCAAGTAGGTCTGCTGTTGTTTGTTCTTCCTTTGTGTTCCTTTGTGTTCTCCTCTTTCTCCTTATCTTCTTCCTCTTTTTCCTCCTCCTCCTCCTCCTCCTCCTCATATGAAATTTGAACTCAATCACATCGGCACAGCGTCGTTATGACGTCATGAGCTGCTGACACCCCTATGGGACAGAGATACGCGGTATCCTTTTATGATTAGGATAGAAACGCTGTCTATGACTCTCTCTCTCTCTCTCTCTCTCTCTCTCTCTCTCTCTCTCTCTCTTTTTTTTCTCTGTTATGGTAAGAAGGAAGGGAGGGAGAGAAGGAGACAAAGAGGAAAGAAAGGAAGGAGGGAAAAAGGGAAGATACAGATGAAAAGAAGGAAGAGAAAAAAGGAGGGAAAGAAGAAGGAAAAGAAGGAAGGAAGGAAGGAAGGAAGGAAGGAAGGAAGGAAGGAAGGAAGGAAGGAAGGAAAGGAGGGTAAGGAAGGGAGGGTGGAAAAATGTGTGTGTGTGTGTGTGTGTGTGTGTGTGTGTGTATGTGTGTGTGTGTGTGCGTACATGTGTGAGTGGTTGTGTGTGTGTGTGTGCGTGCATGTATGTGTGTGTACACTGTGTATGTATACATATATATGTGCACGTATGTATGTGTGTACATGCATATATGTGTGTACGTGTACATGTGTGTTTGGGTGTACACTGTGTATGTGCCTATGTGTGTGTACGCGCGTACATACATACACACATAAACAGTCACGCTTTTGTCTTCGTGTCCGCATTTGCGTACACAAATTCAATTTGATTCGAAGAAGAAAGAGAAGGAAAGTGTGGCTGACAGAACATTGATTGAACAGGGACGTTCTTTTGGGAAGAACAATTAAATCAAGTGTTTGTTCTTCGCATAAATGGTCCAGACACGAAATAACACCAGTTTTATTCCTGTTCTCGAGAAACCGAGAACATAACCACCTTCCATTCCGTGTGATACTTTTTCCCACCATTTTATACTAACCTACGGCCGGGGGATTTCTTTCACATTTCTTAAACTCCTTCATGGAAGAAAGGAGTTTAACCCGAGTATTTTAACCCCCTTCATGCCAGTTACCAGTTTATTTTTCATTTCAGAAAACGATAGGATAGTTTTTCTAATTTCCGTGGGACCCCTGTGGAGGCGAGTGGGTTGAAGGAGCGGAAGGATGTTGGGTGCATTACCAAGAGAAGTCTTCAACCATATCGAGGGCACTTGAAGAATATACAGGCTTTCATCATTTCCTTACATAGATAAAGTACCTTAGTTTACATACATGCACATCCACACGTGTACATATATATATTATATATATATATATATATATATATACATATATATGTATATATATATATATATATATGATATATATATAAATAAATATATATATGTAAATATATATATATATATATATTCATATATATATACATACATATATATATGTATATATATATATATATGTATATATATATGTATATATACATATGATATATATATATAAATAAATATATATACATATATATGTAAATATATATATATATATATATATGTGTGTGTGTGTGTGTGTGTGTGTGTGTGTGTGTGTGTGTGTGTGTGTGTGTGTGTGTGTGTGTGTGTGTGTGTGTGTGTGTGTGTGTGTGTGTGTGTGTGTGTGTGTGTGTGTGTGTGTGTGTGTGTGTGTGTGTGTGTGTGTGTGTGTGTGTGTGTGTGTGTGTGTATGTGTAACACTGATGTAACATTTGCCAAACTGGAACAATCCACCGTGAGGATTAATCCGTGAGTGTTAATTCGTGTGAGTTCTTTTGTAAGGATTAATTAGTGAGGATTAATTCGTGAGGTAACTCTCTGCCCGCTCCGTGTCAAACGATTTGGAAGGGTGACACCCTACGCCATCACAACCCCTTTCCCCTCCTCTTCGTCTCTATCTCCCCCAACCCCGTTTCCCCTCTCTTCCTCCCAAACCCCTTCCCCCTCCCTCCCACCTCTCTTCCTCCCCCCCCAGCCCCCTTCTCCCTGCCCCCCTTCCTCTCCTTAGTCCCCTCCCTCTCCCCATCTCCTTCTCTCAAGCCCCCTTTTCCCTCTTTCCCTCTTTTCCTCTCCCTAACCTCCTCTCCCCTCTCCCCAACCCCCTTACCCCCTATCCCCAACCTCCTTCCCCTTTTACAATCCCCTCGAAAGTATAACACTCAAAGCCAACTCCTCACCCCCTTCCCCTTCTTTTCCCTTCCCTTTCCCCTTCCTATCCCTTCCCCCTCCCCCTCCCCCTTCCCCCACCTCCTTGAAAGTGTAAATCCCTAAGACACCCTTACCCTACCAAAGTACGCCCCTTTCCTCCCCCTCCCCTACACTCTCCTTCCCCTCCCCCTCCCCTTCTCCCCCTCCCCCCGCTGAAGTGTAGAACCTAACGCTCACTCCCCCTTCCCCCCTTCGCCACTCCACTCCTCTCCCCTCTCTCTCCCGTCCCGTCTCCCCCTCCCCCTCCCCCCTCCCCTTCTTGCCCCTCCCCATCGAAAGTGTAAAACCTAACGCCCACTCCCCCCCTCCACTCCCCTCCCTCTCCCGCCTCCCCCTCCCCCCCTCCCACCACCCCTCGGAAGTGTAAAACCTAACGCCCACTCCCCCTCCCCCTCCCCCCAGCCTCTCTCTTCCGTTGGTAGGCAATCACTAATGGAAATGAAATGTGCACATTTTAGGCGCTGTTTTGTGTTTGTGTAATTGGATTGTAAATAATTGGTTTCGATCAATTCAGGGAAGGATGATTACCGGAGCGAAAAATCAATATCAAGTTGGTTTGAAATTGGTTTGATACCAACGGAGTAATTTGAACTATTGATCTGGTTTGTCACGGGCGTGGAAGGGCGTGCTATGTTCGTCTAAGATTATCTAATTATTCTGGCTGTCGGCAATTCGACCCATGAAACTCAAGGAGTGTGTGTGTGTGCGTATGTGTGTGTGTGTGTGTGTGTGTGTGTGTGTGTGTGTGTGTGTGTGTGTGTGTGTGTGTGTGTGTGTGTGTGTGTGTGTGTGTGTGTGTGTGTGTGTGTGTGTGTGGGGTGTGTGTGTGTGTGTGTGTGTGTGTGTGTGTGTGTGTGTGTGTGTGTGTGTGTGTGTGTGTGTGTGTGTGTGTGTGTGTGTGTGTGTGTGTGTGTGTGTGTGTGTGTGTGTGTGTGTGACATAGAAATAATGATATAAAGGTAGATAGCCATATAAATATAGAGGTAGATAGATATATGGATATTCAGATAGACATACAGTGATAAACCAATATGATGAATGAATAGATAGATATATAGAGAAATATAAAACTTGTGATATAGAGATAGATAACAAATAAGAAATAAATCATTAAATAGATAGACAGATAAATCAATAGTTATAGATAGATAGATAGATAGATAGAGAGATAGACATACAAATAGATTTAGAAAGACAGATTGATAGATATAAATAGACAGATTGATATAGACAGATATATAGATACACATGAATAGATAGATATAGATAAATCAGTAAATATAGACAGGCAGATACTGATATATATATATATATATATATATATATATATATATATATAGATAAATCGATAGATACAGATATAGAGAAATGAATAGATATTGATATAGACAGATGTATAGATTCTCATAAATAGATAGATATAGATAAATCAGTAAATATAGACAGGTAGATACTGAGAGATAGATAGATATATATAGATACATATCGATAAATCGATAGATACAGATAGATATAGAGAAATGAATAGATATAGATAAATAGATATAGAGAAACGAATAGATATAAACATATATAGAGAAATGAATAGATTTTGATAGATACAGAGAAATGAATAGATATAGATAGATAGGTAGGTAGAAAGATAGAGAGGTATAGACAGTTGAATGACCAGCCAGAGCAGCGTTCGGTCCCCGGGCCACGGCGGGCGGCTGCGGCGTGGGCAGGTCCGGGTTCGCGTCCGCGCGAGCGGATCGAACTAGCGACCGAAAAGCTCGGCCATGCTTTGATCTTCACGCGGAAGATCAGAGGCGATAATGACATTTGCATAAAACAACATCGGATCTCGTTTTTCTTCGTCGTTTTGCATTTTGAATCGAATTAGCGGCGAGCGGTGCCATGCTGCCAGAGTAGGCGCACGAGCGCGCCGTTGGTACCACTGATTACGCCCGTCGTGCGCCGTTGGTATCACCGATTACAACCCGCGCGCGCCGTTGGTATCACTGATTTCGCCCAGCGCGCGCCGTTGGTACCACTGATTAAGCCCAACGCGCACCGTTGGTACCACTGATTACGCCCAGCGCGCGCCGTTGGTACCACTGATTACGCTCAGCGCAGGCGGTTGGTACCACTACTTTTCGTGGAATTGAGGTTCCAAGTGTCTAATTATTTCGGAGAAATGTGGGTTGGGCACCTTTATGGCGTTGTGAACATAAGAATATAATAATGAAGGAGACTGCAAGAGACCATAAGGCCTACATCAGATTGTGGTAATTATGGATATTGGTGTGACGGCATATATATGTGTATGTATATATATGGAAATAAGTATATGTTCCTATTATCATTATTACATTTTATAATTATTATTACTATCATCATTATTACAAATCAATACCATTATTATTATTATTGTTATTATTATCATCATCATTATCATCATCATCATCATCATCATCATCATCATCATCATCATCATCATCATCATCATCATCATCATCATCATATTATTATTATTATTATTCATATTATTATTATTATTTATTATTATCATTATCATTATAATTATTATTATTATTATCATCATCATCATCATCATCATCATCATCATCATCATCATCATCATCATCATCATCATCATCATCATCATCATCATCATCATCATCATTATTATCATTATTATCATCATCATCATTATCATCATTGTTATTATTATTATCATTATTATTATTATTATTATCATCATCATTATTATTATCATTATTATTATTATCATTATTATTATTATTATTATTATTATTATTATTATTATTATTATTATTATCATTATTATTATTATTATTATCATTATTATATTATTATCATCATCATTATTATTATATTATCATTATTATTATTATTATTATTATTATTATTATTATTATTATTATTATTATTATTATTATTATTATTATTATTATTATTATTATTATTATTATTATTATTATCATTATTATTATTATCATTATTACTTTATTTCATTTATCTCTTTATTAATTTGTTTCCATTTACAATTTTTTTCTACGTTGAACCCGATGTAGCTCAGTATATTATTTTCAAGTCACCAAAAGAGTTGAACTTAACCTTTAAAGCCGTGTCCATACATGTCGCACTTCCACGTATCGTATCATCTTTGCTTACCACTTAGTGATACGATACGGTGCAACAGGGTATTGTACCCACTTGTTGCGTATCCGTATACAGCAGGCGGATACGCAACCCATGGGTACAATACCCTGTTGTACCGTATCGTATCACTAAGTGGTACGCAAAGATGATACGATACATGGAAATGCAACAAGTGTGGACGCGGCCTGAGACTTCGTTGGTTCCCGACATCACTGGCCAGGCAGGGAGGCGACCCAAAGATCGGCTTAAAAAAAAAACAAAAAAAAAAAAAAAAAAAAAAAAAAAAAAAATGGGGTTTCTCACTTCCCACTTTGTAGAAGTGGGATGGTGAAAAGTAGAATGGAGTTAGCGTTAGATCACGTGTTAGACTTGTGATCGACAGCTATTACCTTCCCGGATGAGAACTCAGAGCTGATATACTGTATATGAACCGATCCATGGACGATATATATAGTCGCCCATTAGAGTTGAAGTGCCGGCTCGCAGTGCACCGGTGCTGAAATTTTTAGCCATAGTCGGGACTCGAGCTCGGATCGATGAACAGGTGGACGGGTACGGTACCAGTACACTGTCGAGCAGTTGAATCTCAGGCCAAGCGGAATTCGAACTTACACACATATACATATATACATGTATATACGTGCAGTTTATATTCATATATATATATATATATATATATATATATATATATATATATATATATATACACACACACTAAGGCCGTTCCAAGGGTATGCCTCTCTTTTTTTTCTCTTTTTTTAAGTTGTAACTCAAAAAGTTGAAAAGATACGAAGACGAGAATGACACCATTCAACCAAGCGGACATTTTTGCTTCATGTAATCACCCTCTTTCTCAATAGACTTTCGCCAGCGATGAGTAGAGGCCTGTGCATGGCTGTCCGGAACGAGGTTTGTCTCTCACATCTCTGTCATCACTCCGGAATTGACGAACCCATCTCCTAACCGTGCTTACATCAACTGGCTCAGCTCCGTAAACGTTCACCAAGCGCCGGTGATTGTCGATGGGGTCTACTTCTTGTGCATGGGGGAATTCAATTACGTATTTCTGCTTCTGACGCATATCCATGACAAGGGTAACTTTATTAGACTGTCACGCCGTCAATATCGGCAACAGAATTTTTAGAATATCAGGTTAAGTGCACGAAGAATCAGTCATCATATTGCTGAAAAAAATTCTCGGATTCCTTGGTCTAGAATAAAAAGAGGAGACATTACTTTTGTAACTCTCCTCTAGTGTATATATATATATACGCATTTATACACATGATGGTATAAATGAAATGCACTGGATTCAGAAACAGTTACTCCCGACGTTTCGAACCCTTTCAAGGATTTGTCCTTCGGGGTTACAATAGTGAGGTAACTTAACCACGAAAAGAGAGAGAGAGAGAGAGAGAGAGAGAGAGAGAGAGAGAGAGAGAGAGAGAGAGAGAGAGAGAGAGAGAGAGAGAGAGAGAGAGAGAGAGAGAGAGAGAGAAAGAGAGGAGAGAGAGAGGAGAGAGAGAGAGAGAGAGAGAGAGAGAGAGAGAGAGAGAGAGAGAGAGCGAAAGAGAGAGAGATGAAATGGCCCCTAAGTGGACCACGGGTCTACCGGGAGCAAACTACCTTATTATTGTAACCCCTGAGGACTGCATTTTATATATATTTATATATATATATATATATATATATATATATATATATATATATGTAAATGTATATATACAAATATGCATATATATATATATATATATATATACATATATATATATATATTTATATAGATACATACATGCATATGTATGTATATATGTGGACATGAATGTATATAAAATCTGTGCAAATATGTTCCTCATGCATTTTCATGACTGTCATAATAAATATGCATGAAAACAGCACAGACATGCACACTTTTGCAAACTCAATTTTGCAAAAACGCAGAGGCAGTGAAGGATTTAGCAATTTTTGGAAGAGTCTCATCTCGTCTCAAGGTCTCCAAAAGAGTCTTAAAATCCCCAAAAGAGTCTCAAGCTCTCCAAATCAGTCTTAAAGTTTCCAAATGAGTCTCGAGGCTTCCAAAATAGTCTAAAAACCTCCAAAAGAGTTTTTAAGCCTCCAAAAAAGTCTTAAAGCCTCCAAAAGAGTCTCAAGGTCTCCAAAAAAATCTTAACGTCTCTAAAATCTAAAGATCTCCAAAGGAGTCTCAAGGCCTCTAAAAGAGTCTTAAAGTCTCCAAAAGAGTCTTAAAGTCTCCAGAAGAGTCTCAAGGTCTCCAAAAGTGTCTAAAGTCTCCAAAAGTCTTAGTCTTCAAAAAGAGTCTGAAAGTCTCCAAGAATCTAAAGGTCTATAAAATAGTCTTAAAACCTCCAAATGAGTCTTAAAGTTACCAAAAGAGTCTGAAAGTAAGCAAAAGAGTCTTAGCTGCTCCAAAAGAGTCTCAAGGTCTCCAAAAAATCTTAAAGTCTCCGAATGCTTAACATTTTTTAGTGTCTCAAGGTCTTCAAAAGAGTCTCAAGGCCTCCAAAAGAGTCTTAAATTCTCCAAAAAAGGCAGTTTTAAAGTCTTTAAAAGAGCC
>NC_134800.1:48736844-48744344 GCF_046742065.1 Oratosquilla oratoria
AGAGTAGTGAACATGAAACTAAGGAAGTTCGACATACAAAAGAAAAACATAAGGGAAACAGAGAACACAATGGAAGTGGCAGAAAACTAAGAGTGTCTTACACAAATATAGATGGATTAATAACAGGATTGAATGAGCTGAATGATTATTTGAAGGAAAAAAAAACGGACATAATGGGAATTGTAGAAACAAAATTAAAAGGCCCACTACCACCCAACAGTGTAGGACATGATGCATACAATTATTGGATTAGAAACAGAGAGAAAAAGCAAGGGGGTGGAGTTATGTTCCTGACTAAGAAGGATATAAACGTGAAAGGTGTCATATATGGAAAGAATACAGTAGAGATGATTATGATAGAAGTGGAAGACAGAGATAAGAAGAGCAGAAAATTTGTGATAAATTATGTGCCTCCAAAAACAGCCTCATGGGAGGAGAGTAAACATAAAAGTATGTTAGAGGACACAAAGATAACATTAAATAAAATAATGGAAGATGGAGGAAGAATAGTTATGATGGGCGACTTTAATTGCAAAGAAATCTGCTGGGAAGAAATGACAGTAAAGGGTGGAGACGACTCATGGGGAAACGCTCTACTTGAGATGATTATTGACCACACAATGACACAATGGATACAGGAGAACACTAGGTATAGAAATGAAGAAGAACCATCGAGACTAGACTTATTAATTACATCTGAACCTAGAATAGTGGACAAGATTGAATATAAAACACCAATAGGTAAAAGTGACCACATATTGATTGAACTGGAACTTAATGAAGAAAAATATATCAAAAGAAATGAACAATATAGAAAAGGAAGAATGATGTATGAAAAAACAAACTTTGATAAAATAAGAGAATTCTTTCAACAAGAAAACTGGGAAGAAATATACAAAGAAGAAACACCAGTGGAAGAGAAATGGAATATTTTGACAAAAATTTACAAAAAAGGAGTGGAAAAGTATGTCCCAAGACAAAAACAAGAAAAAGAATATGTAAAATGCTGGTACAACAAAAGTTGTAGGGAGTTAAAAGACAAAAGAGACAAAGCCTGGACCAGATGGAAAAAATACAGAAAACCTGAAAAATGGAAAATATATACCAGTTATAGAAATGAATATGTACAAACGTGCAGAGAGGAAAAGAGAAAATATGAAAAAGACGTCATAGAAAAATGTAAAGATCAACCAAAACTATTCTACAGATTTGTAAACAATAAACTGAAAAACAAACAGGACTTGGAGAAATTAAGACAAGGGGGAGTTGAATACACTGAGGAAATGGAAATGGCGGAAATTATGAACAAACATTTTAAATCAGTGTTTACAAGGGAGAACATACAACCTGAAGAGATTGAATGGAAAGAGAAAGTCCCCCCTATAGAAAAAATAGAAGTATCAAAGAATGAAATATTGATACAATTGAGTAATCTTGATGTCAGAAAATCACATGGACCAGATGAAATAGCAAACTGGATTCTGAAAGAATGCAGGAATGAACTGGCAGACAAAATACATAGCATAATAAGCAGTTCCTTGAAAGAAGGAAAAGTTCCAGAAGATTGGAAAAAAGCAAATATAGTACCTATATATAAATGAGGAAATAAAGAAGAACCTACCAACTATAGACCAGTCTCTCTAACAAGTACAATAGCAAAAATTTGTGAAAGAATTATCAAAAATAGATGGGTAAAATACTTGGAAAAAAAACAACGTACTAAATCCAAGGCAATTTGGATTCAGACAAGGACGATCATGCGTCACCAATTTAATATGTTTCTATTCAAGGCTAATAGATATAATACAAGAAAGAGATGGATGGGCTGATTGTGCATTTCTAGACCTAAAAAAAGCTTTTGACAAAGTACCACATAAGAAGTTGCTTAAGAAACTAGAATCTGAAGGAGGAATACAAGGTAAATTACTAAATTGGATGGAAGACTTTTTGCAAGAAAGAAAAATGAGAGTAGTGATAAGAAACCAGCACTCAAAATGGAATGAAGTAATAAGCGGTGTCCCGCAGGGAACAGTCCTGGCCCCAATAATGTTTGCTATATATATTAATGATATGGATGAAGGAATTGAAAGCTATATGAGCTTCTTTGCAGACGATGCAAAACTACTGAAAAGAGTGAAAACTGAAGAAGATTGTGAATCACTACAGAGAGATCTAAATAAAGTACAGGAATGGAGTAGGAAGTGGGAGATGGAGTTCAATACAAAAAAGTGTAGTATAATGGAATTTGGAAAAAGCAAAAACAGAATAACAGGATCATATAATTTGGGAGAAGAAGGAATAAAAAAAAAGTAGAAAATGAGAAGGACCTGGGAGTCATTGTTATGAATAATATGTCACCTGAAAAACATATAAATAAGATTTTTGGAGAAACTTATAATTTAATAAGAACAATCAAAGTGGCATTTACATACCTGGATGAAGAAATGGTGAGGAAAATCCTAATCACCCTGATAAGACCAAGATTAGAATATGCAGCAACAATATGGTCACCAAGTACAAAAAAATGTATAAAAAAACTTGAAAGAATACAAAGAGCAATTACAAAACTGGCACCAACACTCTCAAAACTATCATATGAAGAGAGACTACAAAAACTTGAACTACAGACACTAGAGCAAAGAAGAGAGAGAGGAGATTTGATAGCTATTTACAGAATCATGAAAGGCATAGAAATTACTGATAGAGAGAATCTGATAAAATGGGATGACAGAAATACAAGAGGACACGGAAAGAAAATAAAAAAAGACAGCTATAGAAGAGATTTGAAAAAGAACAGCTTTCCACACAGAGTAATAGACAGTTGGAACAAGTTAGATGAGAAAGTGGTGTGTGCAAAAACAATACATGAATTTAAAAATTGTTTAAATAAAATGAGAAATGAAGACGGGACCCCACGAGCATAGCTCCCCTTCCCGTAAAATACAACTAGGTAAATACAACTAGGTAAATACACACACACACACACACACACACACACACACACACACACACACACACACACACACACACACAACACACACACACACACACACACACACAACACACACACACACATATATATATATACATAAATATACATATATGTATACGTATATGTATATATATACCTTGAAAATGTCTTACATAGACGAAAACGTTCGGTCACCTTTCATTTTAATTTCCAAGCGGTTTTATTACACATTTTGTGAATCACGTGTTTTTGTAATTTATTCGCATATATGTATACATATACATATAAATATATATATATATATATATATATATATATATATATATATATGTAAAGGCAGACAAATATGGAGGTGAGGTGGCAAAATGAAACGTTAAAGCTAGAGTATGGAGCTTTATTTAGAACCAGACGTTTCGACCTCTTGGGCCTTCCTCAGTGGAATAAGGAAGGCCCAAGAGGTCGAAACGTCTGGTTCTGAATAAAACTCCATACTCTAGCCTTAACGTTTCAATTTGCCACCTCACCTCCACATATATATATATATATATATATATATATACATATATATATATACGTATATATATATATATATATATATACATATATATATATATATATACATATATAAAATATATTCACACACACACACACACACACACACACACACACACACACACACACACATATATATATATATATATATATATATGTTGAGACATTCTGACAGGTTGACGTAAGCGGAATAGGAACCACAGGAGTCTTAGTCTTGAGTTTATTCGCATACCTGCGAAACTAGTCAGGAATAAACTCAAGACTAAGACTCCTGTGTTTCCTATTCCGCTTACGTCATATATATATATATATATATATATGTATATGTATATACATATATATAAAATAGAAGTGTAGCACTTTGAAGTACATGTCAGGGAGAGGAAATACGAGGAGGTAAGAGGAAGGGGAAAGGTTGGAGAGGGAGGGAGGGAGGGAGGAAGAGGAGGAAGGGGAGAGGTTGAGAAGGTCAGAGGGAAGGGGGACGAGGGGAAACGTGGAGGGAAAAGGGAAGGGGCGAGGCTGAGTGTGGAGGGGAGAGGGAGAGGGAGGGGGAGAGGGAGGGAGAGAGAGAGAGGGAGGGAGAGGTGAGAGAGCACTCGAAGAGGTTTAATTGTTTAAAAGTGGAAAGACTTGTGTGTATGTCAGAAGAGGGGACAGGGACTGACATAGGGTGCCAACCAGCTGGCGCCAGCTAGTGTCAGATGGTGACACTGGGTGTCGGATCATGCCAGGTGGTTCTAGATGGTCTCAGATGGTTCTGGGTGGTGCCACGTGGTGTTAGTTGTGGTGTCAAGTGATTCTACATGGTGACAGATGGTGTCAGGTGGTGCCAGGTGGTTCTAGGTGGTGTCAGATGGTGTTAGTTGGCGTCAGGTGTGGTATCAAGAGGTTATTTGTGGTGCCAGATGGTGGCGGGTGGCGCCAGGTGGTTTTACGTTGTGTCAGGCGGTTTCAGGTGTGATTCTAGATGGTGTCAGATGGTGTCAGGTGGCGTTAGGTGTGGTATCAAGAGGTTCTTTGTGGTGCTAGATGCGTGTCAGGTGGCGCCAGGGAATGTCATATGATACCAGGTAGCCGCATGTATTAATGGGCAGTGCCATCTGGAAAAGAACAGATGGTGGAAAAGGAATATTGTGAGATAAAATGGTGGAACTAGTGGAACAGGTGGTGGAAATGGATGCGTAGGAGCAGAACAGATGGTAGCAGCTGGTGCCATACCGTGCCAGATGGCACACATGGCACAGATGGTGGAAAAGAACGCGGAGAGAGAATAATGAAACAGGTGGTGGAGACTTTTACCTTAAGCCATAAGCCATAAGTCATAGGCCATAAGTTAAAAGTCATAAGCCACCAGCCATAAGTCATAAGCCACAAGCCATAAGCCATACCAGAGCTAAAATCCACAAACCATACAAAACTTAAGAGCCATAAATCGTAAGCCATAAGCCATACAAGAGCCAAAAACTGTAAACCATAAGCCATTCAAAAGCCATAAGCCAGAAGGCATTAGATACAAGCCACAATCCAAAGTCACTAGCCACAAGCCATAAGAAATAAGCCATAAATAACAACCCTGAGGTATAAACCATGGGTTATATGTCTTAAGCCATAGCCTACCAACACTATACGATAACGAACTTTATTGTTTTTCTTCTGGCTTTGACAAACAGACGATTTTAATCAGCTGGGGGAGGCGGACCCCCAGTGAAAGGGGGTAATTATGGACCCTTACCCCCCCACAGAATCCGACACTGTGTTGAAGGTCTTAACGATGAGACAACGAGGAGGTAATTAAGAAGTAAACGTCAATCAGAGATTAAGGAGGAGGAGGAAGAAGAATGGGAGGAGGAGGTCGGAGGAAGAGGAGGAAGAATAAGGGGAGAAGAGAGGTTAGGAAAGGAGGAGATTGATAGAAGAGGAGGAGGAGAAAGAGGAGGAGGAAAAAGAGAAGGAGGAGGAGGAGGAGGAGGAGGTCGTGGAGAGGGAGGAAGTTTTGTGTGTGTGTGTGTGTGTGTGTGTGTGTGTGTGTGTGTGTGTGTGTGTGTGTGTGTGTGTGTGTGTGTGTGTGTGTGTGTGTGCGCGCGCGCATACCCCTGTATCCGTGTGTGGATGTGTTTGTGTGTATGTCTATGTGTGTTTGGGGGGGATAGTTGGGTGAAACGAGGTGGGTAAGGGCTGTGCAAGGAGATTGGGGGGATTGGGAGCGTGGGGGGAAGTGGGGGGAGGGGAGAGAACGTGCCTGGCGAGCAACGGGTCCCTAGAGAAGTGGTCACAGAGTCCCCGTACGGTCTAATGCATGTTAGGGAGGAGGGGGGAGGGGGGGAGAGGAGAGCAGAAGGGGAGGGGTAGGGGGAGAGAAAAGAGGGAATTTAGGAGAGTAGAGAAGGGGAGGGGCAGGGGGAGGGGCAGGGGGAGGGGGAGGGGGAGAGGGAGGAGGAGGGGAGGATGTAGAGGAGAGGAAGAGTTGAAGGGGAAGGGAAGAAGGGAGGAGAGGGGGAGAGGAGGAGAGGGAAGGGGAGAGGAGAGGAGGAGGGGGAGAGGTAAGGGGGAGAGGGAGGGGGAGAGGAGAGGGGAAAAGGGAGAGGAGAGGGGAGGAGGGAGAGAAGAGGGGAAGAGGGGAAGAGGGAGAGGAGAGGGGAAGAGGGAGAGGAGAAGGGGAGGGAAGAGAAGAGGGGAGGGAGGAGAGGAGAGAGAGAGGAGGGAGGAAAGGAGGAGGGGGTTAGGAGAGGGGGGAGAGGAGAGGTGGGTGGGAGAGGAAATGGGGAGGGGGAGAGGAAAAGGGGAGGGGGAGAGGAGGGGTGAGGAGGGAGAGGAGAAGGGGAGGGGGAGAGGAGAGGGGAGTGGGAGAGGAGAGGGGGAGGGGGAGAGGAGAGAGGGAGGGAGAGAGGGGAGAGGGAGGGGGAGAAGAGAGGGGGAGGGGAGAGGAGAGGGGGAGGGGGAGGCGGAGAGGAGAGGGGGGAGGGGAGGAGAGGAGAGGGAGAGGAAGCCCAAAAACCCAAAACATCAACTTCAAGCCCATAAAGCCCAAAGTCCAAAGCCAAAAGATGAAGATCCAGAAGTCAAAGCCCAAAGCCCGAATTCCGAAGCCTAAAGATAAAATCCAAAACCCAAAGCCCAAAATCTGAACCTTGATATATAAAGCCCAAAGTAGGAGATCCGAAGCCAGAAGCCCAAAGTCTAAAACCCAAGGCTAGAAAATCGAAGCCAGATATTTAAATCCCAAAGCCCTAAGCCCAAAACAAGGAATCTAAAGCCCAAAGCCTGAAATCTAAAGTCCAAACCTCACAGTCCAAAGCACACAATGTTAACCTTGAAACCCAAAGCCCAATATTGAAAGCCCAAATCCCGAAGCCCGAGATCGGAAGCCCATAGCTCAAAGCCCGGAATCCTGAAACTGTAGAATCCAAAACCTGGGCTCAAGCATGGAACTCAAATCTCAAAGCCCAATGATTAAACCCTAATACACTAAATTATGCCCAATTTCTAAGTTACAATTACCATACGCCATATAGCCATAAGCCATGGCCATAATTTACAGCCATAGCCATAAGCCATAGCCTATACATAATTTAAATGTTGTGCGTCGTAAGCCATAAGCCATGATGTAAGTCACAAGCCATAGGCCACAAAGCACAATCTATAAGCCACAAACCACAATCTATAAGCCATAAGCCACAAGTCACAAGCTACAAGCTATAAGCCACAAGCCATAAGCCATAAGCCACAAGCCACAAGCCACAAGCTATAAGCCACAAGTCATAAGCTACAAGCCACAAACCACAAGCCACAAGCCACAAACCACAAGCCACAAGCTACAAGCCACAAGCCACAAGCCACAAGCCACAAGCTACAAGCTATAAGCCACAAGCCACAAGCCACAAGCTACAAGCCACAAGCCATAAGCCATAAACCATAACCACATGCTATGAGCCACAAGCTATATGCCACAAGCCACAAGCTATAAGCCACAAGCC
>NC_134800.1:48751844-48754344 GCF_046742065.1 Oratosquilla oratoria
CTCTCTCCCTGCTACAGGTGCACCGGTCCAACGAACGCCGCGTCCTTCTGCGCAACCTGACCTTCGACTCAACCGGTGTCTACCGCTGCGAGGTGTCCGCCGATGCGCCGCATTTCAGGACTTACACCAACCAGGGGGTCATGGTGGTTGTCGGTAAGTGACGGGGGTCGGGGTGGATAGGGGTGGTTGGGGGGTAATTAGGAGTGGGGTGGGGAGGGGGGTTATTTGTTTACAGTGGCGCAATGTATAGATGTTATTGTGAATATCATCAGAATGTTTTTTACTTAGTTTTGTATGTATGTATATATATGTATATATATATATATATATATATATATATATATATATATATATGTATATATATATATATATATATATATATATATATATATATATATATTATATATATGCATACATATACATACACACTTTTATATATATACACACATTTCCACATTCAGTATATGTACATATATCTATAATGTGTGGAATACCGACTAACAGGCGCCCACTTGGTAATTACATGACCGACCAATCAGATTGCGTCACGTCAGGTATGTGGTAGGGAGTGGGGGGGGGGGTAGGGGATCAGTGGGGGGAAGGGAAGGGGAGTTGGGGGATTATGACGTCACACACACCCCTAACGATGTTATCTAAGACAAAATATGTCTTAATTAGGCGAAACGTGCGTGTTTTTTTGTTTGTTTTTTTTTTGTTTGTTTTTTTAGTAAATCTATCATGGCTCCAGATTGTCTCCGAAGACTTTTTTTTTTGGTAAAAATAAATAAATAAATAAATAAAATAAATAAATAAATAAATAAATAAATAAATAAATAAATAAATAAATAAATTGCCGCTTGATTTAAATCTAAACTATTTTATTATATGTGCCGTCAGGTGATTTTATTCAGCTCCTAAGCTTATGAACATAGCCTATTGAAGCTAAAATCGAATTCTTATATTTCATTCTGGCTAAAACGCACGAATTTTTTTTTAAGATGACTTCTTGGCGGCAAAGAGCAAATTTTATTTAATTTTATTTCATCTTAATTTCATTTATTCTCTTTATTTATCTATTCATTCATTTACTTATTTATTCTTTTTATTTCTTTCTTTCTTTCTTTATCTATTCACTTGTTCATTTATTTATTTATTTATCTCTATATTCTCTTTATTTATTTATTTATTTGTTTATTCATATACCTATCAATTTTCCCTTTGCAGAGTTGGTCTATATGCAATTGTACTCTTTATGTTTCTAGTTTATATTGCGTTGCTTCCACCTAGTTTATTGCTATTTTAGATCTAACTCTCTTATTATAATGCCTTCCGTACCTGTTGGCACTTTCTCCTCTTACTTTTGATGCCGCCGGGCGATTTTGTTCATCTTCGTGAATAAAGACTCGTTGAAGAGGTTATCGCATTGGGCAGTTTTTCCTCCGACATTCTACCTCCAACCTCCATTTGAGTAACTAGAATATGACTTTGCTTAGAGATATCTAGACTTCTCTAAAGGGCCATTTACATGGTCAAGCGGTTTGTCAAACCCGGTTTGTCAAACATGTGTTCGAAGTGACGTTTGACCGTATGAACGGGGTATTTGGTTGTCAGAGAGGTTTGTCAAACGTGTTTGACAAACCAAATACCCTATTCACACGATCAAATATCACTTCAAACACTTGTTTGACAAACCGGGTTTGACAAACAGTTTGACAGTGTAAATGCCCCTTAAGAACGTACCAACGGTATGTCTAACATTCGTCTAGGTCTATAATCTCTTAGTTCATCATTTAGCTTTGCTATGATATATGACGGGATGATGATAATTTGATATTTTGGAGATTTAAAAATTTGAATATTGTAACGGAAATCGTTTTTACTCTAACGAACTCTCAACGGTCGGCGCTGGTGAAGCCCTTGACACGGGGCAAGTTAACTTGCCAGGCAAGTAAGTGTTCACACTAGGATAGTTTGGAGGCAAGTTGACTGACTTTCTGTTTACACTAGGCAAGTAGAGGGGTGGTTTACGAGTCACTAGCACTAACGGCTAGTTTAGTAGCCCCGTGTCCGCGAGGTTTTAGGTCTTTGCTAAATTACCTCAAGTTAGGCTGTCTGTAATGACTGATAGTTATCTTCTAGTGTGATTTGTATCAAGCGTGATGTGATTTATGACCACAGTTACGCTATGGTTTCTTAGCGCACGTGATACTATCTACGCTAAAGACAGACACTTCAAACAACGTGACGGTATCATCATCCTCATTGTTATCATCATCACTATTAAAGTCAAAGTGATTTTTTTTTTTTTTTTTTTTTGTTTGTTCCATGACGGAATGGTTTCACGACGAAATGGTTCCATAACGGAACATTTCCATAACGGAACGGTTCCATGACAGAACGACCCCACAACGGAACATTCCCATAACGGAACAGTTCCACAACGGAACGGTCCAATAACGGGACAGTTCCCTGACGAAACAGTCCTATGACGGAACGGTCC
>NC_134800.1:48764344-48766844 GCF_046742065.1 Oratosquilla oratoria
TATATGTATGGATATATGTACTGTATGATAATTTTAAGACTATCCGAAAACTATATCATCACAATGATTTTCATATTCTCATATAATCTTTCTTGGCGAAACAAAACACGCCCCCTTTCTTTCCTATCCAATCACAGACGCTTTCCGAAGGTGGAGTGAAGGCATTGACTGCTGCAAGAACGAGTCTGATTGGTTGAGAAAAAAGTGGATGTGACTTGTTCTAGTTGCCGACAGACTGTGACTGGTTGAGTAAAAAGTGGGTGTGGCTTATTCTGGTCGCTGCCAGACTGTGATTGGTTGAGAAAAAAACGGATGTGTCTTATTGTAGTTACCGTCAGATGAGACTGTGATTGGTTGAGAAAAAAGTGGGCGTGGCTTATTACAGATAATAAGAAAGATCTCGTAGTATGTCTTGCTCTAGTTGCCGCTAGATGATTTCATTACATCCAAGAAGTTCTTCTGGGCATTTGAGGGTTGACAGCTTAACTCTGTTATTGACTGCAATTAACTTAATCTCATTACTGACAATAGTAAACTAGATTTGTAATCATTGTAATGGAGTAAGTTTATAGCAAGACAATTCTAGAAATGGTTCTTGCGGTCTCCTGTTCATCATCATCTAGTTACTTAGGGTTAGACTAGGTTAGACTAATCTAGTTGGTTTAAGAGATCCCATCCGCTAAGAAATTCCAAGGTAGTTAATAAAATCGCCTGATGACAAACAGAAGTAATTTAGTGTCCTCCTCCTCTTCCTTCTCTTCCTCTTCATCTCCCTTCTTCTTTTTCTTCCCTCTACCATTCTTCCTTCTCCTTTTTCTCCTCTTCCTCATCTTTCTTCTCTTCCTTCTCCTCTTCCTCCTCCTCATCATCTGCCCTCTCCTACTTTTCTTCTGTTATTCTTCCCTCCTCTTTTCTTCTTCTTCATCTTCCCTCTCCTTCTTTCCTCTACCATTCTTCCCTCCCCTTTTTCTCCTCTTCGTCCTCTTCCTCCTCCTCCTCCTCTTCCTCCTCCTCCTCCTCCTCCTCTTCCTCCTCCTCTTCCTCCTCCTCCTCCTCCTCCTCCTCCTCCTCTTCCTCCTCATCTTCCCTCCACTTTTTCTTCTGTTCCTCCTCTTTCTTCTCCTCTTCCTCTTCTTCCTCCTCCTCCTCCTCATCTTCCCTCTCCTTTTTTCCCTCTGTCATTCTTCCCTCCTCTTTTCCTCTTCCTCCTATTTCTTCTCTTCTTCCTCCTCCTCTTCCTCATCTTCCCTCTCCATTTCCTCTAACATTCTTCCTTTCTCTTTTCCTCTTCCTCCTCCTCCTTCGCTTCCCTCTCCTTTTTTCCCTCTGCCATTCTTCCCTCCTCTTTTCCTCTTCCTCCTATTTCTTCTCCTCTTCTTCCTCCCCCTCTTCCTCATCTTCCCTCTTCTTTTCCTCTAACATTCTTTCTTCCTCTTTTCTTCTTCCTCCTCTTTCTCCTCCTCCTCCTCCTCTTCCCTCTCCTTTTTTCCCTCTGCCATTCTTCCCTCCTCTTTTCCTCTTCCTCCTATTTCTTCTCCTCTTCCTCATCTTCCCTTTCCTTTTCCTCTAAAATTCTTCCTTATTCTTTCCTCTTTCTCCTCTTTCTTCTCCTCCTCCTCTTCCTCCTCCTTATCTTCCCTCTCCTTTTTTCCCTCTGCCATTCTTCTCTCCTCTTTTCCTCTTCGTCCTCCTTCTTCCATAAAGATAGAAACGCTAGTAAAGTAAAGACCATCTACTTCTTCTTCTCCTCCTCCTCCTTCTCCTCCTTCTCCTCCTCCTCCTCCTCTCTCTCCTCCTTTCACCACCCCTCCACCTTCTTTTCTTCATCTCCTCCTCCTCCTCCCTCAACCTCTCCTCTTCTTCACCTCTTCCTCATCTCCATCTCCCCTCCTCCTCCTCCTGCTCCATCTTTAACCACTCCTCCTCTCGAACCTTTTTCTTCCTCTCCTCCTCTTTCTCCTCCTCCTCCTCTCTATCTCTCTCCCCTTCCCACCTTTCTTAATCTAATATTGTTTCTCTCTGCATGTCTATTTACTTTTGATGTATATTTCGCTCTACGTTATGCTATTCCCTCCCATCCTCCTCTTCCTCCTCCTCCTCCTCTTCTCTTCCTCCACTTCTCTTCCTCCTCTCTCTTCTGTCTACTCTCCCTCTTCCTTCTCCTCTTCCTTTTGCTCCTCCTCCTCCTCTTCTCCTCCTCCTCTTCTCTTCCTCCTCTTCTCTTCCTCCTCTTCTCTTCCTCCTCTCTCTCTTCTGTCTACTCTTCCTCTTCCTTCTCCTCTTCCTCTTGCTCTTTCTTTTCTTTCTTCCTCCTCCTACTCTTCCTTCCTCTCTCTTCTTCCCTGTCTTCGCCTCTTCATTCTTCTTTTTCTCTAACGTCTTCCTCTTTTTAACCTCTCTTCATTCTTCCTCTCACCTCCTCTTCTTCCTCTTTCTCCTCCTCCTCCTCCTATTCCTCCTCCTCGTCCTCCTTTATCTTCCCTCCGAAGTGTACAGTCTT
>NC_134800.1:48774344-48781844 GCF_046742065.1 Oratosquilla oratoria
AAAGGAGTAGGAATGTAGGAGTAGGAGGATAAGAGGAGGAGGAAAAGGAGGAGGAAGAGAAGGAGTATGTATATAAAAACACACTAAAGAAAATATTATCTATTGTACAGTAAATATAAATGACTAGGTAAAGGAATTCATTAATGGAAAATCATGATAATGAGGATGTATACATTATGAGTAATGAATGTCATTGTAATAATAGGCAACTTATAACTTTTTAGAATTATCTATTGAAAAATTAACTTCAAAATTGTTCAATTTATCTTGAAGGAGAGTCTGTCTGTCACCGATAATCTAGTTTGTAATTAGATTTTACTGAAGCACAAATTTGTATAAAAAAAAACGAAGAAATTTGTTAATCATATTAACGAATGTTTCTCAGTTCACTACATCCTCAAAAAAAAAAAAAATAATAATAATAATTTTGCAGAATAACATAAAATTCTAACTTTACTCTAAGCAACAATAACATAACACAAAGATCCATAACATTAACAAATCAACCACTTGATCTCCAAACCGCATTTAACACAGAATATCAAATTAATCAACATATTCACTTACAAACAGCTTTCATAGCTCCAGCTGAAGCCTACTGAAGTGAAGCTCAGCTATCTGAACTAAATCAAAGTTATGTGACTTAATTAATCTGCCTTCAATCGTCATACAGATGACGCTCGCTCGCCTATTCAAGTAATTGATACCTGATCTGAGTTAAGAGTGAGTGACACAGTATCAAACGTTTGGCATCAGCGAGTTTCAGCTTCAGTTTCAGTTTCTGAAAATTTCGGTCTCTATAAGGGGACGATGAATATCGAGACTGTTGATGACATTTTCTGTCTACCTACGCGTGCAGCTACGCGTCTCATGGTGTAAATCAATCTCTATCTACCCGTGGGTAATAAAAAAAGAGAAAATAAAGAGTAGAATAATAATATAAGATTAATAAAGTAGAATAGAATAAATTAAATGAACAATAAAATAAAATAAAATAAAGAGAATAATAATAATATAAGAATTATAAAGTAGAACAGAATTAAATAAATGGAAAATAATCTAAAATAATAATGATAATATCAAAAAGATTAAAATAAGAATAATAGATTTGAATATTAGAAAAATAGAAATAATAATAATAAGATAAAAATAAGAATTAAAACAAATAAAAATAAAAAGAATAAGATTAGTTAGTTAGTTAAGGTGTATTCAACAATATAAAATACAATTCAGACATTCATATATACAAAATTTTTACAAATAAGATCAAATAAGATAGTAATATGATAATAAGAATTAAAAAGAAAGAAAAAATTCAAATTAAGATAGAAAAAGATGAGGTAAAATAAATAAAAATAAAATACAATAAAGAGAAAATAGCATCAACAATGAATTATTAGTGAACTGAAATATGTGATAACATATTCCCTGAATTAGGCTTTTTCTCTCATACAGTATATTCCCTCTTCCTCTCCCTCACAGTGTATTCCCCTTCCTCTCTCTCACAGTATATTCCCTCTTTCTCTCTCCCACAGTTTATTCCCTCTTTCTCTCTCTCACAGTATATTCTCCCTTTCTCTCTCTCACAGTATATTCCCTCTTTCTCTCTCCCACAGTATATTCCCTCTTTCTTTCTCTCACAGTATATTCTCCCTTTCTCTCTCTCACAGTGTATTCCCCCTTTCTCTCTCTCACAGTATATTTCCCTCTTTCTCTCTCAGAGTGTATTTCCCTTTCTCTCTCTCAAAGTATATTCCCTCTTTCTCTCTCTCACAGTGCACTCCCCCTTTCTCTCTCTCACAGTGTATTCGCCCTTTCTCTCTCTCACAGTCCACTCCCCCTTTCTCTCTCTCTCAGTATATTCCCTCTTTCTCTCTCTCACAGTATATTCTCCCTTTCTCTCTCTCACAGTGCATTCCCCTTTCTCCCTTTCACAGTATATTGTCCCTTTCTCTCTCTCATGTTATATTCCCTCTTTCTCTCTCTCACAGTATATTCTCCCTTTCTCTCTCTCACAGTGTATTCGCCCTTTCTCTCTCTCACAGTGCACTCCCCTTTTTTCTCTCTCACAGTGCACTCCCCCTTTCTCTCTCAATGTATTCCTCTTTCTCTCTCTCACAGTGTACTCCCCTTTTCTTTCTTTCAAAGTGAATCCCCCTCTCTCTGCCTCTCACAGTGTACTCTCAATTTATTTCTCTCACAGTGTATTCCCCCTTTCTCTCACAGTATACTCCCCCTTTCTCTCTCTCACAATGCACTCCCCCTTTCTCTTTCTCACAGTGTATTCCCCCTTTCTCTCTCTCACAGTGTACTCTCCATTTATCTCTCTCACAGTGTATTCCCCCTTTCTCTCACAGTATACTCCCCCTTTCTCTCTCTCACAATGCACTCCCCCTTTCTCTTTCTCACAGTGTATTCCCCCTTTCTCTCTCTCACAGTGTACTCTCCATTTATCTCTCTCACAGTGTATTCCCCCCCTCTCTCTCACAGTGTACTCCCCCTTTCTTTCCCTCTCAGTGTATTTCCTCTCCTCGTTCCTCTCTTCAATCATCCCTTTTGGACACGTGATGGCAAAATGCTCAAGAAAAACAAAACAAAAACAAAAGTAAAACACAAAAGATCACCACAAGTGTTTCTAAAGATACAAGAAAAAAACAAAGTATCCTTGTCCCTTTGTTTGTTAGGATTTGTCTTCTTTGTTTGTTTGTTTGTTTTTTCTCTCTCTGTCTGTCTCTCTATCTATCTGTCTTTTTGTTTCTCTTTCTATCTGTCTCTCTCTCTCTGTCTCTCTATCTGTCTGTCTCCCTCTCTCTCTCTCTCTCTCTCTCTCTCTCTCTCTCTCTCTCTCTCTCTCTCTCTCTCTCTCTCTCTCTCTCTCTCTCTCTCTCTCTCTCTCTCTCTCTCTCTCTCTCTCTCTCTCTCTCTCTCTCTCTCTCTCTCTCTCTCTCTCTCTCTCTCTCTCTTTTCTTGTTCAACTCTCCCATTATCTACCAGCATTTCTCTTCTCTTCTCTTCTTTTCTCTCTTTATACTCCTTTCTTCCTCTTCATCTTCCTCTTTCTCTCACCCCCTTGGTCCCCCCTTCCTCCCCCTCCCTCTCTCTTTCTCTCTCTCTCTCTCTCTCTGTCTCTCTCTCTCTCTCTCTCTCTCTCTCTCTCTCTCTCTCTCTCTCTCTCTCTCTCTCTCTCTCTCTCTTTCAGCTTCTCTCTCATAAAACAATGAAGTTGGTATGACCAATCGAAGAGAGAAAGAGAAAGAGAGAGGTAATTCTCTATTTAGAACTTACAATATTCGGAAATCTTCAATATTCATTGTGAATACAAGTGACATAATCCTAATAAAGAGAACTTTCTAACATCAATGCACGGAAAGAGAGGAGGGAGAGGAGGGAGAAGAGGAGGAGGGGGAGAGGAGGTGGAGGGTGAGAGGAGGAGGGGATGGGGTGGGAGGTGGAGGTGGTAGGGGTGGTTAGAGTAAAGACAGGGGGTACCCACATTAATGCTAACTTCTTGTGTATCATAGACTTCGGATTAGTAAATAGCAAAACCTTCATCTTGGGCTGAGGCGTATTAAGCCACGCCTACACTCAGTTCTTGTCCAATCATAACTACTTTCTGTCAGTTGTACGCCCTCCCCCCTGCCCCATTCTCCCAGTCCCCCTCTCCCCTATTCTTCCACTCCCCCTCTCCCCATTCTCCCAGTCCCCCTCTCCCCAATTCTCCCACTCCCCCCTGCCCCATTCTCCCACTCCCCTTCTCCCCAATTCTCCCACTCCCCCTCTCTCCCATTCTCCCACTCCCCCTCTCCCCCCTTCTCCCACTCCCCCTCTCCCCATTCTCCCTCTGCCATATTCTCCCACTCCCCCTCTCCCCCAATTCCCCCACTCCCCCTCTCCCCCCATTCTCCCACTCCCCCTCTCCCCCATTCTCCCTCTGCCCTATTCTCCCACTCCCCCTCTCCCCTAATTCTCCCACTCCCCCTCTCCCCCAATTCTCCCACTTTCCCTCTCCCCCAATTCTACCACTCCCCCTTTCCCCATCTCCAATTCTCTCATTTCAAATGTAGTCCCTTCTTCTCTCCCTCTCCCCCTCTCCCCCACCTGTTATCCTCTCTCCCTCTGTATTTCTTTTCCTCTCGTCCCCCTCTCTCCCTTTCCCTCCCCCTCCCCTCCCCTCCCCCTCTCCTCCTCTTTCCCACCCCTTGGTATCCCCTCTCCCTCAGTCTCCTCCTCTCCTCTCACTTCCTCCCCTTCTCTTCTTTCCATCTTTCACCCTCTTTTCCATTCCCCCTGCTTTCCCCCCTCTCTTTCCCACTCCCACTTACCCCCCCTCTCTCTCTCCCCGGTCTTCTCCTCTCCCCCGGTCTCCTCTTGACCCCCTCTCCCCCGGTCTCCCCCATTTCCCCCTCTCCCCTACACACGTGCATTGCCATATATGGTCCTACTTCTCCAGAGCCTTCTACTGTTACCATAAGACTCAACACTCCCTCCCGGACTCTCGTATTGCTTCTATTGGCCTCCCCGGGCCACGGAAGAACTGTTGATGGCCCCTCCGGTCCATGACATAATGCCAATTGTCCTCATTGGTCTCCCCTAACCCCCCTCCCCTTTAGCCGGACTCTCGTATCGCCACTAGTGGCCTCCCCCCCCCCCTCCCACAAGACTGGAGCCCAAGAATTGCCACTAATGGTCTCCATGACTTCCGACGTTGGATAGCCCCCCACCCCCCCGCGGACCATCCTCCCTCATTGGGTCCAAATATCGCTTTAGGTTTGGACCTTGCGGTATCAAAGACAAAACAAGAAAACAACAAAAGCAACAGCATCAGCATCAGCAGCAGCAGCAGCAGCAGCAGCAGCAGCAGCAGCAACAACAACAACAACAGCAACAGCAACAACAACAGCAACAACAACAACAACAACAACAACAACAACAACAACAACAACAACAACAACAGCAACAACAACAGTAAGACCGCCATGAACACACCACTAAAAAAAACAAAAAACAAAAACAAAACATAAGTACAAAATTATTGTCTCCATTTGCGGTTACCCCCCACCCCCCTTCCCACCCAACATCATCATAACAATCTCCCCCTCTCCCCCCTCTTCGTCTCAACTCCCACATCAACACAAATCCCCCCCTCTCTCCCCAAACCATCTCATGATTCCCCAACAGTTCTCCTCTTAAAGTCAGAAAATAGCCAATAGCCCCCCTTCCCCCCAAAAGTCAAATTCCCCCCTCCCCCCTCACCGTCTGGTAAGCTGCCTTCCCTCACCAGCTCCTCTTCCTCTTCTTCCTCCTCCTCCTCCTCCAGCCCCTCCTTCCCCTCATCCATATTTTCCTCCTACTCTTTCTCTCTCTACTCTCCCTTCTCCCTCTCCTCCTCTTCTCCTCTTCCCTCTCCTCCTCCACCTTCTTCTACTCGCTAACCTCCTCCTCTTCCACCCCACATACCCCACTCTTCTTCCCCCTCCTCCTCCTCCTCTTCCTCTTCCCCCTCATCTTCCTCCTCTTACTCTCCCTCTTTCTCCTCCTCCTCTTCTTCTTCCTCCTCCTCCTCTCTCTCTTCCCTTCCTCCTCTCCCTCTTTCCTTCCCCCTCCTCTTCCTCTCCCTCTTTCTTCTCCTTCTCTTCCTCTTTCTTCTCCTTCTCTTCCTCTTCCTCCTCATCCTCTCCCTCTTCCTCCTCCTCTCCCTCTTTCTTCTCTTCTCCCTCTTACCTCTCATTGTCCTCCTCTCCCTCTTCCTCCTCCTCCTTCACCTCCTTCTCTTCCTCTCTCTCTTCTTCCTCCTCCTCGTTCCCTCCTCTATTCCTCTTCCTCCTATTTTCAACTCATCCCTTCTCCTCCTACTCTCCCTCTTCCTCCTTCTCCTCTCTCTCTTTCTCTTTCTCCTCCTCCTCCTCCCTTCCTCTTTTGCCTCCCCTCCTCTTTTACCTCCCCCTCCTCCTCCTCTCCCTCTTTCTCCTCCTCTCCCTCTTCCTCCTTCTCCACTTTTCTCTCTTCTTCCTCCATTCCTCTTCCTCCTCCTCCTCTCCCTCTTCTTCCTCCTCTTCATCTCCTCTTCCCCCTCCTCCTCCTCCTCCTCCTCCTTCTGTTTTCCCTCTTCCTCCTCCTCTCCCTCCTCGTCTCTCTCTCATTTTCTCTTCTATTTGCGCTTCTCTCTCCGCTATTGTCTGATATTTGTGGTCTTGTTGAGGTGGAACCGAGCTAGCCATTGTGTCTGGTTGGGGGGGGGGAGGGGGAGAAAGGAGGGGGGAAAGGGGGAGAAAGGAGGGGGAAAAGGGAGAGAAAGATATGGGAGAAGATAAGGGAGGGGAAAGGGGAAGAACTGAGGAAGGACAGGAGGGGAAGAAGAGAGGGGAAAGAGGTGAGAGGAAAAGAGGGGAGAATGGAGGACGTAAGGCGAAGTGTGGGGGAGAAAGAAAAGTTGATAGTGCTGGAAGGAGGTTTGATGTGGAAGGGGGATAGGAAGGGGAGAATAAAAAGGAGGGAGGAGAGGAGAGGGGAGAAGGAGTGGGAGTGGGGAAAGGATTGGAAATGGGAGGAAAAAGGGGGATTAGAAGTGGGGGGGACTTTTATCTCTGGGAAGAGAGAGGGGAAGGGGAAAAAGGGAAGAGAGGGAAGGAGAAATGGGAGAAGAAAAATGACAAGGGAAATTTGAAGGGAAGGAAAGGGAGGGATAAGAAAGGGGAAGGGAAGGAGAATGGGAAGGGAGTGAAGGAGGAGTGGGAGAAGGAAATTACAAGGGAAATTTGAAGGGAAGGGAAGGGAGGGATAAGAAAGGGGGAAGGGAGGGGGAAGGGGGAGGGGAGGTAGAAAGAGGGAGGTGGAGGGGAGGGGGAGTAGAGGGGTAAAAGATGGGAGACAAGAGTAAGGAAGAAGAAGTAGGGGGAAGGGGGGATTATCTGTGAGTTCTGGGGGGGGGGAGAATATGGGGGGAATAGGATGAATCGAACGAGGCGGCGTGAACGGTCCGTTAGCTCCCCTCATCTGCCCCCATCCCTCTCCTTCCTCCCTCCTTCTCCCCATTTCCTCCCCTGACCCTTTCTTCTCTCCCCCCCTTCTCCCCATTTGGTGCATTGGGTGTGGATGTGGCGAATGTCTATGTTTATGTCAGTGTCTGTCTGATGTAATTCTAGGAGGCGCGGTTTAATTGTTTTATTTTACGCGGGTTGTCTTTTTCACGCGGATTCTTTCATTTTACGCGGAATGCATCTGTTTACACGGGTTGTCTTTTTCGCGCGAATTGTTGCTTATAACGCAGATTATATATATTTTTTACGCGGGTTGTCTTTTTCGCGCGGATTGTTGTTTTTAACGCTGATTATGTTTTTTGTGTGCGGTTTTTTTTACGCGTTTTTTTTTTTTTTTTTTTTTTACGCGAATCGTTTTCCTTCCATTACGCGGATTGCATTTTTTTCGCGGATTGTTTTTTACGCTATTTCATTTTACGCGGGTCGTCTTTTCTACGTCGGTTCTATTTTCTTTACTTGGATT
>NC_134800.1:48801844-48806844 GCF_046742065.1 Oratosquilla oratoria
ACAGCCGATAACTCCCTCAACCCTGGAGGAGGACCCCCACCCCTCCACCTCGTCCTCGACCTCCCTACCTCGTCCTCGAACCTCTGGAGGAGACGCTCAGCCTCGAAGATCGACCTCAAACTTCTTGAAGAGACGTTCAGCCTCGAAGGTCGACCTCGACCTTCTGCAAAAGACGTTCATCCTCGAAGATCGACCTCGATCTTCTGGAGGAGAACATCAGCCTCAAAGATCGACCTCAGCCTCAAAGATCGACCTCGACCTTCTGGGGGAGACTCTCAGCCTCGAAGATCGACCTCGACCTTCTGGAAGAGACGTTCAGCCTCAAGGTTCTGGAGGAGACGACCACCCTCCAAACTCGACCTTGACCTTCCGGAGAAGTAACTTGTCCTCGACAACTAATTGAGACGAAAATCCACAAAGGTTCTTCTCAGGCTCCTTTTGGAGATGCTCTCGCCCTCGAGGAAACAGTCGTCCTCGAGCTTTTGGAGGATGAGGTCGTCCTCGACCTTCTGGAGAGAGAGAGAGAGAGAGAGAGAGAGAGAGAGAGAGAGAGAGAGAGAGAGAGAAACAAAGAAAGCTAAGAAAAGAGAGCGAAAGAAAAATCTGAAACAAAAAAGATAGAACAAAATATAGAGAAAAAGAGGGTGCTCTAGAAGAGGCGACCAGAGAAAATGAAAAATGTAGAGAACATTTGTGACGAAAGAGATAAACAGAAAGACGGACGAGAAGATTGAGAGAAAGAGAGAGACAGCAAGGAGAGAATGAAGAGAAACTTTGTTTTCTCCAACTCGATTACGGCAAGAGAATGGAAGAGACATCTGTTTGTTGTGGTCGACTTAGCACTTTGACAGGTTTTCCTTACAAAGAGTATGTATATATATATATATATATATATATATATATATATATATATATATATATATATATATATATATATACAATGTATATATATTTATATATATAGAGACATTGGGACAAATTATGGGAAAGGTGGAGGGGGAAACACGGGTCTTTATCTGATTATCGAGTTTATTCCTGACCGGTTTCGCTTACAATAGCTTCCTCAGAGGAGTGTTACTCTGGGTCGAAGTTGGCGGTGTATATAGTGAGTCAGGCCCACGTTCCCTCCTTGTGGAGTGGTTGGTGGCTGGTTCCAGTACATGTCAAACAGCATCGGTACAATATAATACAATAATAGTAATATAATAATAATACAACACAACACGATCTACGATACAATATACAATATAAATTATAATATATAACATAATATACCAAATCATATCATGGTATATCACATTATAATACAACATAATAATTAGCATCGATACATCGATGCTAATTATTATGTTGTATTATAATGTGATATACCATGATATGATTTGGTATATTATATTATATATTATAATTTATATTGTATATTGTATCGTAGATCGTGTTGTGTTGTATTATTATTATATTACTATTATTGTATTATATTGTACCGATGCTGTTTGACATGTACTGGAACCAGCCACCAACCACTCCACAAGGAGGGAACGTGGGCCTGACTCACTATATACACCGCCAACTTCGACCCAGAGTAACACTCCTCTGAAGAAGCTATTGTAAGCGAAACCGGTCAGGAATAAACTCGATAATCAGATAAAGACCCGTGTTTCCCCCTCCACCTTTCCCATAATATATATATATGTATATACTGTATATATATATATATGCATATATATATATATGTATATATATATATATGTATATACATGCTAATATGAACACGGGTACGTGTATTCACTTATGCAAAGTAGACCACAAGTGGTCTACTTTGCATGTATATACATATATATATATATACATGCATATATATATATATATATATATATACATTATATATATATCATATATATATATATATATATATGCATATATATTCATATATATATATATATATATTATATATTATATATATATATATATATATATATTATATATTATATATATATAAATATATATATATATATGTATATATATATGCGTATATATACATACATATATATATATATATCTATATATATATATATATAATTATTCTATATATATACTGTATATACATATATATATATATATATATATATATATATATATATATAAATATATATATATATATATATTACACACAGGAACCCACAGTCGGAGAAAGAATAAACTTCGAATAAAGAAAAATCCTATATTTCGGCTATCAACTGTAGCCCTCTTCAGGAAAGTACATAAGATAGAGAACAGAGGGGACTTATAAACTACAGTAAGAAGAGATGTGGACAGTTGACCTCACTCAGGCGCGGGGCAAACTGGGGTGGAGGGTTCGAAGCCTTTAAAAGGGCGAGGGAGGGGGAGGAGGAGGGACACACTGTCCCTGGGGTCCAAGAAGGGCCCTTGTAGGGCCAATAAAGGCCCCTTAAAACTCTCCTGGTGCCCCCCTAAGGTTCACCCCCTCTGAAGCCACCCTAAGGTCCCCTAAAGGAGATAATTAAGACTTTAAAAGGCCCACTCCCCCATAAAGAACCCCTAAAAAGACCCCCTGAAGGCCACCCTAAGGCCCATCTAGAATCCCCTAAGGTCCCTTAAGGCCTCTCTGAAGGTCCCTTACCCCATGAAGGCCTTTCTGATGGATCCCTTGAGTCCCTTAATGCCCCTCTGAAGACCCCCACCCTGAAGGTCCCTTCCCCCATGAAGTCCCCCAGAAGCCCTGAGGGCCACTCTGGAGAGCCCCCAGAAGGTCCCTATCTCCATGAAGGCACCTAAGACCCTTCTGAAGGCCCCCTGAAGCCCCGAGGGGCCCCTAAATCCTCCTTAAAGGCTCCCTGAAGGACCCCTAACGTCTTTTATTGATTTCAAACTAATTTTGACAATGTCATGGTTTAAAGCGACTCGGAGCTGAGGCAGACTCCTCGTAGGCCCGCTTTATGTTGATTGTATATCCTGAAGGAGGGGGAGGAGGGGAGGAGGCGAAGGAGGAAGAGGAAGAAGAGGAGGAGCCGAAGGAGGAAGAGGAGGAGGGGAGGAGGAGGAAGAGGAGGAGGGGGAGGGGTAGGAGAAAGAGGTGAGGGGGAGGAGAGGAGTCAGGTAAAAAGAGGAGAAAGAGGAGAAGGATGAAGGGGAGGAGCAAGAAGTGGGTAAAAGGTGGAGGATGAGGAGGAGGAAAGGGAGGAAGGCGAGGTAGGTAGAGGGAGAAGGGGAATGAAGAAAAGGAAATGGAGGAGGAGGACGTGAAGAGGGGAGAAGGGATGGTAAGGGGGAGTAGGAGAAGGGGAAGGGGGAGAAGGTGAAGGAGGAGATAGGGAAGGAGGAGAAGGAGGGGGAGGAATAGGAGGAAATATAGAAGGTGAAATAGGAGAATGAGGGGAAGAAAGTGGAGGAAGATCAAAGGAGGGATGGAGGAGGAGGAGGAGGAGGAGGAGGAGGAGGAGGAGGAGGAGGAGGAGGAGGAGGAGAAAGAGGTAGCGGAGGAGGAGGAGGAGGAAGAGGTAGCGGAGAAGGAGGTAGCGGAGGAGGAGGAGGAGGTGGCGAAGGAGGAAAAGGGAGAGAAAGAAGAGGAGAAAGAGTGAGAGGGAGAAGAAGACGAAGAGAGAGAGAAAGAGGGAGAGGGAGAGAAAGAAGGAAAGAGGAAGAGGTAGAGGGAGAGAAAGAGGGAGATGGGGAGGGAGAGAAAGAGAGAAAGGGAGAGAAAGAGGAAGAGAGAGAAAGGGGGAGAGTGAGAGAAAGAGGGAGAGAGGGAGAGAAAGAGGGAGATGGAGAGAGAGAGAGAGAGAGATAAAACAGGAAAGGGAAAGAGAGAGAGGGAGAGGGAGAGAAGGGAGGAGAGGGAGAGAAAGAGGGAGGGAGAGAAAGAGGGAGAGTGAGAGAAAGAGGGAGAGAAAGAAGGAGAAGGAATGAAAGAGGGAGAGGGAGAAAAAGAGGGAGAAAGAAGGAGAGGGAGAGAAAGAGGGAGAGGAGGAGAGAAAAGGAAATGAAGATAGAAAGAGATTAAGAGAAAGGGCAGTGTGAGAGTGAGAATGTTAGAGTGAGACTTAGGATGTGAGAGTGAAAGGACGAGTGAGAGTGAGAATATGAAATTGGGAGTGAGAGTAAAAGTGAGAGTGAGAATAGGAAACTGAGAGTGAGAGTGAAAATATAAAAATGAGAATGATAAAAAGAGAGTAAGGGTGAGAGTTCAAGTGACGTTGAGAATATGAAATTGAGAGAGTGAGAATGAGAGTGAGAGAATTAAAGTGGGAATGATAATGGGTGAAAGTAAGAGTGAGAGTAAAAGTGAGAATGAGAGTGCGGGTGAGAGAGGGGCGTGAGATTGAGAGTGAGAGAGGGGCGTGAGAGTGAGAGAGGGGAGTGAGAGTGATAGTGGGAGAGGGGCGTGAGATTGAAAGTGAGAGAGGGGCGTGAGAGTGAGAGTGAGAGAGGGGAGTGAAAATGAGAGTGAGAGAGGGGCGTGAGAGTGAGAGAGGGGCGTGAAAGTAAGAGAAGGGCGTGAAAATGAGAGTGAGAGTGAGAGTGAGAGAGGGGAGTGAGAGTGAGAAAGGGGCGTGAGAGTAAGAGAGGGGCGTGAGAATGAGAGTGATAGAGGGGCGTGGCCCTTGGAGAAAGAGTAGACGAACATTGGTGAAAGCGGCAGCGGTTCAAGAAGTGGTGATAGTCGTATAGATGGTGCAAATGGTGATAATCGAAGTGGATCAAAGTTGTATGACTGGATTTCGAGTAAGCACAGAATGGTGATAGTGGAGAATGGTTCAAGACGTGGTGATAGTCGTATAGATGGTACAAATGGTAATAATCGAAGTGGATCAAAGTTTTATGACTGGATTTCGAGTAAGCACAGAATGGTGATAGTCGTATAGATGGTGCAAATGGTGATAATCAAAGTGGATCAAAGTTGTATGACTGGATTTCGAGTAAGCACAGAATGGTGATAGTGGTGGTTCAAGACGTGGTGATAGTCGTATAGATGGTGCAAG
>NC_134800.1:48811844-48819344 GCF_046742065.1 Oratosquilla oratoria
TCACTATTGTTCAATATGTGGCAATCTTTATATGCTTTATTCTAGTCAAGATCAGGCTTTCATTATTTTTATCAGTCAATTACAATTACCAATTAATAAAAATAATTAATTATAATTAATTAATTACAATAATTTTACTAATTAGCTATATTCATTCAATTAATTCTAATGGATAATTCAAAATTACTTTATTGATTTATTCATTAATTATAATTGATTATCTAATTAATTAGATATTCTGAATCTAGACGATTTCATTCATTAGATGAAAAATTCTAGGAAATCTAAGTAATTCTTGAAGGATTCTAGAGAATTTAAAGTTATTCTAGGAAAAATATTTACAAAAATCGCGGTTCATTCTATAAAGGGTCTACGAAATTGGGGACATTCTAGAAGAATTCTAGTAAGTTGTAGGCTAGATGGCTTCTAGAAAATTAATATGAATTCCAGAAGGGTTCTAGGAAATTTCGAGCTATTCTAGAAAGGTTTTAGGAAGTTGTAGCTTTTCTAGATGGATTCTAGAAATTTCAGGTTCTTTCTAGGATTCTAAGAAAATTGGAACAATTCCAGAAACATTCTAGGAAGTTGTGAGCCACTCTAAATGACTTCTAGAAAATTAAGATCAATTCTAGAAGGTTTCTAGGAAATTGGGACCCATTCTAGAAGGATTATATAAAACTGTGGGCTATTCTAGATGGTTTCTAAAAAAAATATTAATTCTAGAAGAACTCTAGAAACTTAGGATCCATTCTTGAAAATTCCTAGGAGATTGAGAACCATTACAGAAGGATTCTAGGAAGTTGAGAGTAATTCTACAAATATTCTAGAAAGTTGTGAGTCATTTTAGAAAGAAGATTCTTGAAAATTGTGAACCATTCTAAGAAAGGCTAGTCCCCACTTCTAAATACCTTGAGACTAATAAAATCGCCTTGTGGTGCTTCCTCTCCCTCCCCCATCTCATCCCTCTCCCCTCTCCCTTCCTCTCCCCCTCTCCCTCCCCCCTCTTCCTTCCTCTCACCCTCTCCACCTCTCAGCCTCCCACCTCCCTCTCCTCCCTCTCGCACCTCCCCTCCCTCCTCCCTCTCCCCTTCCACCTCTCTCCCCCTCTCACCCCTTCCTCCCCCTCTCACCCTTTCCTCCCCCTCTCCCCCTCCCTCTCCAATTCTCAAATCTACAATGTTACAAAACCTGAAAAACGCCGCGCATGGCAGTGTGGGACTCTCTCCCCCTCTCCCTCCCTCCCCCCTCTCCGCCCCTCCCCTCCCCCTCCCCCCATCATTCGGGTCCTGTATGCTCACGAGCGTATCATTTTTCAGCCCGGCTCTCTCTTTTTTTATTTCTCTTTTTATTTTATTTATATTTTTATCTTTTAAAGTTGCGTGGATGAATCGACACTTTATGCAAAGGGAGGAGGGGGAGGGGGAGGGGGAGGGGAAAGGGGAAAGGAAGGGAGAAGGAAGGGGGAGTGGGACTGGCTAGGAGGTGGGGGAGAGGAGAGGGGGAAAGGAGGGAGAGTGGGAGAGTGAGAGAGTGGGAGGGAAGGAGGGAGGATGAGAGAGGTGGAGTTGAAGGCAAGATGAGAGAGAGAGAGAGAGAGAGAGAGAGAGAGAGAGAGAGAGAGAGGGAGAGAGAGAGAGAGAGAGAGAGAGAGAGAGAGAGAGAGAGGGAGAGAGAGAGAGAGAGAGAGAGAGAGAGAGAGAGAGAGAGAGAGAGAGAGAGAGAGAGAGAGAGAGAGAGAGAGAGAGAGAGAGAGAGAGAGAGAAAGAGAGAGAGAGAGCCTAGGACTATTACTAACATCAAAACTAAATTCCGAGGGCCATATGTTCTCCATTCATGCAGGCGAAATAGATAAAGATACATATGAATTAATTCAACTCCCGTCTTTCATGAAGATAATGTATTCAGTGTTATCCAATAATCATAAGTTCAATAATCTATTAGATACCCTCATATCAATTCAAGCACTTACGCACGGATGTGTATATAATTGCCTAATATACACAAGGGTGTATATGTGTATGTGTGTATGCATATATATATGTATATATATATATATATATATGTGTGTGTGTGTGTGTGTGTGTGTGTGTGTGTGTGTGTGCGTGCGTGTGTGTGTGTGTGTGTGTGTGTGTGTGTGTGTGTGTGTGTGTGTGTGTGTGTGTGTGTGTGTGTGTGTGTGTGTGTGTGTGTGTGTGTGTGTTAGCTATTGTTATTGTATTTTTGTTCTAGTTGTCTCCAGGCGATTTCACTCAACTGGAAAAATCACCATAATGCGCTCTCTCTCTCTCTCTCTCTCTCTCTCTCTCTCTCTCTCTCTCTCTCTCTCTCTCTCTCTCTCTCTCTCTCTCTCTCTCTCTCTCTCTCTCTCTCTCTTCCTAACACGCAGACATCAAAGATCCTTTTTATATATCCATTTCTGTGAGCCTGGACCAAGCAATTTTATTCAGCCAAGTAAGCAGCCTTCCCTCCCTAGGGCCTCAGAACATTTCCCATCCTAATAACCAAAGAGACCCCGTGGAACTGAAGCAAATTGTGTGGCTCTGTCACTGACCCCCCTTTGGGATCTCGGTCGTCAATGACTAGATGATTTGTTGCTGTAATCATTTTTATTGCCCATGGTGTTCGGGAGGAGAGGGAGGGAGGAGGAGTTGGAGGAGGAGGAGGAGGAGGAGGAGGAGGAGGAGGAGGAGGAGGAGGAGGAGGAAGGGAATCCTTTGAAGGAATTTCGAAGACTCCCTCGACAGAAGGGAGACTTGACAAAGGGATGTATGCGGTTGGGCTAAGGTTCGAGGCTCCAAAATGATAATATAGCGAGAAGAGGAGGAGGAAGAGGACGTGGACAAGGAGGAAAAGTGGAGGAGGATGGGAAGTGGAGGCGAAGGAGAAGGAGGAAGAGAAAGCGGAGGAGGTGAACAAGGAGAAGTAGAGATAAAGGAGGAGGAAGAGAGGAGGAGGTGGAAAAAGAGGTGGTGTGGAAGTGAAGGGTTAGGAGGAGTAAGAAGAGGAGGACATGTAAAAGAAGAAGATGTGGAGGGGAAGAAGGAGGAGGAGGGTAAATAAAAAAAGGTGGAAAAGGTGGTGGTAAGGTGAATTAAGGATAAGTGGAAGTGGGAGGAAAAGGTGGAAGACGTGGAGGTAAAGGAGTAAGAGGAGGAAAAGAAGGAGTAGGAAGAGGAGGAGGAGGAGGACCACATATGAAATAAAATCATCTGAACTTCACCAGAATAAAACTAAAAGAGACATCTTTGTTCCTTCTTCTTCGATAACCATCTTCTTAATAAAATCGCGTGCCGGTAGTGATAAGAACCCAAATTGTATAGTGATAACAGATATACATTCACAAAAGCACCGGTTGTGTATATGTAAAGCCTATTCCTAGATCCTAGATTCATGTACCGGCCCTAATATAGACCCTGGAATATCCTGTCGAGGTCGCCAATGCCGACATTGTTACCGGAGAAACGAATGCAAAGGCCATTCCGGACGTCACAGCGAGACAGATTAAGGACCGTTCTTGATAATGTGTCCTTCGTGTCCCGTTGTAGGTTGACAAGAGTGGAAGGGGGGGGGGAAGGACCGTTCTGGGTATACACATGTTTACACATATATACACATGTACGAAAGAACATACAGATGCAAACGTACATGGATGTATACAGACGTGTACGCAAGTACACGAACACACACACACGCACACACACACACACACATACACATACACACACACACACACACACACACACACACATACACACACACACACACGCGCGCGCGCGGGCGCAGACGTACATATACACAGACGCACACACACACAAGCACACACACACACACACACACCTACTATGATAAAGGTGCCAAACACCTCCTCATCCTCCTTCATAACCTCCACTTTCTCTTCTCCTACCCCTTCCCTCCCCTTCCCCTCCTCCTTCCTCCTTTTTGGACGTAGTCAGAAATTTTTCCTCAAAAGTGTAGTCATAGATTTCTGCCATTTATCGAAATTCATAAAAAAAAAATGAATAGAATATCAGACACTCGTATTTACATTTCAGATTGCATAAGCTATCATAATGACAGCCGTGTGACGTCATCAACATGAAACACTTGACGCAGCGTCACTGTTCAACAACGTTCCCATTGTTTGCGTCAAACATAAAAGAAACGTATTTAAGCGACCATGATTAACCCAAGAGAAAAATCCCGGGGCTTAAACATATCCAATTTTGATTCGCACATAAACACACACGTATTAAATGACTACAATAAACCCAAGGATGGAGAAAAAAAAATCCCCGCGCTTAAATACATCCAATTTTCCTTGTATCAAAGTAATGTTTGAGTACTGATAACCACCTCCGCTTCGATCAGAGCTTCAGCTTCATGCATCACGGTCCAACATAATGTACTTGGATCATCGAGCACTAATCTGGGTTGATGGAAAGATGGAGAAAAATTGTCGTACTGTCGTGAATAGACGAAATTGTTGGACGAAACGGACGGACTACCAGAATTGAAGAGTGGAATTTTCTTCTCATTATAAAGGTTTGAAGGATCTCATTTTATTCCAATTGCTTCCAGGCCATTTTATTCAGCTGAAGAAAGACGCTAGGTACTCCTACTTAATTCAGCACCAGAAGATTATCTTGGAATGAATTAAGAGAAAGCTTCAAATATCCAGAATGTATCAACGATTTCCTTCAATTATCCAGAATGTTTTAATGCAGTCCTTAGATTATACAGAATGCATTAATGCATTCTCTCGATTATCCAGAATGTATTAACGCATTCTTTCGATCATCCAGGATGTACTAACGCATTCCTTAAATTATCCAGAATATATCAACGCATTACTTTGACTATCTAGAATTTATTAATATATCCTTTCAAATACGGATTGGATCAGGGTAAAACTTAGACTATCAAGAATGTATTAATACATTCCTTCAGATACAATCTCCATTCTTTAAAGAAAACGGGTTAGAGTATATAGATTTACTGAAAAAAATAATAGTTGACAACCTTGATAATTGCGAAATCGACCTCTGACATTACCTCAAGGCCGATGTGAAATTAACAGGTCAAGAAATATTTATAGATATAAATAGATATGTTGATAAAGACGAAATAATGTATTTGTAGATCATTTAATACTAACACTTACGCAAACAGAACTAGAACAGAAACCCGCAACATTGACCGCAACTTGAACCGCAAACAACAAAACCGCAAATCACAAGCACGTACATCTTGTAATATTTCATTCTGGCTACCGCAAGGCAAATCTATTCGGTTTAATAATTTTCAACTAAGAAACCTTTGGGCACTAAAAGATAAATTTGTTTATTAAAGTTCTTTAAATTCTTTATATATAAAGTTCTTAGGAAAGTCTAGAATACTGAAACCAAAATATTCTTCAAGTTATTCAAATTCACAACAGTTGACGTTAATCTGCCTAGTGTGAACCCGGTGTCGAGGTAGATTTTGCTCAGTGTGATTATGTTAGCCTAGCAAGACAGCCAATGGAGGGTGACAAGCATCCTGCCTCCTGACATCATCATTATTTGGCTAGATTATTTGGCTAAATCATTTGGCTATATCATTTGCCTAAATTATTGGGCTAAACGCGTTAGTTATAGGCTCGAGTAAAAGCATCATCAGCCTCGTACTTTGCAGTAATTCGAAGCCAAAGAGCCCCATCATTCAAAAACAAAGAATTAGTTCTCGAGATCATCCTTGGACGATCATCGTTGAGCGCTAATTGCACAGAGAAAAACGTACCTTTAAGCAATAACTACAGGGTGTCTTGAAAAGTACTACCACGAGTACTCGCAAATATACTCACAGGGTGAGTACAATTTTTGGGATACTCTCTATATACGTATTTCTATATATATATGAATATAGTTATTCATCTACGTACATATATATGAATACTTTTTGGAACACCCTGTATGAAGAAAATGAGCTGTGCTGTTGTCTTATTTAGCGTTGTACTGTTGATATATATCTATATATATATATATATATATATATATATATAGGTGTATATATATATATATATATGTGTATATATATATATATATATGTGTGTGTATATATATATATATATATATATGTGTATATATATATATATATATATATATATATGTGTATATATATATATATATATATATATACACACATATATACTTTCTTTTCATAATTTCAGGCGATTTTTTCCTTTGGGTGATTTTTTCTTCTTTTTCCTTTTCTACTTCTTCTTCTTCTTCTTCTTCTTCTTCTTCTTCTTCTTCTTCTTCTTCTTCTTCTTCTTCTTCTTCTTCTTCTTCTTCTTCTTCTTCTTCTTCTTCTTCTCCTTTTTCTCCTGCTTTTCTCTTTTCTTTTTTTTTCGTTCAAGAAATTTTGGAAAACGAGGTCACGCGCTGCCGAGGCGCTTGTCCCCGCTGATGGACTAATCTTCGAACCTTCTTTTTCCCGAAGAATAAAACAGTTTACCAAAAAAATTGCGACTTTCTTTTCCTATTTTGAATCAGACCCCTGCGACAGCTTCCGACTCAAAAATATTCTTCTTCAAATTTTGGCCTCAGAGGGCCGTCCTTGGTCTAACTTCTTTATATCCTGGCTGCCGTCAAGCGATTTTATTCATCCCATAGGCTCTTTTCGTAAAATAATCGTCTTAGACTCCTTAAATTAAATCTATTCTGGCCAACTTAGGTGAGTCTGTTCACCTAAAGGCGGTCCCCTCAGGGGAAAAGAAGTAACAGGGACCGTGACCCCAAGCTCTGCCAAGGATAGCCCCCTAACCCCCCCGGGGTGGGACTGAATTCCCCCCCGGTGGTTCCGGGAAATCGTTGATCGGGTTTCCGTATTGTAGGTGTAGCTGGCGTCGTCTGCGTTCGCTTGGCTCCGCCTCCAGTGGGCGTGGCTTCGCGCTGCGTCAAATTGGGTCAACCTGGTGGACATAGAAAGATGGTCATGCACGGGGATATACGCGCGTGCACACACACACACACACACACACACACACACACACACACACACACACACACACACACACACACACACACACACACACACACACACACACACACACACACACACACACCTCTTAGGCCATTTCTTTTCCCCTCTTCCGCTTTCTTTCACCCTCCTTGGTGACGTCATGTCGCTAAGGATACACCGGCCGACATGACGTCATAATGTTTTATTGTTTATTTAAGTGACGCGGTTGAGCACTTGCAAGCGTTCTCGGATCTTCTAATGTGTATTGTGATGTCGGGTTGATGGAGATGGATTAGAATTGACTGATGGAAGGAGTGATAAAGGATCCTAGGGTGAGAACAGAGAGAGAGAGAGAGAGAGAGAGAGAGAGAGAGAGAGAGAGAGAGAGAGAGAGAGAGAGAGAGAGAGAGAGAGAGAGAGAGAGAGAGAGAGAGAGAGAGAGAGAGAGAGAGAGAGAGAGAGAGAGAGAGAGAGAGATGGCAGAGATATAGAGAGATA
>NC_134800.1:48845503-48850503 GCF_046742065.1 Oratosquilla oratoria
AAGCAGGAGGAGGTGGAGGAAGAGGAGGCGAAGGAAGAAAGAGGCAATAAGAGAGGAGGAAGAGAGGAGAAGCAGAAAGAGAGGTGGAGGAAAAGAGAAAGAATAAGAAAGGAGGAGAAAGAGAGAAGCAATAAGAGAAGAGAAGAATATGACAGAATAGAAACAAGTGACTAAAACAATTTGTTTTTGAAAAAAGCATACACACACACACACACACACACACACACACACACACACACACACACACACACACACACACACACACACACACACACACACACACACACACACACACACACACACACACACACACACACACACACACACACACACACACACACACACACACACACACATATATATATATATATATATATATATGGAGAGAGAGAGAGAGAGAGAGAGAGAGAGAGAGAGAGAGAGAGAGAGAGAGTCAGAGAGAGAGAGAGCGATAGAGAGAGAGAGAGTGACCGAGAGTAACAAAGAGGAAGAGAGAAAAAAGAGTAACCTATCTCTTGATGCATCGTCTAAGCCGAAGTTATCAGTGATCACTTTGATGTCCGACATCTTCCACAGCAGGAGATCGGCTGGTTGAGGCAGATGGTAGACCTGGAAAGATACTTATTGGTGGTCGAGTAAGGTCGATGTCGAGCCGTGTGGTGAATCTACTCGTTCTGTGAGGGTCGATCTACTCGATCTGTGAGGTCGATCTACTCGATCCGTGAGGTCGATCTTCTCGTTCTGTGAGGTCGATCCACTCGTTCTGTGAGGTCGATCCACTCGTTCTCTGAGGTCGATCCACTCGTTTTGTGAGGTCAATCTACTCGATCTGTGAGGTCGATCTTCTCTATCTGTGAGGCTGATCTTCTCTATCTGTGAGTAGATCTTCTCGATCCGTGAGGTCTATCTACTCCATCTGTGAAGTCGATCTACTCAATCTGTGAGATCAAATATATTCGATCTGAGATATCGATCTACTCGATCTACTCGATCTGTGAGATCGATTTCTTTGATCAGTGAGACCAACCATCTCGATCTGTAAGGTCGATCTTGTCGATCTTTGAGTCCAATCGTCTCGATCTGTGAGGTTGATTTTGTCGATCTTTGAGGTCGATCTTGTCGATCTTTGAGGTCGATCTTGTCGATCTTTATTGTCGATCTTGTCGATCTTTAATGTCGATTTTGTCGATCTGTGAGGTTGAAGTTCTTGATCTGTGAGGTCGATCTTTTCGATCTGTGAGGTCGATCCTTTCGATCTGTGAGGTCGATCTTCTTGATCTGTGAGGTCGACCTTTTCGATCTGTGAGATCGATCCTTTCGATCTGTGAGGTCGATGTCTATCTGAGACCTCAAGAAGTTGAGACCACAAAATTTTCCGAGACTTCGAAGTCTCTAAGAAACTGAAAGTCTAAAAATTTAAAAAAAATAAGACCACTAAGATAGACCTTGAAGTCCACAAGGCTTTTGAAGACTTCAAAAGCTTCTGAGACCTTGCGACAATTGAGACTCATCAATTTTAAGACTTTTAGACTATAAATGTTGTTTCAAAGTTATCAGTCTCAAAACTTTAGGACCTTTTGAGACCTCAAATTTTCTAAAATTTTAAGGTTTCTAGAACTTTAAGACTGTGAGACCTGAAGAACTCTAAGACTCTAAGCCTCTCCTCCTCCCCACCTATCCCCTCCCTCTCTCCCTCTCCCTCTCCTTCTCCCCACCTATCCTCTCCTTCTCCCCCTCTTCCTCTCCTCCTCGCCACCCATCTCCTCCTTCTCTACCCCTCCCTCTCCTCCACCCCATCTATCCCCTCCTTCTCTCCCTCTCCCTCTCCTCCTCCCCACCTATCCACTCCTCTCCTCCCGTTCTTTTCTCCATTTTTTTTTTATCTTTTTAGTTATAGTTTTGTGAACTCAGTTAAACAACGATTTTAGTTAACATTAACCGGTCCCTAATTGTTCGTTCAAAAAGGGAGAGTCGATTAGGAAAAAAAATTATGAAGTGGAAAAAATATATATTATTTCTTTTCCTCTTTTTTTTTTCTATTTTCTTCCTCTTTATCCCCATGTGACTCATTAATAGTTGGTAATTACGTATGACGTCATGATGGTCGTTACGCATTTTTGGGAGACCCCAAAAACCGTTACGATTTGAATTTGAAATTATAACGGAAACCATATTTTGCAAATTTCAAATATTTGTAAAACTCTTATGTATTAAAAAAAAACTAACAAATATATTAATTCATAAATACAAAAGTAAAAATAATAACTAAAATATTACTCAAAATAATTTGGTGTATGACAAGATTTGTAAATATGTAAATAAGTGGGTAGATAGATAAATGCTCAGATAACAAATAAATAGGCTTCTCACTATCTTGTAAGTGATAGTGAATGATAGCGAGCAAACCCACATGTCTATCGAGCAAGATAATCATTTATACAAAAAAAAAATCAAGCACTTTTCAAGCACCCTGGGAAAAAAAAAAAAAAATAATAATAATAATAAAAAATAAATGAAAAAAATACATAGAGAAATATAAAAAAATATATATGTTACAAACCGTAGTCATGATTTTGTGGTCTGCCTATGAAATAAAGAGAGAGAGAGAGAGAGAGAGAGAGAGAGAGAGAGAGAGAGAGAGAGAGAGAGAGAGAGAGAGAGAGAGAGAGAGAGAGAGAGAGAGAGAGAGGGAGAGAGAGCGGGGTGGGGGCACACGAAGACCTTAACTGACGGTTAGGATTTCGAAAGAAAAAGGAAAAGAAAAAAGGAGGCGCACTTCCAGGAACGGGCCTTGGTCAACACAGGAAGAGCGCGCGCCGAGGCCGACCACAAGAATGGGTGGAATAGACCGGGAGATGACTTAATACAATGAAAATAAAGTAAAATGAAATAGAATAGAAATGAAATAAAAACAAAACAATATAAAATGATGACGATGATGATGATGATGATGATGATGATGATAATAATAATAATATTAATAATATTAATAATAATTTTAATAATAATAATAATAATAATTTTACTACTACTGCTACTACTACTACTACTACTACTACTACTACTACTACTACTACTACTACTACTACTACCACTACTACTACTACTACTACTAATAATAATAATAATAATAACAATAATAATAATGATAATGATAATAATAATAATAATAATAATAATAATAATAATAATAATAATAATAATAATAATAATAATAATAATAATAATAATGATAATAATAATAATAATAATAGTAATAATAATAATAATAATAATAATAATAATAATGATAATAATAATAATAATAATAATAATAATAATAATAGTAATAATAATAATAATAATAATAATAATAATAATAATAATAATAATAATAATAATAATAATAATAATAATAATAATGATAATGATAATAATAATAATACATTAATAATGATGGTGATGATGATGATAATGATGATGATGATGATGATGATGATGATGATGATGATGATGATGATGATGATGATGATGATGATGATGATGATGATGATGATGATGATGATGATGATGATGATGATGATGATGATGATGATGATGATGATGATGATGATGATGATGATGATGATGATGATGACGACGATGACGATGACGATGATGATGATGATGATGATGATGATGATGATGATGATGATGATGATGATGATGATGTTGACGATGACGATGACGATGACGATGACGATGACGATGATACTAATAATGATAATAACACTAACGATGACTGTATACTAGTCATCCCATCCTTCCTCCCTCCCTTCCCCTCCATTCACTTCCCATACCCCTTCTCCCCCTTTCCCCCCTTCCCCCTTCCCCCCTCCTGCCTCTGCCCCTGACAGGACAAGAATAGCGACTCTTCCCTCTGTCACCACAAGTGACGTCATGACAAGAGAAGCTAAGAGAAACGAAGCAAACAAAGCCAAGACAAGACAAGCGAGCTGTAGTAGACGAATCAAGGGGAAGGGTAAGCTAAGTAAAGAGTAGTCTGAGTGGGTCTGGTCCATAGGGGTGGTACTGGAGATTGTAAAATATAGACCGCAGCCAGTACTCTATACATGGAGGAAAAGAGATAGATGAAAGAGGAAAAGGAGAAGGAGAAGACGGACAAGGAGAAGGAAAAAGAGAAGAAAGAAAAAGGAGGAGAAGGAGAAGGAAAAAAAGGAGGAGGAGGAGGAGGAGGAAGAGGAAAAGAAGGAGGAGGAAGAGGGAAAGATAGAGGAGGAAGAGGAAAAGAAGGAGGAGGAAGAGGAAAAGAAGGAGGAGGAAGAAGAGGAGGAGGAGGAGTTGAAGGAAAAGGAGGAAATGGAGAAAAAAAAAGGAGAAGGAGATGGAGAAAGACCACAAAGGTAAGGAGGAGAGGGAGAAGGAGGAGAAGGAGAAGGAGGAGAGGGAGAGGAAGGAGAGAAAGAAGGAAGATAAAAAAGAGAAGGGGGAGAAGGAAATAGAAAAGGAAGAAGGAGGAAGGGAATAAGAGGGAGAAGGAGAGGGAGAAAAAGGAGAGAGAGAAGGAGAGGGATAAAAGGAGAGAGATAATAAGGACAGGGAGAAGGAGGTGGAGAAGGAGAGGGAGAAGGAGATGGAAAAGGAGGAGAGGGAGAAGGTGAGAGAGAAGGAGAGGGGGAAGTAGAGGGAGAAGGAGAGGGAGAAAAGGAGAGGAAGAAGGAGAGGGAGAAGGAGGAGAGGAAAAAGGTGAGGAAAAAGAGAGGGAAAAGGAGAAAGGAGAAAAGAAGAGAGAGACGAAGGAAAGGGAGAAGGAAAGGGAGGAGGAGAGGGAAAAGGAGAGGAAGAAGGAGAGGGAAAAGGAGATGAAAAAGGAGGAGAGGGAGAAGGAAGAGAAGAAGAAGACGAAGAATGAGAATGAGAGAGAGAAGGAGATGGAAACGAAGAAGAAAGAGTATAAGGAGGTGGAAAAGGAGAAAGAGAGAGGGAGAAGAGAGGAGAGGAGAGGAGAGAGGAGAGCCAAC
>NC_134800.1:48880503-48883003 GCF_046742065.1 Oratosquilla oratoria
CTAGGGAGGGCTTCTAAATCCCTAGTTTGTATATTGAGATTGGGAGATGTTTCTTTAATAAAGAGAGCTTCGAGGATAGGTAGCCTTCTATGGTCTTGATTTGTTGCCAGCACTTCTGTGTTTTCTATTAGAGTTTCTTTATTTAAATTTCTTTTGTGAGCAGAGTGATGGTGGTTTCTGGGAGCTCCTGAAGAGAGGTGGTATGATAACCGGCGTGAGAGCTTCATTGTTGTCATGCCAATATAGTTTGAAGGTTGGGATGCACAGTTCCCAAGTTTACACGTGTACCTATATATGACGTGAGTTCTCTGAAGGTCACTTTTACTTTCTCTTATATTATTCTTTAGTAGCAGTTGAGATGTCTTTTTATTTTGATAATATATAATCAGTTGTACTTTAGAGTTTTCTTCTTTAGGTTTAATATTTCTTTTAATAATTTGTTGCATAACCCTTTCATCTTCTTTGTAGGCTGTGGAGAAGAAGGACTTATAGTAAATTTTAATCAGGTTTTTGGCGTTAATGTCCTGTGGGATTTTGTCTGGGTGGTTTTTGTCCTGTGGGATTTTGTCTGGGTGGCTTTTGTCCTGGTACCATTTGTCTAAAGTTCTTTTTGTGATTCGCTCTATATCCTTATTGGCGAATCCATTATTCATAAGGGTCTGAGAAGCTCTTTCTAACTCATTATGTACTGACAACAATGAAGCTCTCACGCCGGTTATCATACCACCTCTCTTCAGGAGCTCCCAGAAACCACCATCACTCTGCTCACAAAAGAAATTTAAATAAAGAAACTCTAATAGAAAACACAGAAGTGCTGGCAACAAATCAAGACCATAGAAGGCTACCTATCCTCGAAGCTCTCTTTATTAAAGAAACATCTCCCAATCTCAATATACAAACTAGGGATTTAGAAGCCCTCCCTAGCGTAAGGAGATCTAAGCCCACTGAAAGAAGGCACAATACTGATGACGTCACACAACAGCCGACCAATGAGGAAGTAGAATAGCTTGGGAGTCCCAGCCCAGCCCACTAGCCAATCAGAAGCCTCAAAATGTAATATCAGACCACCTCCTACAATATATAAACACAATAATTCAATCAGATATTCACAGTCTAGCCACTGATGAAGCACTAAGTAGTGTGAAAACGCGTTCTGGCCAGTTTCTCACTTTGGTAAAGCCATGCCCAAAGTAACTGACAAAATAATGTCATATGGTGACATTATAAGACAACTTCCCGTGGAAGGGAAAAAGATTCTCAGAGAAAGAGAAAAGGCAGATAAAAAACTCTGCAATAATAATCTTGCCATTAAGTTTAACCATACATGCTTGAGAGAAAATCTCCTGCCCATATATACAATGAATATTCAAGGCAACAGGGTAGATAATGACAACAGGCGAAGGAGAATGACTCCCTCACCTGAAGAAAGATGGAATTATATGAAAATAAGAATACAAGAAATGACCAGTCTAACCAGCGAGTTAGAAAATGATTCTAAGAAACATGCACAAAAATGGGATAACTATAATATTAATGAAACAGTTAAAGAAAGTGTTAATGAAGCTTATAATAGAATGATGGAGGCACATAAACAAGCTATGATAAGTAAAAACCAAAGAAAATTAGTGAACCTCAATGGAGGTCAACTAAAACACCCTAGACCTTTAGAAGGGTTCACAAATTTGACCAACAAACCCCTTACTACAGACCAAAAGGAACTGCTCAATCTAGGTCTAAACTGCCACATCTTAAAGCCCCCACCCAAACATGGTAAAAGATTAGAATGTGAAATCTTAATAGATAACATTGAACAGCTAGCTAAACAAAAGAAAATAACAGTTGAGCCCGCTTTCAAAACTGAAATTATTAGCGAGTCTTCCAAACAGAGAGGTAACTTTAAAAGCCAGATTTTAAAAAAGAAACATATAGAAGCAGCCAAACAACTGAAAACAGACCCAGACATCACAATCAGAAAAGCAGACAAAGCTGCCACTTTCGTCTTAATAAACACAGAAGAATACTTACAAAAAATGGATGAAATCCTAAACGATGAGACAAAATTTAAGAAGATCTCAAGAGACCCTACAGACTCCCTCAAAAAGAAAATTAATAAACTAGTAGATTGTGCAAACGCGGTTAAAGGAGGCATAAAGCTTCCTAAACCTACAGGCGACTACGAACTAGGGTACTGCTATGGCAATGTTAAAACCCATAAACCCGGCAACAAGCTACGTCCAATTATCTCACAGATACCATTACCTACTTACAAAATTGCCAAAAAACTGGCTGAAATCCTCACACCTTACACTCCCGCTGACTACAATGTCAAATCCGCCACTGATTTTCTAGATCTTTTAGCAAACAATAACTCAAAAGGCATTATCGCTTCGTTAGATGCGGAGTCCCTCTATACTAACATCCAAGTTGACCGCACTATTCAATATATAATAGACAGAGTTTATCACAATGATACCACACCTAACTGTGATATCCCAGAGAA
>NC_134800.1:48888003-48890503 GCF_046742065.1 Oratosquilla oratoria
GGGGAGGAAAGGGGAGGGAAGGAGACGGGTGATAAGAGGAGGGAATGAGAGGGAAGGGAAAGAAAAGGGAAGGGGATGGGAAGTAAAGAGAGCGGATGTGTGGGGAAGGGAAGGGAAGGGAAGGGAAGGGAAGGGAAGGGAAGGGAAAGGAAGAGAAGGTGATGAGAGGCAAGGGGAGGTGGAGGTAAAGGGAGGGGAGGGAAAGGAAAGGAACAGAAGGGAAGGGAAGGAAGAGAGCAAAGAGAGGGGAAGGGAAGAGAAGGGAAGAGAGTGGAAGAGGAGGGAGGGGAATGGGGTGGGAGGTAAGGGAAGGCAAAAGGGACAGAAAGGGAAGGGAAGGGGAAAAAGGGGGAGAGAAAGGGAGGGGAAGACAGGGAAGGTAAGGGGAGGGGGTGGTCTGTAAGTGGAAGCCAAGGAAGGGACAAAGAGGGGAAAGAGAGGGGAATGAATAGGAATAGAGGGTGAAGGGAAGGGGAAGGGGAGGCACGCTGAAGTGAGGGGAGAAGTAGATTCAGTAAATTCGCTGAAGTTCACCACCTACACTGAAGAAATGAATAAAATAGATAAATTGACAAATAAATAAATTAATGAAAACGCGAGTTAATGTTTTTAAACACACATATTTATCAAATATTTGAATAAATGATCAGTAAAAATTTAGAGAAAACATCGAATATTTTTGTGGAAATTTATTAAGTTATAGTGATTTAACTGAAATGATCCTGACCCAACTTGACCTAACTTAAACTAACTAGAGATAACCTAACCTAAACAAGCCTAACTTACATCCACCCGGCCTGACATAACCTAACCTATGCCAACATGACCTAATCTGACCCAACATAACCCAGGCTATGACCTGACCTGACCTAACCAAGACAAACCTTACCGAAGAAAAATTAAACAGTTTTCTCTCCTTATGGTCAATATCATACCACCAGGAAAAAGTGGAAGAAGTGGAGGAGGAGGAGAAACAGAAGGAGGAGAAAAAAGAGGAGCAGGAGGAGGAAGAGAAAGGTGGAAGAAAGAGCAGAGAATGAAGGAGAGCGCGCGTGTGTATATACAAGTATATATATATATATATATATATATATATATATATATATATATATACACATATATATACACATATATGTATATATATATACATTATATACATATATATATATTACATATATGAATATATATATATATATATAATGTATAAATATATATGTATATATAAACATATATATATACATATATATGTCTTATATGTATGTTTATATATACATATATGTAATATATAGTATAGTATATACATATATATATACATATATATATATATATATATATATATATATACATATATGTATATATATATGTATAAATATATATGTGGTATTGGCTGCTTGTTATTGTGGCAAAGTAGCATGCAGTTGATACTTTAGGGTCTATATGGGGTGCCCCTACGGACCAGAGGCACACATCATTTTGTCTATGATAGAGGAAATCTCTGTTCATAGAGAAATGATGACACTTTTATACTACGACTGTCCCTCCGTTATGCTGTCCTCCAACCCCTTGTTGCTGTCCTCTACCATTTCTCTGAGTATTCCTTTTCTGTGATGGGAGAATTCCCTGTGGTGGGGGAAAAGAATACTGCCACCAAGTATTCCCACTTGGATCGTAAGAGGCGAGAAAAAAGGGACGGGGATTGGGACTAGGCATCCTTCTCCTTGTAGCCCCACAGGGGAAATTCCTAAAGGAAAAAAAGAAGGCATAAGAGGGGCTGGAAAGCCTCGGACCAGCACCCTAAGGTTTGGGTCTTTTAATGTGCGTGGATGTGGTACAGATGAGAGTAAAAGGGAAGAGATAGGTAGTATGTTTGTGAGAAGAAAGATGGATGTGTTGGCTTTGAGTGAAACTAAGTTGAAAGGGAAGGTTGAGTGTAAGTTTGGGAGTGTAAGTGGGAGGTTCTCAGGAGTGAAGAGAGGGCGAGGGAGGGAAGGGGTGGCTATTCTAGTAAGTGAAGAGATAGGTAAACGGGTAGTGGAGTGGAAGGAGGTTTCCTCAAGGATAATGTGGATGAAGGTGAAACTGGGGAAGGAGATGTGGGTCTTTGTAAGTGCATATGGGCCTGGCAGTGAGAAGAGTGTAGAAGAAAGGGAGGCCTTTTGGATAGATCTAAATGAGTGCATAGAGGATTTGGGAAGAAATGTCAACTGGGAGACCTTAATGCTAGGGTGGGAAATGGTCCAATCGATGGAGTGGTTGGGAAATGTGGAGTTCCAGGAAAGAATCGTAGTGGAGAGTTGATGGTGGAGATGTGTCTAGAAAGAGAGTTGATGATAGCAAATACAGTGTTTCGGAAGAAAGTCAAGCATAAGTACACATGGGAGAGGGTGGTGGAGGGAAGGGTGGTAGATAGAGCGCTAATGGATTATGTAGTGGTAAATAGGATTATGATAGGAAGAGTTAAGGATGTACATGTGCTAAGGGGAGAGGGTGGGGGAATATC
>NC_134800.1:48908003-48910503 GCF_046742065.1 Oratosquilla oratoria
TACCAACACCATCACCAACATTACCGTAACCACCATCACTACCACCACTACCAACTCTACCACCATTACCATCACTCCCATTACCACAACCACAACCACAACCACAACCACCACCATCACCATCACCATCACCATCACCATCACCATCACCATCACCACCATCACCATCACCACCAACTCTACCACCACCATCACCTCCACTACCACCACCACTACCATCGCCACCACCACCACCACCACCACCACCACCACCACCACCACCACCACCACCACCACCACCACCACCACCAACAACACCAACAACAACAACAACAACAACAACAACAACTCTACCACCACCACCACTACCACCACCAACTCTACCACCACCATCACCTCCACCACCACCACTACCACTACCACCACCACCACCACCACCACTACCACTACCACAACCACTACCTTCTCCACCACCACCGCCACGACGGCCGGTAAAAATGGACCCGGGAGCTTTGTCGGTTCGAGTTCCTTGCCGCTTAATATTTCCGGTTTAATCTTGCCGGATTTCCCGCGACCTAAGCCTCCATCTTGCCGGCTCGCCGGTCGCCTAAAAACCCGACGACACAGATGGATGAGGCGGGGGAGGAGGGGGGGGAAGGGGGAGAGGAGGGAGGGGAGGGCCCAGCGCTTCTCGCAAACCGGTGCTTCTAGTGGTCTCCCCCCTCTCCCCCTCTTCCCCTCTCCCCCCCCCCCCAAACGTTGGGCCACCACCCAGATTTATAAGGTCACCTTCCTTACCCCCTATTTTGTTCTTTTGTTATGTATTTTTATCTTATTTTATTTTGATTTCATGTTACTTTATTGTTTTAATTTGTTTCTAGTTCTTTTAATCATTTAGATTATTCATATACTTATCTATTCATTTATTCATGTTTTCATTTCTTCATTCATTTATCTATTTATTCGTTTATTTATTTGTTTACATTTCCTTATAATGTCCTCACACCCATCATCCCCCCCACTTACCCCCCACAATCTTTGCCCCCTCTTCATCTTTCCCCCCCTCCAATCCCCATCTTTGCTCCCTCCCCTCTCACGATCTTTGCCCCCTCCCCCTCCCCATCTTTGCCTCCCTTCCTCCTCCCCACCTTTGCCCCTTCCTCCTTTCCATCTTTGCCCCCACTCATATTTGCCCCCTCCCCCTCCACATATTTGCCCCCTCCCCCTGCCCTTCCCATCTTTGCCCCTTACCTCTCACGATCTTTGCTCCCTCCCCCTGACCATCTTTGCCTCCCTTTCTCCTCCCCATATTGGCCCCATCCACCCTATCTTTGCCCCAACTCTCCATATTTGCCCCTCTCCCTCCCCATCTTTGCCTCTCCCCATCTTTTCCCCCACCCCCCATCTTTGCCCCTCCCCATCTTTACCCCCACTCCCCATCTTTGCTCCCCTCCCTCTTCCCTACCTTTAGCCCCCCTCCCCCACTGCATCCCGTAACGTGAACCCACCGACGATGACCTCAATTCCGAGGGTAAAGATATTTTTTTTCATTTACTATGTAGGGACAGAAGACACACATACTCTATCCGTGTGAGGGACTCGAACTACGAACCAAGATCTCTCCCCCCCCTCCACAAACCACAATCCCCCCAACCTATCCTAAAAAAATTCCCCCCCTCCATCCCCCATCTCCCCAAAAAGCACTTCACTTTTTTTTTTTTTTTTTTCAAGGACGACCTTGACGAAGGAGGACTTCCACCTCGTTGAGGAAGAGCCCCGATGAGGAAGAACGCCGTTGAGGAGGAGTCCTGTTGAGGAAGAAAACCGGTGAGGAAGAGCCCCGTTGAGGAAGAACCCTGTTGAGGAAGAGCCCCGTTGAGGAAGAACGCCATTGAGGAAAGACCCCGTTGAGGAAGAACCCTGTTGAGGAAGAGGCCCGTTGAGGAAGAACGCCATTGAGGAAGAGCCCCGTTGAGGAAGAACCCTGTTGAGGAAGAGCCCCGTTGAGGAAGAACGCCATTGAGGAAGAGCCCCGTTGAGGAAGAACCCTGTTGAGGAAGAGCCCCGTTGAGGAAGAACGCCATTGAGGAAAGACCCCGTTGAGGAGGAACCTTGTTGAGGAAGAGATCCGTTGAGGAAGAATGCCATTGAGGAAGAGCCCCGTTGAGGAAGAACCCTGTTGAGGAAGAGCCCCGTTGAGGAAGAACCCCGTCGAGGAAGAGCCCCGTTGAGGAAGAACCCCGTTGAGGAAGAGCCCCGTTGAGGAAGAACCCTGTTGAGGAAGAGCCCCGTTGAGGAAGAACCCCGTCGAGAAAGGGCCCCATTGAGGAAGAACCCCGTTGAGGAAGTACTCGTTTAAGGAGGCCCTTTATCCATCCTATCTCCTTCATGAGGAAGGACCCTGATGAAGGAATGCTCCCGTCCATTGTATCCTCAGGTGGAAGAGCACCGCCCGTAAGGGGGGCTCCTCAGGGGGGGGGGAGTGCCGCTTACTCCCCTGGGGAGCCCTCCTCCAGGGGGG
>NC_134800.1:48925503-48928003 GCF_046742065.1 Oratosquilla oratoria
ATATACATATATATATACATATATATATACACTAGCCAAATTACACGCGCGTTGCTGCGGGCAAATGATGATCATTTTAATTTTGATAGAATTTGTGGAGAAAAGTTACTCGTATTAATATAACTCAATGGAAAAGGTAACACAAATAAAATGTTAAGAAGGTAAGAAAAAAATCAATTTGAGAAGGGAGACGCCCTTTGGAAATAAAATATATTTGGCCGTAAGAGAAGAGTTGAACTAATTTTTTATTATCTTTACACTCGAATTTCTTTAACTTTATTTATATATCTATCTTTTTCTATCGACCCATAAGGGAGTCATTAAGCCTAGTGTGAAGTTGTTCGGTCTCTATGTTTTTTTTTTCGTGATGTGTGCACTCGAGTATATTACCGCCCGCGAAAAAACTAAAATAAAAATTACCAATATTTAGACATTGGGTAAAATCATACAGTCATTTTACATTTACATACTTTCTCCTTACAAAGGCTATTATAGTTTGTGGCAACATTAATTTCACAAATATAAATAATATTTATGAATACATACAATGGTTTGTTTAATTATAGTCATTTTTGTCACAAAATGCCAATCATTTTAAAGGGACACTACAGTAGTGGCGTGTTACCACCCTATACCACTTTGATATGTTTTTGAAAATGAAATATAGTTATCCAAGTACCTGGAGTAATGGGGTATCAGAATATATATGGTTATGGGGGTCTATCTCCAAAACCCTAGGAGAAGTTCGTGAACAAACAAACAGACAGGCAGACAGAGGCTACTACTTTATTATAGTAGATATACATACATATATAATATATATATATATATATATATATATATATTTATATACATATATATATATGTATATATATATATATATATATATATATGTGTGTGTGTGTGTGTGTGTGTGTGTGTGTTTCATTTTCTTTATTATTCTTTGGTCTGTTTTCTTTTTTACTTTCCCTATTCCTCCCTTTCACCTCCTCCTCCTCCTCCTCCTCCCCTCCTCCTCCTCCTCCTCTCCTTCCATTCCTCTTCCCCCTCTTCTTTCTCTTTTCCTCCTTTACTTCTTCTATTCCTCCCCCTCTTCCCCTTTACTCCCTCTATTCCTCCCCTTCTTCATTCCCCTCATCATCAGCTTCCCCTTCCCACTCTTCTCCTGTTTCCTAATTTGCCCTTCCCTTTCCACTCTACTCCCTCTTCCTCTTCCCCCTCCTCTCCTCCCCCCTCCTCTCCTCCCCCCTCCCTCCTCCTCTCCTCCCCTCTCCCTCCTTCCCTCCCTTCCCCTGTTTCGTATTCTTTCTTTCATTATCTCCTCTACTCCATCTTCCTCCTCCTACCTTCCCTCTTCCCTTTCCATCTCCTCCTCCTCCTCCTTCCCTTCCTCCTTCTCCTCCCTTCCTCCTTCACTCCTATGTCCCTTTCTTCCTCCTCCTTCCCTTCCTTTTTCCATTCACTCCTTCTATTCCCCCTCTTCTTCTTCCTCTTCACCTCCTCCTTCTCTTCCCTTTTAACTTCACTTATTCTATTTCCTCCTTTTCCTCCTCCCTTTCTCCCTTCCCATTCCCTTCTATTCCCTTTCCCTCCTCCCGTCCCCCTCTTCGTCCTCCTCCTCTCCCTCCTTCCCTCCCCCTCTTCCTCCTCCTCCCTTTACCCCTCTTCCTCCTCTCTTTTTCCCTTTCCTTTCCCCTTTACTCCCTCTTCTTCCTCCCCTCCCCTCTTCCTCCTCCTCCCCCTCTCCCTCTTCCTCTTCCTCCCCTCCCCCTCTTCCTCCTCCCTCTCACCTTCTTCCTCCTCTTCCCCCTCTCCCTTTTACTCCTCCTGCCCCTCACCTTCCTCCTCCTTCTCATCTTTCCCCTCTTCCTCCTCCCCCTCTTTTACCTCTTTCTCCTCCCCCTCTTTCCCCTCCTCCTCCTCCCCTCTTTCCCCTCTTCCTCCTCCCCCTCATCCTCTTCCTCCTCCTCCACCTTTTTCCCCTCTTCCTCTTCCTCCCCCTCTTTTCCCTCTTCCTCCTCCTCCTCTTTTCCCCTCTTCCTCCTCCCCCTATTTCCCCTCTTCTTCCTCCCCTCTTTCCCCTCGTCCTCCTCCCCCTTTCCCCCCTCTTCTTCCTCCCCCTTTTCCTCTTCCTCCTCCTCCCTCTCTTTCCCTTCTTCCTCCTCCCCCTCTTTCCCCTCTTCCTCATCCCCCTATTTCCCCTCTTCCTCCTCCCCTCTCTCCCCTCGTCCTCCTCCCCCTCTTTCCCCTATTCCTCTTCCCCTCTTTCCCCTCTTCCTCCTCCCCCTTTCCCCCCTCTTCTTCCTCCCCCTTTTCCTCTTCCTCCTCCTCCCTCTCTTTCCCTTCTTCCTCCTCCCCCTCTTTCCCCTCTTCCTCCTCCCCCTCCCCTTCCCTTTCCCCTTCCCCTCGCGTGTTTTGCAATTAGACGTTATGTCTCTTCTGTTTATCTGTTTAATTTCGATTTTTTCTTTTCCAGACCTCGTTTTTCTTCTTAACGATT
>NC_134800.1:48935503-48943003 GCF_046742065.1 Oratosquilla oratoria
GTAATGAATAAAATCTTCTTTGTTTGTTGGTTTCCTATATACTGAAAATTTGGCACTTCCGTCAATACGATGAATTATTGTGTCTAAAAATGGCAGTTTCTTGTCTATCTCCTTTTCCACTGTGAATTCTATGTATTTATTTACACTATTGAGCCTACGAAGTTTGTTATCCAAATTAGTATTTTCTGGTACTATAACTAATACGTCGTCTACGTAGCGAAACCAGGATGCTCCTCTTCCCATGAATATATACAATTCCGAGGCTTAGCTATGGGATCTCCTCTCAGTGCCATTATGGCAAACCTTTACATGGAGTCACTTGAAGTAGATAAATACATACATATCATGGGAAGAGGAGCATCCTGGTTTCGCTACGTAGACGACGTATTAGTTATAGTACCAGAAAATACTAATTTGGATAACAAACTTCGTAGGCTCAATAGGGTAAATAGGTACGTAGAATTTAGTGGCAAAGGAGATGGACAAGAAACTGCCATTTTTAGACACAATAATTCATCGTATTGACGGAAGTGCCAAATTTTCAGTATATAGGAAACCAACAAACAAAGAAGATTTTATTCATTACTTATCACGACACGACACAAGAACGAAATCTGGCATAATAATTGGCTTTTTCCTTAGAGCATTTAGAATTTGTAGCGAAGAATTTTTACACGACGAATGTAAACACATTACAGAGACGTTCAACCGCCTAAAATATCCACCGGGCCTCATACAAAAACTGAAAAATAAAGCCAAACAAATATGGAGAAGAAAAAACACAGTCACAGAAGAACAGAGGAAAGAAAAAGATTTTTTAGTGGTTCCTTACTCCTCGAGAGGCGAATTAATTTCCAAATTTCTAGCGAGAATAGGGATGGAAGTCGTACACTCCTCAGGACAGAAAACACGGGACATTTTATCCAATAAACAACACACGGAAGTGAAAAGAGCGTGGTTTACAAGATTCCATGTGGTGGATGTGATGCAGTTTATTTTGGAGAAACTTCAAGAGGAATAACAAAAAGATTATACGAACACAAGAATGACATGCGACACCACAGGACATCTAATTCGCTAGTAGTACACGCTACACAACACGGACATATGCCTAATTGGAACAACACCAAAATCCTACACACCGGTATGAAAAAGACGACAAGAAAAACTATTGAAGCTGCATATATTAATACTTTTAAATCAACCAATCATAGAGAAGGATTTGTAAATTTGGCACGCACAACAGCAAGATTAATCATCGAGGGGGCACAAACGGCGGACTCTTTCCCAAGGCGACCTGTGAGATGACCCGTTTAGTATATAGTCAATGTATTCCAATTTGCCTGTACTATTATCTCTCTGAAGAAGACTCTGTCGAAACGTTAGAGAATAAAATACTTCTGCTCCTTCCTGGAATTTACCTATACCACTCTTGCCATATATACATATATATATATATATGTATATGTATATATATGTATATGTATATATATAAATATATATATATATATATATATATGTATATATATATATATATATACATATATATATATATATATATATATATATATATATATATATATGTGTGTGTGTGTGTGTGTGTGTGTAAAGTAATTCATTTTATATATATAGGAGTAGAGTGGGTGGGGATGAAATGGGTGGGAATGGAATTATGCCTTTTGACTTTAGCTACGTCCTATCTATGGGGTCAAAAGCCCTTGGTATGTGTATATATACATGTGTATACATATATATTAAGACAGAGTAAATTGTTATCTAAGTAGTGAATGTATAAATGAATATGTAGATACATATATCAATTAATATATAGAATAAATAAACAAATAAATAGGGGGTACATTTGTCACGTCTACAAGAAGGTAGGTTTATCACGCCTCTTCGGGGGTACTTTCATCACATCTACCTGGAGTACATTTATCACGCATCCAAGGTGGATACTTTTGTCATGTTTCCTGGGGTTACGTATTTCAAATCTATCGGAGGTACTTTTATTACATTTACTGGGAATACGTTTATTACCCATACAAGGGGGGTAGTTTTGTCACGCTTCTTCGGGGGTATGTATATCACGTATACAAGTGGGTACTTTTGTCACGTTTCCTGGGATTATGTATTTCACGTCTACCGGAGGTACTTTTATTACGTTTACTGGAGATGCGTTTTTAGGCATACAAGAGGGTATTTTTGTCACACACCCTATGGGGTATCTTTGTCACGCCTATTGGTGCTAACTCTACCAGCTTTCTTAAATCTATCTCCCTATTCCTCCCAAAAGCTTACATCCCCTCCCTCCCCCTCCACTCCCCTCCATTTCACCTCCAAACCCTCCATAGCTCTGACATGGTTATTTACTTCCAATCTTTCTCGTGACCTCCATATTTTTACGCATGGAGGACCTCCATTGCAGCCTCCACTTTCCCTCCTATTCCTCCCCTCCCTCCCATCTTCCCTTTCCCCTTCCTTCTCCTCCTCCTTCTCCTTCTCCTCCTCCTGCTCTTCCCTCTCCTCCTCCTCCTTTTCTTCCTACTTCTCTCCTTCCCTCACCTTCTTTTTCTCCTCCTCCTCCTCTTCCCTCTCTTCCTTTTCCTCCTCCTTCTCCTACTACTCTTCCTCCTCCCTCTTCTCATTTTCCTCCTACTCCGCCCTATCCTCTCCTCCTTTTCCTCCTACTCCTCCTACTCCTCCTTCTTTCCCCCGCCTTCTCATTTTCCCATTCCTCTTCATTTTCCTCCTGCTCCTCCACCTTCTCCTCTTCCTCCTTTTCCTCCTCTTCCCTCTCCTCCTACTCCCCCTCACTTCTCCCGCCTCCTCATCTTCCCTTTCCCCTTCATCTCTTTCTCCCTCCCTTCCCTCTCCTCCTTTTCCTCCTACTCCTTTCCTTCCCACTCCTCCTTTTTCCTCAATACTCCTCCCGTCCCTCCCCCGTCTCCTCATCTTCCAACTCCTCTTCATTCCTCTCCTCCTCCTCTTCACTCTCCTTCTTTCCTTCCTACTCCTCCTCTCCCTTCTCCCTTCTCCTCGTTTTCCCATTCCTCCTCCTCCTCCTCCTCCTCTTCCTCCTTCACCTTTTCCTCTTCCTTCTTTTCCTTCTTCTCCTCCCCTTCCTTCTTCCTGTCCTCTTCTTTCTCTTACTCTTCCTCTTCATTTACCTTCCTTCTCCTTCTCTTTGTTATTTTCGTCCTCTTCTTCTTCTTCCTCCTCTTCCTCTATCTTCACACGTTCCTCTTCCATTCCCTTTACAGTCATCCTTTTCCACATTAGCCTCTTCCTCTTTCTCTTTCCCTCCTTTATCACCTTCTCTCTTTACACCATTCTTCTTTATATGTATCTCTCTTTCTCTCTCTCTCTCTCTCTCTCTCTCTCTCTATATATATATATATATATATATATATATCTTTATCTCTCTCTCTCTCTCTCTCTCTCTCTCTCTCTCTCTCTCTCTCTCATAAGAACATAAGAATGAAGGAGACTGCAAGAGACCATAAGGCCTACACAAGGCAACTCCATATCCATCACCACCTGTCATCCCCATCTATAAAGTTGTCTAACCGTTTCTTAAAACAACTGATAGTTTCAGCGCTCACTACATGGTTACTAAGTCTGTTACATTCGTTGACCACCCTATTAGCAAACCAATTCTTACCCATTTCCTTCTTGAATCTAAAATTTTCAAGTTTAACTTCATTACTGCGAGTCCTGCCCTGTTGTCTTAATATGATGACCTTGTTTGCATCACCCTTGTTAAAGCCTTTGATCCACTTGAACACCTCTATTAGATCACCCCGCACTCTGCGTCTCTCCAGACAGTGTAAGTTAAAGTGCCTAAGCCTCTCTTCCTAAGGCAAATTTCTGAGTCCATGTATCATTTTGGTCATTCTTCTCTGTACTGATTCTAGTGAATTGATGTCCATTCTATAGGACGGAGACCAAAATTGTACCGCATAGTCAAGGATGGGTCTAACTATCGCTGATAGAGTTTGATAATTACCTCTGCACTTCTATTCGTTACCGTCCTAGTAATGAAACCTAATGCTCTGTTAGTTTTATTCCTGGCGCTAATGCACTGTTTCCTGGTTTTAAGGTCGGGACTCACTAGAACTCCCAAGTCTCTCTCGCACTCAGTTTTCTCTAAAAACGTGTTATCTAAGCTGTATCTATTTTCGGGGTTGTGTAGCCCTACGTTTAACACGCTACACTTAAAGATATTGAAGGTCATTTACCATTTCACCGACCATGTGAACAGTTTATCAAGATCATCTTGCAGAATCTCTGCGTCGTCTCCTGACCTACCTAATCAGGTGTCCTATTTTAGTGTCATCCGCGAACTTACTAACATCACTATTTATCCCATCCTCTAAGTCGTTTACGTACATAATAAACAACAAGGGACCCAAAACCGAGCCCTGGGGAACCCCACAAGTAACATTGCCCCACCTGGATTTTACTCCATTTATGGTGACCCGCTGTTTTCTGTTACTGATCCAAGCTCTAATCCATTCTAACACTTTTCCTCCTATGCCATGGGCCTTGATTTTATTTAGTAGTCTCTGGTGTGGCACCTTGTCGAACACTTTGCTAAAATCAAGGTAAATCACATCGTAATTATCATTGTTATCTGATGCCTTATATACTCTCTCTCTCTCTCTCTCTCTCTCTCTCTCTCTCTCTCTCTCTCTCTCTCTCTCTCCTCCCATCTCCTTTCTCCCCTTCTCTCTCTCTCTCTCTCTCTCTCTCTCTCTCTCTCTCTCTCTCTCTCTCTCTCTCTCTCTCTCTCTCTCTCTCTCTCTCTCTCTCTCTCTCTCTCTCCTCCTCTCTCTCTCTCTCTCTCTCTCTCTCTCTCTCCTCTCTCTCTCTCTCTCTCTCTCTCTCTCTCTCTCTCTCTCTCTCTCTCTCTCTCTCTCTCTTTCTCGCTCTCTCTTTCTCTTTCCCTCCCCTCTTCTTCCCCTTCACCACTCTTATTCAATTTATCGTCACATTGCTCTATTTCTGCCATTAACAGCTCCCCCGTCGGCTTCTTCGCTCCATTCTCCTCCTCCTCCTCCTCCTCTTCCTCCTCCGCCTCCTCCTCCTCCGCCTCCTCCACCTCCCCCTCCTCCCCTCCTCCTCCTCTCCTCTCTCTCTCTCACCTCTCCTCTCTCTCTCTCTCTCTCTCTCTCTCTCTCTCTCTCTCTCTCTCTCTCTCTCTCTCTCACCTTCGTCTTCTTCCACATCTTCATCTATTCTTTTCTTTCTATTTTCTTCTTTGTGATTTTCTTCTCCTTTGTCTTATTCTCCTCTCTTTCTTCTTCTCTTCCATCTTCTGCATTTCATTCTTTTCTTTTCTTCTTCTTCCTTTCCTTCTCTTTCTTCTTCCACTTGTGTTCTTCTTACTATACTTATTCTCCTCCTTCTTCTTCCTCTTCCTTGTTTTTTTACCATTATTCTACTCCTCCTCTTGTACATACTCCTCTTCTCCTCCTCTTCCTCCTCCTCCTCTCTTCCTCCATCCCCTACATCTCTTCCATCTTTCGTCTCCTCCATCCTCTTTATCACTTCCTCCTTCTCGTCCCTTTCTTCCTCCACTTTCTCCTCCTACTCCTACTATCTTTTCTGTCTCCTCCTTCTCCATCTCCTTCTTAACCTTACCTTCCACCTACTCCTCATCATCATCCTCTTCCTTCTCCTCATCCCCTCCTCTTCCTTCTGCTCCTCCTCGTCCTCCTCCTCCTCATCATCATCATCCTTTCCCATTCATCCTATTACTCTTCGTCCTCCTCCTCCTCATCCCTTCCCCTTCCTTCTACTCCTCCTCCTCCTCCTCCTCCTCCTCCACTTTCTTCTATTCCTCCTCGTCCTCCTCTTCATCCTCACCCCCTCCCCTTCCTTCTATCCCTCTTCGTCGTCCTCCTCTTCATCCTCAACCCCTCCCCTTCCTTCTATTCCTCTTCGTCGTCGTCGTCGCCCTCCTCCTCCTCCTCCTCCTCCTCCTCCTCCTCTTCCTCCTCCTCCTCCTCCTCGCCTTCCTCGCTCCTCCGGGGGGACGCATCAAAACACAATTTATGGATTTATTGGCCTCCGCTTCTCCTTATGTTTATTTTCTTCCTTTTCATCAACGTTCTTGGGGAGAGTCTCCTTCAGGACCTTGAGGAGCATTTAAACACCTTTGAGGCATACTCTACATATTTGATTCTGGTTGGCGCCAGGAGGGATATTGGATTCTGGTTGGCGCCTGGAAGGATATTTAATTCTGGTTGGCGCCAGGAAGGATATTCTGTGCTGGTTGGCGCTAGGAAGGATATTTAATTCCGGTTGGCTCTAGGAAGGATATTTGATTCTAGTTCAAGCCAGAAAGGATATTTAATTCTGGTTGGCGCCAGGAAGGATATTCTGTGCTGGTTGGCGCTAGGAAGGATATTTAATTCCGGTTGGCTCTAGGAAGGATATTTGATTCTAGTTCAAGCCAGAAAGGATATTTAATTCTGGTTGGCGCCAGGAAGGATATTCTGTGCTGGTTGGCGCTGGGAAGGATATTCATTTCTGGTTGGCTCTAGGAAGGATATTTGATTCTAGTTCAAGCCAGAAAGGATATTTAATTCTGGTTGGCGCCAGGAAGAATATTCTGTGCTGGTTGGCACTAGGAAGGATATTTAATTCCGGTTGGCTCTAGGAAGGATATTTGATTCTAGTTCAAGCCAGAAAGGATATTTAATTCTGGTTGGCGCCAGGAAGGATATTCTGTGCTGGTTGGCGCTGGGAAGGATATTCATTTCTGGTTGGCTCTAGGAAGGATATTTGATTCTAGTTCTAGCCAGCAAGGATATTTAATTCTGGTTGGCGCCAGGAAGGATATTCTGTGCTGGTTGGCGCTAGGAAGGATATCTAATTCCGGTTGGCTCTAGGAAGGATATTTGATTCTAGTTCAAGCCAGAAAGGATATTTAATTCTGGTTGGCGCCAGGAAGGATATTCTGTGCTGGTTGGCGCTGGGAAGGATATTTATTTCTGGTTGGCTCTAGGAAGGATATTTGATTCTAGTTCAAGCCAGAAAGGATATTTAATTCTGGTTGGCGCCAGGAAGGATATTCTGTGCTGGTTGGCGCTGGGAAGGATATTTATTTCTGGTTGGCTCTAGGAAGGATATTTTATTCTAGTTCAAGCCAGAAAGGATATTTAATTCTGGTTGGCGCCAGGAAGGATATTCTGTGCTGGTTGGCGCTAGGAAGGATATTCAATTCCGGTTGGCTCTAGGAAGGATATTTGATTCTAGTTCAAGCCAGAAAGGATATTTAATTCTGGTTGGCGCCAGAAAGGATATTCTGTGCTGGTTGGCGCTAGGAAGGATATTTAATTCCGGTTGGCTCTAGGAAGGATATTTGATTTTAGTTCAAGCCAGAAAGGATATTTAATTCTGGTTGGCGCCAGGAAGGATATTCTGTGCTGGTTGGCGCTAGGAAGGATATTGGATTCTGGTTGGCTCCAGGAAGGATATTTGATTCTAGTT
>NC_134800.1:48948003-48950503 GCF_046742065.1 Oratosquilla oratoria
GAGGGAAAGGGAGAGATGGAGAAACGGGGACAAGCAAGAGAGGGAGAGAGAGAGAAGGAAGGAGGGAAGGGAGACATAAGGAGAGGGAGGGAGGGCGAACTATGGAGGGAGGGTGGGAGCACAAAGGAGGAAGATGGAGTGGTATGGAGTGAGATGGAGTGAAGGACGGGGGCATGTGTGTAGTTAAAGGGGTGCCTATGCCCCCCTTTAACACCCTTTTTGTACTCTTTAGGTGTACGAAAACAAACAAAACAGAAATATACACACCATGTATGAGTTTCAAATATCTTACTCCATAGCCCACACAATTTTTTTTTCTCTTTCCCCTCCATCTCTCCCCTCCATTCCTCCTCTTCTACTCCATTTCCCTCCTCCACAATTTCAGGTTCCTCCTAAAATTACCTCCATGTTCACTCCATCCTCTCCCTCTCTTTGTTTTTCATTTTCTTTTAATTTCTTGTTTTTTCTTTATTGATCCCTTTCTTTGTATTCTCCTTAGTTATTATTTTTGTTCTTCCTAATATCCTCTTTTCTTTCTTTTTCTTTTCATTTACCTCCACCACATCCTCCTCCTCCTCCTCCTCCTCCTCCTCTTCTTCTTCTTCTCTTCCTCCTCCTACTCTTCTTCCTCCTTCTCCTATCTCTCTTACTCTTCTTCCTTCTCTTCCTTCTCTTTCTCTTCCTCCTTCTCCTTTTCCTCGTCTTTCTCTTCCTCCTCTTCCTCCTCTTCTTTTTCTTTCTCTTATTACTCCTTGTCTTCCTCTTTCACTTTCTCTGTCTTCTCCTCCTCTTCCTCTTCTTGGTCCTCCTCCTCCTCCTCTTTCACTTCCTCTTCCTCTTCTTGGTCTTCCTCCTCCTCTTTCACTTCCTCTTCCATCTTCTCCTCTTTTTCTTCCTCTTCCTCCTCTTGTTCCTCTTCCTCCTCTCTTCCTCTTCTTGCTCCTCCTCCTCTTTCTCTTCCTCCTCCTCCTCCCCTCTTCCTTCTCGTCTCCTTGTCACCTCTCATCTCTTCCATCTTCTCTGTCCTTTCACATGTCCTCTTCTTTTCTCCTCCTTCTCTTCTTCCCCCTCTTCCCTTTATTTTTTTCAATTCTCCTGTCTATTACTCTACCTCCTCCTCCTCCTCCCCAAAAATTCTCTTCTTGCTTCTCCTGATTTTCCTCCTCATAAAATCTTCCCTTTTTTCTATCTGTCCGACTCATACTCCTCCTCTTCCTACTCCTGCTTCTCCTCCTCCTCTTCCCCAACCTCTTCCTTCTCCTTCTGCTCCTCCTTCTCCTCCTCCCCTTTCCTCCTCTTCCCTACTCCTCCTGCTCCTGCTCCGACTCTTCCTCTTCCTCATCCCTCTCCCCTTTCTACTCCTCTTCTTCCCTCCCTTCTTCCTCCTACTCTTCCTTCTACTCTTACTTCTCCTCCTCCTCCTCCTCCTCCTCCTCTTTATCCTCTTCCCTCTCCTCTTCCTTCTACTCTTACTTCTCCTCCTCCTCCTCCTCCTCCTCCTCTTTATCCTCTTCCCTCTCCTCTTACTCCACCTCTTCATTCTTCTCCTCCTCCCTCTCCTCCACTTCCTTCTCCTCCCTCTCCTCCATGTTCTCCTCCTCCATCTCATCCACCTCTTCCTCCTCTTCCCTCTCTTCCTCCTCCTCCTCCTCCTCCTCCTCCTCCTCCTCCTCCTCCTCCTCCTCCTCCTCCTCCTCCTCCCCTCCGGCCGAGCGGCTTGCGCTGGTCTCCGAGGGCTCGACACCACTTAAGGTTGGGAGTGTGTGTATAGGGGGGGAGGCGGGGGGAGGAGGGGAGGGGGAGATAGGGGGAAGAGGAGGGGAGGAGGGGTGGAGGCGAGGGGAACACGTGAAAGGGGTGAGGATAGGAGGCGCCCCGGGTTGACGGGGAAAATTGAGGCGAGGGGGAAACTGGAGGGGGAGAGAGAACGGGACGGCAGGAGGAGGAGGAGGAGGAGGAGGAGGAGGAGGAAGAGAAAGAAGAGGAATATGAGGAGGTAGAGGAAGAGGAGGAGGAAGAGGAGAAGGAGGAGGAAGAGGAGAAGGAGGAGGAGGAAGAGGTGGAGGAAAAGAAGGAAGAGGAGGAGGAGGTGGAGGAAGAGGAGGAAGAGAAGGAGTAGGAGGAGGAGGAGGTGGAGGAAGAGGAGAAAGAGGAGGAGGAGGAGGTGGAGGAAGAGGAGGAAGAAGAGAAAAGGAAATGGCGGAGGAAGAAAAAGAATAGGAAAAGGTGGCGGAGGAGGAAGAGGAGGAAGAGAAAGAAAAAAAGTTAGAGGAAGAGGAAGATTAGGAGGAGGAGGAGGAGGAAGGGGAGGAGAAAATTGAAAAGAGAAGGAAGAGGAGAAAGGAAGTCAGAGGAAGAGGAAGAATAGGAAGAGTAGGAGGAGCAGGAGGAGGAGGTTGATTAGGAGTAGCAGTAGGAAGAGGACAGTAGGAAGAAGAGAAGGAAAAAAGAAGAGGAGAAGGAAGAGGAGGAGGCAGAGGAATAGGAGGAGGATGAATAG
>NC_134800.1:48955503-48965503 GCF_046742065.1 Oratosquilla oratoria
TTCCTCCTCCTCCTATTCTTCTGCCTCCTTATTTCCTCCTCCTCCTCCTATACTTCTCCCTCTTTATTTCCTCCTCCTCCTCTTCCTCCTCCTATACTTCTCCCTCTTTATTTCCTCCTCCTCCTCTTCGTCCTCCTTCTTCTCATATTCTCCTCCCTTCTTATTTCCTCCTCTTCCTATTCGTTTCCCTACTTATTTCCTCCCCACTCCTCCTCGTACACTTCTCCCTCTTTATTTCCTCTTCCTCCTCCTCCTCCTCCTCCTCCTCCTCCTCCTTCTGATCTTATTCTCCTCCCTTCTTATTTCATCCTCCTCCTCCTATTCTTTGTCCTCCTTATGTCCTCCTCATCCTCCTTTCATTCTCCTCCTCCTTATTTCCTATTTCTCCTCTTATTCTCCTCCCTCCTTATTTCCTCCTACTATCTTCTCCCTCCTCCTCCTCCTCTTATACTTCTCAATTCTTATTACCTCTTCCTTCTCTTATTCTCCTTCCTCCTTATTTCCTCCTCCTCTTCCTCCTCCTCTTCCTCCCTCTAGTTATCTTTCCCCTCCTTATTTCCTGCCCCTCCTCCTCCTCCTTCTGATCCTCTTCTTCCTTCTCATTTCCTCCTCCTTTTTCCTTCTTATTTCCTTCTTCGTCTCTTCCTCCTCTTCTATCTTCTCTTTTTCTTCTTCTTTGCCTCCTTCTTCTCTTCCTTCTCTCTGTGCTCTCTCTTTCTTTTCTTCTCTTTCTTCTTCCTCTATCTTCGTCTTCCTCTCTTCTTTCTCTTCTTCTTCCTTTTGGTCCATAACGACGCCGAATGAAGAGACAAAGAATGAAAAAATAAATAAATAAATAAATAAATAAATAAATAAGAAAAATAAAATAAAATATAAAACAATTTTTCTAGACTCCTCCTCTTCCTCCTCCTCCTCTTCTTCCTCCTCCTCCTCTTCCTCCTCCTCCTCTTCCTCTTCTTCCTTCTCCTCCTCTTCCTCCTCTTCTTCCCTCTCCTTCTCTTCCTCCTCCTATTTCTCCTCTTCTTCCTTCTCCTCCACCTCCCCCTCTTCTTCCTTCTTCCCCTACTCCTCCTCTCCTCCTCTTACCAATCTCCTCCTCGTTCTCTTATCCTTATCGCCACCTCATCTTTCTCTCTCTCATCACTTCTTCATCACCCTCCTCCTCCTCCTCCTCCTCCTCCTCACTCCACTCATATTACTTTACTTTTCTCGTTCTTCCCTCCTCTTCGTTATTTCTTTCTTCCATTTCCTTCTCCTTTTAGTTCGTCGCATCCCCTCTCTTTCATTTCCTCCTCCTCCTCCTCCTCCTTTGCCTCTTCCTCCTCCTCCCCCTCCTTCTTTATCTCTTCCTCCACGACTTCATCTATATGTATCATTGTTCTCTTACCTTCTTTCCCTTTCCTACGTATTTAGGGAAGGAAAGGGAAGAGAATGGAAGGGAAGAAAAGGGAAAGGAAGGGAAGGGAAGAGAGGGAAGGAAAAGGAAATTGTCTGGCGAGGTTGTGTGTGTGTGTGTGTGTGTGTGTGTGTGTGTGTGTGTGTGTGTGTGTGTGTGTGTGTGTGTGTGTGTGTGTGTGTGTGTATGTGTGTGTGTGTGTGTGTGTGTTTATGTGTATGTGTGTGTGTGTGTGTGTGTGTGTGTGTGTGTGTGTGTGTGTGTGTGTGTGTGTGCGTATGTGTGTGTGTATGTGTGTGCGTATGTGTGTGTGTATGTGTGTGCGTATGTGTGTGTGTATGTGTGCGCGCGCGTGTGTACGTGTGCATGTGCGTGTGTGTGTGCGCATGTGCGCGTGTGTGTGTGTGTGTGTGTGTGTGTGTGTGTGTGTGTGTGTGTGTGTGTGTGTGTGTGTGTGTGTGCGCGCGCCCTCCCAACTCCCTCACTTCCCACTTTTCACTCCAAATCTCAAAAAAATCTTCCCTCTCCATTCCTCCTCTTTCCTCCTCCTCCTCCTTTTCCCCTCTCCTCCCTCTGTCTTCTTCTTCCCCTTGACATATTTTTCTCTTCACATTTATCCTTCTTCTTCGTCTTCTTCTCCTCCTCCTCTTCCTCCTTCTCCTCCTCCTCCTCCTCCTTCTCCTCCTCCTTCTTCTCCTCCTCCTCCTCCTCCTTCTTATTCTTCTTTTTTCTTCTTCTTCCTCCATTTTCATTTGTATATCTTCATTACTGGCCCTTCTTTTATGAATCATTCTCTTTCATATTCTGTCTCATTTCAGCTCCCCATCCCCATCCCCCACCCCCCGATCCCCCCATCCCCCAATCCCCCCAACCCCCTACTCTAACACTCCCCCCAAGCCTCTCTCTTCCTTCCCATTTTTCCTGCCACCTTCCCCCCCCAACACAGCACCACCTCTACACCTCCTCCCCCATTTCTCCCATTATCCTCTCCCTCCTTCTCCCCCGTAACCTCCCCCCCCCCCGTCTCTTCCTTACCGTGTGGTACCCTATCAAAGTGCCGTTGAGGAATGGTTAGGTCAAGTTCCAGATTTTTCCTTTTGTATGGTCAAGTGTGGTACAATGGTAACGTCTTTGCTTTATGGTAAGTAACCGCACATCCAAGGATTCGAGTCCCAGTGACGGAGCTCTTTTATCTTTTGTTCTAGCTGTCGTCATATGATTTTATTCACCCCCGGAGGTTGCTCAACCGGTTGCGAAAGAGTTTAACCTAGTTGCCCGGTTTTCTTCATTGTAGCTTAGCATAGTTAACACAAACAGCCTCGCTAGGGACGGTAGACCTGCTGTTGTTTGTTCTTCCTTTGTGTTCCTTTGTGTTTCCTTCAACTGAATAGAATCAATTGGCGGTAGAAGTAGTACACGTCTCATGATATTAAAAACAGCAAAGAAAAATATAAATAAATAAACAAATAGATATACAAATAAAATAATATAGAATAAACAAATCGATAGATAAATCAATTAATAAATAAAGAGGTAAATAAAAGAGAAAAATAAATTAATAAACAAATCAAAATGCAAATAAATGAAAAATAAACAAATATACAAATGAATAAATAGATAAATAAATAATGAAAAATAAATATATGAGCAAACAAGCAAGCAAATAAATAAAAACATAAAAAATAGCTGGGCCATGATATTTAATTTCATGAGGTAATGAAGAAATCTAGAACAAATTAGAACAATAATGAACTAGGTAGAACAATTGTTACGGTGGACGCCCCCTTCAGGCGTCAACTCTCTACGCCCCTGTCTCGTCTACTTTGAAATTTTTTCGATTCTGACAGTAAAGTTGCTTCATGTGAACAGGACCCTTTCCTGTTGTTTCATGTGAACATGAGCCTTTCCTGTTGCTTCATGTTAACAGAACCCTTTCCTGTTACTTCATGTGAACAGAACCCTTTCCTGTTGCTTCATGTTAACAGGTCCCTTTCCTGTTACTTCATGTGAACAGAACCCTTTCCTGTTGCTTCATGTTAACAGGTCCCTTTCCTGTTACTTCATGTGAACAGGAGCCTTTCCTGTTGCTTCATGTGAACAGGTCCCTTTCCTGTTACTTCATGTGAACAGGAGCCTCTCCTGTTGCTTCATGTGAACAGGAGCCTTTCCTGTAGCTTCATGTGAACAGGACCCTTTCCTTTTGTTTCATGTGAACAGGAGTATTTTCTGTTGCTTCATGTGAACAGGAGCCTTTCCTGTTGCTTCATGTGAACAGGACCCTTTCCTGTAACATGCCACACTGAATAAACTGTGGAGACGACAGCTCAAGTTATCAGGAATAAACTGCAGTACTTCATTTACATGTATATGCATGTAATGTTCGCATATATATATATATATATATATATATATATATATATATATATATATATATATATATATATATACATGTATACAAATATCATCATATACCGACAATGGAACATAAATGTCTTCAATCTCACCACTCATACCTTCAACTCTCGGCGGTTTTAGCCGGCTCCTGCAATCGGACCATCTTCCATGAAACGTTCAACTTTGATAACCTTCGATATCGAAATTCTCTTAGATTTCTCAAAATCCAACTAGCTGCCTTTGGCGACCATAGCAGACTGACAGCTTTTTATTCCAGGACTCAGCTGGAAACCTTAGTCACCACAACTGAACTGACTGGTTTCATACATATCAAACTACCCAGTCGTAACAACAGTTCACTCTAATTACATATTTATTTCCTTTGTATATCAAATAACGCTTCACCATATTTTTCATTATTTTTCGTAACAGAATATATATGAATAATCGTGCGTAATCTTCTACAACAATATAAAACTTTGCACTGTTTTTGCGGGATAACAAAAAGCAATTTCACTATCCAAAACAAAGGAAAACGGTGCAGGGGTGATTATGATAAAATCTAATATATGCAAACACCGTAGCACAATGTAGAACTCTTTATACTAAAAAAATACATGTTTTTTATTGTGAATTGTGGTTACCAGCTTTCCATTACTGAAAATACATGTTTTTTATTGTGAATTGTGGTTACCAGCTTTCCATTACTGAAAATACATGTTTTTTATTGTGAATTGTGGTTACCAGCTTTCCATTACTCTTTTTACTCTCTCTCTCTCTATCTCTCTCTCTCTCTCTCTCTCACACATACATTCTGTGAAGTGTTTGGTGACTGCAAATCCTTTATTTGCTAGTCGTGGCTTTCTCCTTTCTTTCCTCTATCTTCTTCTCCCTCTATTCCACTCTCCCTTCTCTCCCTCCCTCCCTCCCTCTCCTACCTGTTTCTCCCCTTCCTCCTTCTTCTCTTCTCTTTTCTTCCCTCCCCTACCTCTCTTCTCTTCTCTCCCTCCCTCCCCTACCCATTTCTCCCTTTTCCCCCTCCTCTCTTCCCTTCTTTCCCTCCCCCCACTTCCCTATTATTTCCTCTCTTCCCTTCTCTCCCTCCTTCTTATCCCCCACTCCCTCCCTCTCTCCCTCATTCATCTCTGGAAACTCTTTAATTAATACTCGTGGTTCCCTCCTCTCCCTTCTCCTGCCTTCCATCCCTCCATCAACTTTTATTTTCTAACTCCTCTCTATCTGTCTATCTCTACTTCTCTTTATCGCTCTTTCTCTCTCTTTCTCTCTCTTTGCCTCTCATTCTCTCTCTTCCTCTCTTATCTCTCTCTCGCTTCTCTGTCTCTGTCTCTCTCTCTCTCTCTCTCTCTCTCTCTCTCTCTCTCTCTCTCTCTCTCTCTCGTTCACTTATTCTTCCATTTTCTTTTATCGGCGTGTTTCCTATCCCCCTCCTTCACACCTCGACGCCCCCTCTCTCTCTCTCATTCCTTCCTTTTGCATTTCTCTAATAACAGAAACTTTCCCCTTTCTCTCCTCCTCCCTCTCCCTCTTCTTCTTCGTCTTCGTCTCCTCCTCCTCCTCCTCCTTTATCAATTCTCAATTTGTCTTTTATTTCTAAACACTATGGTTTTTCTTTTCTTTTTCTTTCTTTTTGTGAGGCTTTCTTCTTCTTCTTCTTTTTCCTTCTTCTCCTTCTTTCTTTTTCTTTTTCTTTTTCTTTTTCTTCGTCTTCTTCTTCTTCTTCTTCTTCTTCTTCTTCTTCTTCTTCTTCTTCTTCTTCTTCTTCTTCCATTTCTTCATCTTCTTCTTTGTCTTTTCCTTTTTTCCCTCCTTTCTCCTTCGCCTATTCCTCCTCCTCCTCCTCCTCCTCCTCCTCCTTTTCTTCTTCTTTGTCTTCCTTCTTTTTCTTCCCCCTCCTCCTCCTATTCCAGTTCCTCCTCTTCTACATTTTGGTATATCTTCCTTCTTATTCTTCCCCCACCTCCTCCTCCTCCTCCTCTTCCTCCTCCATCCACTCCATTCTTATACAGTATCCGTTATGCTTCTCTTTTTTGTTTATATTTTCTCTCTTCTCTTTATCTCTCTTCTATCTGTCTGTCTTCGAGAAAGATTTTATTCAAGAAAGAATTCGATTTAAGACTTGTTCATATTTTCTCTTTTCTCTCTTCTCTTTATTCATCTCTCTTCTCTTTCTGATAGATCAATGTCTTCGAAAATTATTTCATTTAACAAAATATTTTGATTTAAGAATTTATACAGAAAGAAAAAAGAAAAGAAAAAAAAATGGTGACATCATCGGAAGAATGATGGCCTCGTATTCGCTTAGTTCTGGATTCGAGTCCCGCACGCCTTCCGGTTTGTTACCTGACCCCCAGCAGTCCTTAAAGCGCATGTACATAGGGCACAGGTGTCGGCTTCGGCCGCAGCTACTCAGCGCCTCCTAGCGTAGAGGCGTCTCCTATCTGGCTAGGACGGTGCCCCTTATAGAGGCAGGGTTCAAACCGCCATCACCTCAACCACCGTCGCAAACAGCGACGCTCTAACACGTTACACGCCTCCATCAACCAGGGCTACATTTAGCATTCACTATGCCAGTTGCATCTGTCCGCAGCTTTTTCAAATGTTGCCAATGCACTCCTAGCCCCGTAGCTGGCACTCGATCCCCGGTATTTCTGTCTAAACTCCCTCACAATGTCATCTCTCTTTGGAGATTTTGTTTTGGTTAATTTTTTTTTTTTCTTCTGTTGAGTGTGGAAACCCATGCTGAAGAATTAATTGAGAATTATGATAAATTAATTATTAAATTACATTGATAATTATTAATCAATATAATTTAATAATTGATTAATCATAACTATATTTTCTTTAATATCGATATGACATAAATAAATAGAAAAATATTTAAATAAGCTAATAATGACCTAGCACTGCCATGCTAAACACTTAATCAATAAAATATATTTATTAGAATATTATGAAATAAAACAAAATATGATGAAAACAAAATAATCGAAATCTAATTAAATAAAATTAAGTCAAACAAAAACAAAATGAAACAAAGCAAAATCAAATCAAATTATAGAACTAAAATAGATAAATAAATAAAATAAAATAGAAAATAAAGTACATAAAAATCGCCTTGACAACGATGGCCAGGCAATGAAACTCCAGGCGTTCGAGTCTTGCAATACCACTCCGGAAAGAACAACGACCTCCTCCTCCTCTTCCTCCTCCTTCTCCTCCTCGAAGGCCTTTATTCGCTTTGACATCAATTACGTAAGACTTAAAGACACAGGAGGAGATTGTTCTCGGATAAATCTGCTGTGACGACGCCATTAAGAGGAAAGGGATCAGACAATCCTCAGCAGCAGCAAAGCCTTTATCATATTTAAGTAATTTCAATAGAAATGAAGATTTCTGAGGTTAAATGAGGTCAGAAAGGAGGGGTCATTGAAGTCGGGGGTCAGGGTGTTAGGGACAGGGGGCAAGGGGGGAAAGGGGGGCAAGGGGGCAAGGGGGGAATGGGGCAAAGGGGAGAAACGGGGAGCAAGGGGAACCAGGGGGAAAGGGGGGGGAGTGGGGGGTCAGGGGGGAATGGGGGGTCAGGGGGTAAGGGGGAGAAAGGGAGCTAGGAGGGTAAGGAAAAAAAGGGGAGATAAGGGAGAAAGGGGAGGAAGCATTAACATTGTCTTTGGATTTTTTTTTTTTTTTTTTTTTTTTTTTTGTAGGTGCAACACTTGTTGGAGCTTGTTTATGTGTTCCCTGAACACAACAGAATTGATGTTTATTATCTTATTGTGCTTATCTGTTTAAGTACACAACCACACATATTACAAACCTAGGTCTCACACTCAGAGGGACCTGAGTTCAAAGCACGCGAAGTCCTTGCCTGATCTAGGATGTATGGAAGCATTGCAGCATGGAAGCTGAAGTTTTTTGCTATCCTGCTAAAAAGGCCAGTTTTGAAGCATTTCTAAGCATATTTTGTGGTATAACATCTTATCTCTCCATGGCAGAGCAACAAATTAGGTAACAAATAAAAGAACAGATGAATTTTCCCCGTGAATTTTAAAAGATGAATTTTTTGAAAATCCTGACTTCTTTTGCTAACCTGGAGACATGGTTTTTGTATGGATGCTTGAATTTTAAGTAAACTTGGACCAAAAATCATACATAATTTCAGCATTTAATTTCATATTTCATATTTACAGAAACCTGTTAATGATGTTGGGCAATACTGAACAGTACAAAAGCAAGGCCAGCACAGAAACTCGATCCAAATCCAGAAAACTATCCACAAGATACTTCACAATGGCATTAAGCAAGGAGCTACGAGGACGCACAGTTGATGTCTCAGAACCTCCACCTGCAGTCCACAAGCAAGCATCAAGTCGGCCGTCCACCAGATCTCTCACTGAAACCTTCCTGGTTGGATACCCTTCAGCTTGCATCAGTGGTTTCCAGCTTCCTACCAACAGACAAGCATTCCAGTAATTCCTTTATCTCCAAGGTTTACCTGAAAATACAGGAAAACCCATGGTTCAAGGCCTCGCCTATGAAATTATTGAAGCTATCATCCCATTCTAGCAGATAGCTAGGATCAAGACAATGACTAGAGAGAGCTGCATGAAGCTCTTCGTGAAACTCCATGACAAACACAGAGCACTGATGAAGAGCAAAGGAAGAGCAAGTGACCCCGGAGGAAAGAGGAGTGCATTTGTCTTGAAATTGGACAACCTGTTTGACATAGGAGCTCCAGATGCTATCCAGGATATAGAGAGTAAAAGACTGTTATCCAGGGAGAAAAAAGATGAGGGCATTAGCTTCTACCAGGACCAGAGAACTGAGAGGATAGGTCGCATGTCAGGTCATGACAGGATCTTTGAGACAAGATCCCAGCAACAAGTAGGCCGAACTGAGAAGCAACTGCAGAGGCAAGAACAAGGTAGTCATACTTTCATACTTTTACTAATCATATTTTTGAATATCACAACAGGTTGGAAGTTTTAAATACTTACTACATTGCATTATTTTGCAGCTGCAACAGAACAAGAGGCAGTTACTCACGTGGATGACATTACCTGGGGGTGATTCCAGTGACAGTGACACTAACATAGAGGATATGGATTACCAGCAGCCTCGTCCTGGATGTGTCTTACCATGAAGACACCGTGACTTTGACATTCCCCAGGGCAATCATGGAATGTGATGCCATCTGCAATACAGGTGATCGTCTTGGCTTGTCTAACAATCAAGCTACTGCCCTAGTTTCTGCCACCTTGAAAGCTTGTGGGGCTGATCTGGACAAGTTAATAATTTCTAGATTATCAACACGTCGTAACACAATGCTGTCCAGGTACAACATCAGCCAGAGCTACATGACGGAGTTCACTGAGAGCCCTCCCCAGCTTGTTGCTCTACATCGGGATGGGAAGATGTTCAGAGACGTCCTGGGTAGTGAACCTAGGACCACCTCATAGACTTTAGCTGTGCTAGTGTCTGGACCACATGTCTGTCCTGAAGGGAAGTTACTGGGAGTACCTGTCATCAACAGCTCAACAGGTACAGCTCAAGCTGAGGAATCAGTGGACTTGTTGGAGACATAGGAGCTTACAGGTGTCATAACTGCCCTTGTTTTTGACACTACATCCAGTAACAGTAGAGTACACAGGGGAACTGCCAAACTGCTTGAGGAAAAGCTGAGCACTAAGGTGTTTTACTTGGGGTGCAGACACCACATTCTGGAATTGCTAGTTGGAGCAGTCTGAGAAAAGCTGCTTGGCAAGGTGAAGAGTCTAGAGAATCCCTGGTTCAGACACTTCAAGGATGTGTGGGGGAAACTGACAACAGACACCCCTAAAACCCTGATGATCAGAAGCAAATGGCTCAGGGAAAAGAAGAGGGATTGTGAGGAAATACTTCATGACATCCTCACATCTGAGAAGCCACCGAGAGCTGACTACAAGGAAATGGCTGAGCTCACAGTGATTGTTCTTGGAGGCACATCTCCCTGTGGAATTCACTGGAGTCGACCAGGGGGCAATTCACCAGGCCAGATGGATATCCAGTAACTTGTATTCCATGAAGATGCTGATGTTTTGTGACCAGCTTGATTATGATGAAGAGACTGTTGCAAAGTTGGAGCGACTCAACATCTTCCTGTCGCTGTTCTATACACCAATGTGAATGACGTCAGCATCTGCTGCGGATGCT
>NC_134800.1:48970503-48973003 GCF_046742065.1 Oratosquilla oratoria
AGGAGGAACAGGAAGAAGAGAAGGGGGAGGAGAAGGAGGAGGAGAAGAGAAGGAAAGGAAGGAGGAACAGGAAGAAGAGAAGGGGGAGGAGAAGGAGGAGGAAAAGGAATAGGAAGAAGAGAAGGGGAGGAGAAGGAGGAGGAGAAGAGGAGGAAGAGAAGGAGGAACAGGAAGAAGAGAAGGGGGAGGAGAAAGAGGAGGAGAAGAGGAGGAAGGGAGGGAGGAACAGGAAGAAGAGAATGGGTAGGAGAAGGAGAAGGAGAAGAGGAGGAAGGGAAGGAGGAACAGGAAGAAGAGAAGAGGGAGGAGAAGGAAGCTAGCGGAAAGACTGAGTGTTAAGATGAAGCAATTTAGAAATATTGTACAGAGAAGAAAGGAGAACAACGATAAAAAATGCTAAATGAGTTCCCAAGCAGGGTGGGAGGAGGAGGAGGAGGAGGAGGAGGAGGAGGAGGAGGAGGAGCATGGGTGGGGAAGAGGGAGAGGTGGAGGAACGGGAGGAAGAAGAAGAAGGACGATCAAGAGGAGGAGGAGGAGGAGGAGGAGGGAGAAAAGGAGAATAGAAGGAGAGGAGAGGAGGAGGAGGAGGGAGAGGAAGAGGAAGAAAGAAACGAAAAGGAGGAGGAGGAGGTGAGGGAGAAACGAGAGGGAGGAACAGAAGAGGAGGAGGAGGAGGAGGAGGAGGAGGAGGAGGAGGAGGGGAGAGGAGGAGTAGGAGTAGGAGGAGGGAGAGAGGAGGAGGGGACAATGGAGTCGGCACAAAAGGAAAGGAGCTAATGAGAAGAATAAGGAAAGAAACAAAGAAATAAAGAAAGAACAAACGAAGCGGAACGGAGACAAGTGTGATGACGACGGGGGAAGAGAAGAGCATAAAGAGAGAGTGAGAGAGAGAGAGAGAGAGAAAGAGAGAGAGAGATTATATATATATATATATATATATATATATATATATATATATATATAAATATATGAGATATATATATCATATATATATCACACATATATATATATACAACACAAACACACACACCCACATCACACACACACACACACACACACACACACACACACACACACACACACACAAAGGATTACAAATTATTTCAAAGGAGGAGCATGCCGACAGGAGACCTTTTGGTCTATAACTAGGTCGGATGCGAAAAAATTATAATGATGATGAATAAATAAAAAAATAAAGATAACAATAATATAAATAATAATAAATAAAATAAATACATAGGTAAAGTTAAGTAATAAACAAAAAACTAAATAGTAAATAATAATGAATGGACAGATAAATATAATAAATAATAATCAAATAATCAATAATAAATAAACAAACAAACAATAACAAACAAATAATATAAAATAAACGGCGGGTATTACAGCATTTTACTTAGGATTTTATCTATACGAATCTTAAAGCTTCGAACTAAACTACATTGCGCTGCCTCTGCAGGAAGTTTATTTCATTCATTAACTACACGGCTGGTGATGTTGTTTCTACCCACTTCCAAATTAAATCTATTTCCTGACAGTTTGAGACCATTATTTCTTGACTGATTCTCATTCAGTGTGAAAATTTGGTCACTTATGATGTCAATTCCTTTTAGAATCTTAAAGACAAGTCACCTCTGAGTCTACAGTTTTTAGGGAAAACAGATTCATATGTTTTAATCAGTTTTCGTATGATTTATTTTTATATTTGGAATCTTACTTTTGTGGCTCGCCGTTGTACTTTTTCCAATTGTTCAATGTTTCTAATGAATTTCGGTCGGCGACCATACGAAAAAACCATATTCCAAATCTGGACGAACTAACGATTTATATAGCTTGTTAATGAGAGATGGACTTTTGAAGTAAAATCGCGCAATCGGTTCTAAGATATTACTTGCTTTCTAAGAGGCTGAAATAAACTGCTTAGATGATTTGATATCGTTAATGATAATTACGCAGAGATCCTTTTCACTATCTACTATTGTTAACGAATTTCCAGATAACTTGTAATCATATTTACTGTTTTTTTTACCTATGTGGATAAATTTGCATTTGTTTGTGTCAGGATTTCATTACCCACTTTTCAGACCATTGCTGTAGCTTATCTAAATCTTCTTGAATATCTAATTGGTTTAAGTGATCATTTACTATTCCGCACAGTTTTAAATCATCAGCAAATCTGGAGACAATAGATTTCAGTCTGTGGTCTATATCATTTATATATACTATGAATAGAAGTGGCCCAAGAACGGAACCCTGAGGAACTCCACTCGTAACATTTTTCCATTTAGAAGTTTTTCCATTTAGAACAACTCTCTATTTTCGATCGTTTAACCAATACTAGTCCAACTTAATAGGCTACCACTTATTCCGTGTGAAACTAATTTAGTAAGTAGTTTTTCGTGGGGGACGGTATCAAAAGCTTTTACAAAATCTAGATATATCAAATCTATATTGCTTCTTTTGTCATAATTCGAGATGAGTGTGTTGTAAAATTCGAGGA
>NC_134800.1:48975503-48983003 GCF_046742065.1 Oratosquilla oratoria
AAGAAGAAAGGAAAGGTGAGGAGAGGAGGAGAGGGAAGAAGAGGGAAAAGATGAGGAGAGAAGAGGAGAGGAGAGGAGGGGAAGAAAGAGGGAAGGAGAGTAAGGGGAGGAAGAAGAACGGGAGAGTAGACAAGGAGAAGGATAGAGTGGAGGAGAGAGGAGGTAGAGAGGGAAGATGAGAGGAAAGGTAAGGAGAGTAGAGGAGAGGAGGGAAGAAGATGGGAAAGGGGATGGGGAGAAGAAAGGAGAGGAGGGAAGGGGAGGAGGAGAGGGAAGAGGAGAGAAAAGGTGAGGGAAGAAGAGGAGGGGGGAGGAGGGGAGTAAAAAGAAACAGGAGGAGAATGGCAGTAGAAGGAAGAAAGAGCAAAATAGAAAAAGAGGAGGAGGGAGAGATAAGAGAGAAAGGAGGAGAAGCAGAAAGAGGGGAGGAGAAGAGGAGGAGAGAGAAAGAGAGGAAAATGAGGGAAGGAAACGGAAGGAAATGAGGGGAGGAGAAGGGAGGGAAGGAAGGAGAGTGAAGAAGAGAAAAGTAAGGAAGAGAATGAGGGAAGAAGAATGGAGGAGAGGAGAGTGGAGAGTAAAATGTGGTAAAGGAGAGAGAGGAGGAAGAGGAAGAGGAGAAGGAGGAGTAGGAAGAGGAGAAGAAGAGGAGTGGAAAGGGGATAAGGAGAAGGAGGAAGAGGAAGAGGAGAAAGAGGAGGAGGAGGAGGGGGAGGAAGACGAGAAGGAGGAGGAAGAGGAGAAGGAGAAGGAGAAAGAGAAGGAGAATAATGAGGAGAGGGAGGAAGAGGAGAAGGAGAAGGAGGAAGAGAAGGAGGAGAAGGAGGAGGAAGAGGAAAAGGAGGAGGAGGAGGAGGACGGGGAGGAAGATGAGAAGGAGGAGGAAGAGGAGAAGGAGAAAGAGGAAGAGAAGGAGGAGAAGGAGAAAGAGGAGAAGGAGAAGGAAGAATAGAAGGAGGAGAAGGAGAAGGAGGAAGAGGAAAAAGAGGAAGAAGGAGAAATGTTTGTGCAAGACGGCAACATGCCAAAACCAAGACGTGTGAAAAGAAAACAAAGAAAATGAAAATACAAAAGTTGAGTTTTGTATTTTCGTGGAGGTGTGGAGGTGTGAATGGAGGTGTGAATGGAGGTGTACATTGAAGTATGGAGGGAAAATTATAACGTTGAGAAGAGAAAGGTGTTAATAGAATACACAAGAGAACAGGCAGACAGAGAGAAAGAGAAAGAGAGAGAGAGAGAGAGAGAGAGAGAGAGAGAGAGAGAGAGAGAGAGAGAGAGAGAGAGAGAGAGAGAGAGAGAGAGAGAGAGAGAGAGAGAGAGAGAAGAGGGAGAGGGAGAGGGAGATAGATAGATAGATAGATAGATAGATAGATAGAGAGGGAGAGAGAGAGAGAGAGAGAGAGAGAGAGAGAGAGAGAGAGAGAGAGAGAGAGAGAGAGAGAGAGAGAGAGAGAGAGAGAGAGAGAGAGAGAGAGAGAGAGAGAGAGAGAGACGTTAGCCTGAATAAAATCACTCATATCCCGAAAACCCCAAAGTCCTTCTCAAAGGCTTATCACACTGGGCTATTTTTCCTCCGACATCCTACCTCCAACCTCCATTTGAACAACTAGAATATGGCTTCGCTTACAGAGACCTAGACTTCTCTAAGAACGTTTCAATAGTATATCTAATATTCGTACATACAATCTCTTAGTTCATCATCAAACTTTGCTATGATATATGACGGGAAGATGATAATTTGATATTTGGAGATTTGAAAATTTGAATATTGTAACCGAAGCCGTTTTTATTCCAACGAACTCTTAACGGTCGGCGCTGGTGAAGCCCGTGGAAGCCCAGTGTTATAACCCTTGAAACCCGTGGAAGCCCAATGTGATAACCCTTGAAACCCGTGGAAGCCCAATGTGATAGCCCATGAAACCCATGGAAGCCCAGTGTGATAACCCCTGAAGCCCGTGGAAGCCTAGTGTGATGACCCCTGAAGTCCGTGGAAGCCCAGTGTGATAACCCCCTCCTTGAAGCCCGTGGAAGCCCAGTGTGATAATCCCTGAAACCCGTGGAAGCCCAGTGTGATTACCCCTGAAGCCATGGAAGTCCAGTTTGATAACTTCTGAAACCCGTGGAAGCCCAGTGTGATAACCCTCAAACCCGTGGAAGCCTAGTGTGATAACCCCTGAAGCCCGTGGAAGCCCAGTGTGATAACCCCTGAAACACGTGGAAGCCCAGTGTGATAGCCCCTGAAACCCGTGGAAGCCCAGTGTGATAACCCCTGAAGCCCGTGGAAGCCCAGTGTGATAACCCCTGAAGCCCGTGGAAGCCCAGTGTGATAGCCCCCACCCCTTGAAGGCCGTGGAAGCCCAGTGTGATAGCCCCCACCCCTTGAAGCCCGTGGAAGCCCAGTGTGATAGCCCCTCCTTAAAGCCCGTGGAAGCCCAGTGTGATAACCCACCCTTGAAGCCCGTGGAAGCCCAGTGTGATAATTCCTTTAGACGAATAAAATTGTTTGGCGCCAGACAGAAAAATCATTGAACTTTTCACTTTTGAGAAATTATATCAGGAGCAGGGTAACCGGTGGAGAGTTGGACTCGTGATCGACAGTTATTCCTCTCCCGAAAGAGAGCTCAGAGCTCATATATGACCGATCTATGGGTTATGCTGTGATCTTACACGCACACACACACACACACACAACTTCCCGCCCAAGAGAGTTGGAGTAACGACTCGCAGCGCAGCGGTACTGAAATTATTTAATCCCTAGGCGGGATTCGAACCCGGACCGCCGTAGCCGGGAATTCTATTTGTGTACGCTCGCAAGCGTGAGCAGAAGCAATAGTGTAAAAAAAAAAAAAAGAAAAAAAAAAAAGAGGATGACAGGTGGAGGAAGGCGGGAGGTGGAAGGAAGTAGAGGGAGGGAGGTGGAGGTGGAAGGGTTAAGAAGCGAAGTCAATCGAAATCGGGGATTGAGTTGATGACGTGGAGGGGCGATGTGAATGGAATCTCCAAGGCGGCCGACCCCCGGGGTGGGAAGGGGATGGGATGGGGTGGGAAGGGGTACGATGGGGTGGGAGGAGAAGGGGATTTGATGGGGCGGGATGGGGGTGGGGTGGAAAGGGGTGGGATGGGATGGGATGGGATGAGGTGGGAGAAGAAGGGGATTTGATGGGGGGATTTGATGGGGCGGGATAGGATGGGGTGGGATGGGGTGGGATGGGGTGGGATGGAGTGGGATGGAGTGGGATGGGGTGGGATGGGGTGGGATGGTATGGGGTGGAATAGGGTGGGATGGAGTGGGATGGGGTGGGTTGCAGAAACGAACAGAAGGGTGGGAAGGGGGAGGGAGAAAAGGAGAGGAGGGATGGGAGAAGGGAGGGAGGTAAGGAGGAGGGAGAGTGAGAGGAGGAAGGGTGAGAGGAAGGAGGTAGGGAAGGAGAGCAGAAAGGTAAGAGGGAGGAAGGAAAGAAGAGGAGGGAAGGAAGAGGAGAGGTAGGTAAGGAGGAGGGAGGGTGAGAGAAGGGAGGTAGAGAAGGAAGGAAGAGAGGGAGTGAGGGAGAGGTAGGGAAGGAGGAAGAGAGGGAAGATAGGAGGGAGAGAAGGAGGAAGATGAAAGGAGGGAAGAGGAACACTGTATTGGGAGAAAGGAAGAGAGAGAGAGAGAGAGAGAGAGAGAGAGAGAGAGAGAGAGAGAGAGAGAGAGAGAGAGAGAGAGAGAGAGAGAGAGAGAGAGAGAGAGAGGGAGGGGGGGGAGGAAATATGATGAGGGAGTACGAGGGAGAAGGGAGAAAGAACGAGAAGGAGGGAGAAGAGAGGAGAGTGGGGAGGGGAAAGGGGAGGATGGGGGAGGGGGGCCGTTGGCGGCATAACCGCTTTAAGAATACCGCATGTGGTAGAGAGAGAGAGAGAGAGAGAGAGAGAGAGAGAGAGAGAGAGAGAGAGAGAGAGAGAGAGAGAGAGAGAGAGAGAGAGAGAGAGAGAGAGAGAGAGAGAGAGAGAGAGAGAGAGGATGGGGGAGGATGGGGGAGGATGGGGGAGGATGGGGGGACCATGTAAGGCAAGGAAGGGTGAGGCCAGAGGGTCCGACCGCAATTTGACGATTTTTTTTTTGGGGGGGAGGGGGGAAGAGCGGGAAGGGGAGAAGTGCAGAGGTAAGGATAGAGAATGGGAGGTGGAGGGCGGAGGGGGAGAGAGAGGATGGAGGGGGAGGGAAGGAGGAGGGGGAGGGACGGAGAGGGAGGGGGAGAGAGAGGATGGAGAGGAGGGGGAACGAGAGGGAGGAGGTGAAAGAGGAAGATAGGGGAGAAAGGGGATGGGGATGAGGAAGAGGGAGAGGAGGACGAGGGAGGAAGGGGAGGGAGGGGAATGGAGAAGAGGAGGAGGAAGAGGAAGGAGGGAGAGAAAAAGGGAGTAGGACGGAGGAGGGAAAGGAAAAGAGAGGGAGAGTGGAAGGGAGAGGAGATAGAGGAGGGAGTGGGGGATGGAGAAGTAAGTAGAGGTTAATGTTTGTTGGGAGATGGGAGGGATGGGGAGGGGGAGCAGGAGGGGGAGCAGGAGGGGGAGAAGAGGGGGGTTAGCGTGAGGGGGAGTGTGGTTAAGGTGAGGTGGAGGGGAGGGGGAGGGTAGGGAGAGGGTGATCTAATTGAGACATATTTAGCTCCTTTAATAAAAATGTTATTAATGATCCACAACCCCACTATAGCTGGCAACGGTTCTGAGGTGAGAAGAGAAAGAAGATATGAGTAAAATAAAATAAAATAAAGAAGTGGCCGGGGATCGAGTGCCAGCCCATGGAGACTGCACCTCCAGATAGAGTTGAGGTTCTTCAGGAGATTCTACCTGACGTCCGTCTAGCAGGAGTATTACGGTATTACGCACGTAAGACCGAATGAGTGGAAAGGTGGTGAGGTAAACGCCAAAAACTGCTAGTTTTAATACTGACGTTTCGTCCTAGAAGGACTTCTTCAGAGTGTATACAAAGAAATAAAATAACAGCTTAAATACTCCCAGCTTACCCCGTTCCTCCCCGATCATTGTCGCTCCTCCCACGTCTCCGCTCGGCCTCGCGAAGAACCAAGTGGTTTGTTATCCTCGCTAATTTGACGAATCCATCACGGTGGTTGTTACATGGATACAAACTGATGTAGGCTGTCTCAGTTGTCCTTCTTTCTTTCTTTCTTGGGGAGACCTCTATGTAGTACCTCTGTTTTCTCCCAGTCTGGTAGGTGGCCAAAGTTGTTAAGTTGGACCACCAAAGAATTAGAAGTTCGGTGGGCTCTGACGTCACTTTTGTGCTCAGATGTCCTCTTGGTAACCCCTCTGCCCGTCTCTCCGTAATAACTGATGGGACAGCTTTTGCACGGTATTTTGTAAACTATTTTGTAAACATCAAATAAGTACATATCTGATGTTTTTTAGAAAACTACGCTATCCAGAAGGGTTATTACACAGGTTAAAATACAAGGCCTTGAAAATAACAAAAAGGAGAAAAAGTGACATAGTGGAAGAGACCAACATTGACGGCGGTGGGTTTTTGTCTGTCCCCAACTCTAGACTCACTGCTGAGATGGGACAATTTCTCACGAAAACTGGGTTAGACATAGCATACGGTACTGACACCAGGACAAATGATATTATAAAAAACAGAGGTAACAACAAGGCCAAAGCAGAAGAGAACAGCGTAGTTTACAAAATACCGTGCAAAAGCTGTCCCATTAGTTATTACGGAGAGACGGGCAGAGCGATTACCAAGAGGACATCTGAGCACAAAAGTGACGTCAGAGCCCACCGAACTTCTAATTCTTTGGTGGTCCACCTTAACAACTTTGGCCACCTACCAGACTGGGAGAAAACAGAGGTACTACATAGACGTTTCCCCAAGAAAGAAAGACGAACAATTGAGGCAGCCTACATCAGTTTGAATCCATGTAACAACCACCGTGATGGACTCGTCAAGTTATCGAGGATGACAAGCCACTTGGTTCTTCACGAGGCCGAGCGGAGACGTGGGAGGAGTGACAATGATCGGGGAGGAACGGGGTAAGCTGGGAGTATTTAAGCTGTTATTTCATTTCTTTGTATACATTCTGATAAGTCCTTCTAGGACGAAACGACAGTATTAAAACTCCAACGGTTTTTTGGCGTTTACCTCACTACCCTTCCACTCGTATGCATATATGTATGTTTGTATGTATGCCTGTATGTCTGTCTGTATGTATGCATGTACGAATGCATGAATGTGTGCATGGTTGTATGTGTGTATGTACGCACCATTTCTGTTCTTACCCTCGATTCCCTTCTTTAGTCCCATTTTCCTTCTTTCCCCTGTTCCCCCTCCTTTACCTTACTCTCCTTCTCCTCCTCCCCCTTGTCCTCCTCCCTACCCTCCCCTCCTCCTCCCCTCCCCACAATTAATCTCCCCTCATCTCCCCTTACATCATCTCGCCTCATCTTACTCCCGCTTCCCTCTTCCCCTTGCCTCCCCCTCAGCCTCCCATTCCCCTCCCACCCTCTCCCCGTCCGTCTCCCATTCCCTCCCTCCCTCTCCCCCCCGCCTACCGCTGACCTCAGCAACTCAGGTGTAATGGTTGCTCCCAGTGGCAGTAATGTCGCGACATGTCTTTTGGCGCCGTGGCGTCAATGTGGCATTCCATCGACATAAACAGGATATATGGCGCCACGAGGTCCTATCCCAGCCCCGGACCTATCACCATTCTTATCACACCTATCACATAATAACATGAGCATGGAGACTGTAAGAGACCATAAGGCCTACACTAGGCAGTTCCTTTGTTCTTTACCATCTGTCATCCCCCTCCATAAAGTTATCTAACCTTCTCTTAAAAGAATCGATAGTTTCGGTGCTCACTACATGGGTATTAAGTCTATTACTTTCGATAACAATTTCTTGTCTATTTCCTTCTTAAATTTAGATTTGTTTTGTGTGTGCGTGGGGAGGGAGGGAGGGTGAGTGAAGGAGGGGGAGGTGGAGGCAATGGAGAAGGAGGAAGAGGAGGAGGAGGAGGAGGAGAAGGAGGAGGAGGAGGGGTATTTTCTATCACTGGGTATTTGTCTCTCAGAAGGAAAAAAAATGTCTTCACTAGATATTATGTCTCTTTCGATGTCTCCTACTGAAAAGGAATGATTATAGTGAGCGTCAAGGAATTTAGCGCCAGCGCCGCTTTCTATAGCTTTTATTCTGGTGAATATTGGGCAAATCTATTTGTTTATCTGTCACAAGATCTGTGTCCTTCATCACCTTGCTCAAGGGGAATAGTAACGGTGTAAAGGGTAGGTGAGGTTTCCAGTCCGTTAGTGTGCGAATATATGTAAGTGTATATGCGTGCCTGTGTGTATGCGTGAATGTGCGTGTGTGTGTGTGTGTGTGTGTGTGTGTGTGTGTGTGTGTGTGTGTGTGTGTGTGTGTGTGTGTGTGTGTGTGTGTGTGTGTGTGCGTGTGTGTGTGTGTGCATGCGTATGTGTGTATGTGTATGTCCGTGTGTGTGTGTG
>NC_134800.1:48988003-48990503 GCF_046742065.1 Oratosquilla oratoria
CGCTTGTTGTAGCATACTATGTCAAGCGACATTGACCGAGAACGGCTTCTCTGCTCCACCCAACTGGTGGAACAGGCCGTGATCCTAAAACTCTTGTTGTAGTCCATTATGTGTCAACACGGCACTGATTGAGAACAGGTTCGCTCCTCCGCCCACCTCGTGAAATGGGTCGTGATCATAAAATGTTTGTTGTAGCAACAAAACCTCGCCCCCCGCCTTTCCCCGTCCTCGACAGTGAGACGCAACCTTCCCCTTCTCTCGACTAAACCAATCAGATGTTTTCTTGTTCTCCTCATCATTTTTGTATGTCGTGAACTCGCCTTTTTTCTGTCAGCGACCAACACAGCTCCCTGGTGCTCCTCGATTCCCGAGTTAGTAGCGGAGTGCACCAGGGCTCCCCACTAGATTCCTTTCTCTGTTTTAACTCTCCCTCACTCTTCATGCCTTCCCTCCCCCCCACACACATTTCTCTCTCTCTCTCTCTATCTCTCTCTCTCTCTCCCCACACTCTTTCTCCCTTCCTCTTCTCCCTCTCTCTCTTACTCTTCCCCCACCTCTCTCTTTTCCTCCCCCTTTCTCTCTCTCTCCCTTCCTTTCCCCCTCTCTCTCTTACTCTTCCTCCACCTCTCTCTTTTCCTCCCCCTTTCTCTCTCGCTCTCTCTCCCTTCCTTCCCCCCTCTCTTACTCTTCTTCCCTCTCTCTCTCTCTTTTTTATCCCCCCCTTCTCCCTCTCTTCCTTTCTTTCTCCCTTTCTCTCTCCCCACTCTTTCTCTTTCTCTTCCTCCCCTCTCTCTTTTCTTTCCTCTCTTCACACTCTCTCTCTCTCCACTCTCTCTCTCTCCCCTGCCTCTCTCCCATCATCTCCCTTCCTCTTTCTCATCTCATTTCTTTCCTCTTCCACCCCCCCCTCTCTCTCTCTCTCTCTCTCTCTCTCTCTCTCTCTCTCTCTCTCTCTCTCTCTCTCTCTCTCTCTCTCTCTCTCTCTCTCCCCACTCTCTCTCTCTCTCTCTCCCCACTCTCTCTCTCTCTCTCTCTCCCCACTCTCTCTCTCTCTCTCTCTCTCCCCCTACCTCTCTCCCATCATCTCCCTTCCTCTTTCTCATCTCATTTCTTTCCTCTTCCCCTTCCCCCCTCTCTCTCTCTATCTCTCTCTCTCTCTCTCTTTCTCTCTCTCTCTCTCTTTCTCCACTCTCTCTCTCCTTTCCTCTCTTCCCACTCCTTCTCTTTCTCCCCCTCTCTCTCTTTTCCTCCCTCTCTCTCTCTCTCTTCCTTCCTCTCTCTCGTCTCATTTCTTTCCTCTCCCCCTTCTCTCTGTCTCCCTCTCTCTCTCTCTCTCTCTCTCTCTCTCTCTCTCTCTCTCTCTCTCTCTCTCTCTCTCTCTCTCTTTTTTTTTTCTCTCTATTAGATCAATGTTTCCAGCTTTGTATTCAAAATTATAATTTTCTGTCCCTGCCGTCGAATGGTTTAATTATTTGAGATAAACTATAGCTGTGGATGTCAAGGGATGAAATATATCTCTCTTTATTAATCAATGAATTGATTAACTAATTTGTTTTTTTTTTCTTATGTACCCATTCTATCCATATATTCTTTCAATATATCATTGGAACTCAGCGTACCACCATTGTATATATATATATACAAGTCAATTACCCGCGCGTTGCTGCGAGTTCGTGAATAATTCCTAACCTAACCATACCACACCTAACTTTAATCCTTAACCCTGACCAAAATATTTTTTTTTAAATGAAATATAGTTTTAAACGCTCCCACACCCAGATGTGCGCCCCCCTACCCGAAGGTTGGGAAACCCTAGTTTGAAAATACATGCATACACAAACACAAATATCATGTGCACATTCTTTTGCGTGCGTGTGTGAGCGTGTGTGTGGATTGACAATAAATGCCTACAGCTAAAAGGTGAAGAAATGTATCTACTTTATTTATCTTCAGAATATATATGGTTATAGGAGTTTATTTGGAAAAACCTAGGAAGAGTTTGTAAATAATAAATTTCCACCGCACTAAAATTAAATGAAAATGAGCAATACTTCAACATTTGTTAAAATTATACTATCATTTTACATATGCATGATTTTTTCTTACAAAAGCTATCATGGTTTGTGGCAACATTAATTTCACAAATATAAATAATATTTATGAACACATACAATGGTTTGTTTAACTATATTGATTCTTATGTTACAAAAATAATAACTTAAGGGGGGACTACAGTAGTGGCGTTTTCTTTCACCATAAACTACCTAACTTTAACCCTTAACCCTAACCAACAATTTTTTAAATTAAATATAGCTTTAAATACTCCCCCTCCCAGGTGTGCGCCCCCCCTCCCGAAGTTGGGAAACCCTAGTTTGAAAATACATGCATACACAAACACAAATATCATGTGTACACATTCTTTTGTGTGCGTGTGTATGTGTATGTGTGTATGTGTGTGGATTGACAATAAATGTCTACAGCTGAAAGGTGAAGAAATGTA
>NC_134800.1:48995503-49003003 GCF_046742065.1 Oratosquilla oratoria
GTTATGCCCCTATTCACACTAGCGGTTTGATCAGCATGGAAACAGCAGTGGTGCCATATAGTCAAGGAAAAACTGTGCGAGTGTGTGTGTGTGTGTGTGTGTGTGTGTGTGTGTGTGTGTGTGTGTGTGTGTGTGTGTGAACGTCCCCTATTGACTTACACTGTAATTGATCCGCCGCGGTTGAAATCGCTAGAGTGAACATGGCCATAGATATGTTAACTTTACCCAAGTCTCTTCCATACCTGACGGTCCTTGTCCTTGTTTACCTTGACTGACGCCAGATGATTTAATTTACAGGAGGGTCATGGGATCCACAGGAAGGTTCCGGGAATGTACAGAAAAGTTCCAGTAATTTACATTTTTTCCGGGAATCTACAGGAACACCCGAGGATCGACAGAAACGTCCGGGAATCTATAGGAACGTCCGGGAATCTACAGGAGCGGTTCCAGGAATCTACAGGTACTGTTCCGTGATGTATAAGAACGGTTCCGGTGTAGTCATTCCTTCATATGCGACATTAACATATATCACCACATACAACCCTCATACATGCTTAGTACACAATAGACGAGTCAGAATCCCGTGACACGTGACCTAAGATGTGGTGCCGTTCAAGGTGACCGATCGTCCCGTTTTCTACAAACTTGGCATTAGACGCCACGCCTCAGAACGTTTCCACTCATCACGGGAAGTTACACCGAGCTAAAAGCACAACCACGCCAACTACATCTTAAACATTCCTTTACCTTCAAAGAAGACATAATCAATATATGAGAACCATACACCGCATCAATACACATTCACTAGTAATGACTAGATCCGTTGTAGAACGCCAGGTCTATGTAGAACATTGATATGACACGAAATGTACATACTAGCTGTCAACCCTTGTACAAAATGCAGGTGCATGCATTTGTGTATATAAAGCCAGCGGGACTCTGTACCTTTGTACATGGAGCCTCCAAGCCGGAGGTCTTCTTGTACGAGAACGTCCGTGAATCTACATGAAGGTTCCGGGAATCTACATGAAGGTTCCGGGAATATACGAGAAGGTTCCAGGAATTTACAGGAACTGTTCCGGGAAACCACAGAAACGTCCGAGGATCTACAGGAAGGTTCCGGGAAGCTACAAGAACGGTTCCGGGAATCTACAGGAAAGTTCCGGGGTTCTACAGGAAGGTTCCGGAATCTACAAAAACTGTTCCGTGATGTACATGAACGATTCCGGTGTAGCTGGAAATACAACAGCAAAGACTTTCGGCAAGATATGATGTAACTTTATATAACTAACCTATTCGATTACGATGTAACCATATCCGATTATACCGGAACCTACAAGAACTGTTCCCAGAATCTACAGGAACGGTTCTGGGAAACTACAGGAACTGTCTAAGGTCTACAGGAAGTATCCGGGAATTTACAGAAACTGTTCTGGTTCTACAGGATTGTTCTGGGAGTATACGGGAACTGTTCCGGGAATCTACAGGAGGGTCCGGGGATCCACAGGAGGTGTCCGGGATCTACAGGAACGGTCCAAAGTCTACAGGAAGTATCTGAGGTTTACAGAAATGGTTCCGGAATTTACGGGATGGTTCCGGGAGTCTATAGAAACTATCCAAGGTCTACAGGAAATATCTGTGATCTACAGGAAAGGCTTTGGTTCTACAGGACGGTGCCGGGACTCTACATTAATGTTCCGGGAATCTACAGGACGGTTCTGGAAGCCTACATGAACGGTTCCGTGAATCTATAGGGCGGTTCCGGGAGTATTTAGGAGCGGTTCTGGGAATCTGCAGGATGGTTTCGGGAATCTGCAGGACGGTTCCGGGAGTCTACAGGAACGGTTACGGGAGCATACAGGAACGGTCCCGGAAATCTATAGGAATGGTTCCGGAAATCTATAAGGACGGTTCCGTGAATCTATAGGGACGGTTCCGGGAATCTATATGACGGTTCCGGGAGTCTACGGGGACGGTTCCGGGAATCTATATGACGATTCCGGAAGTCTACAGGAACGGTTCCAGGAATCTTCAGGGCAGTTCCGGAATGTATAAGAGGATTTAGGACAGGAAGTGTCCGGGAATCTACGAGAGAATTAAATCACCCGACGGCAGGTGACACAAAACCATTAAAGTCCTTCCAAGGGTTGAAGGAGCGTTGGCTCACGCCGCGAGGCCGCGGCTGTGTGCAATTATATCGTTTTGGTCTTTATAGCGAGGTCCTTGGGGGACCCACGGTTAGGGAACTTCATTAGGGAGTGGGAAGGTGAGAATGGGTCGGGCGGGAAGCGGGAAGGGAGTGGGGTGAGGGACGGTCTCTTTAGGGTGATGGTGCCCTGTGTATGAGTTTAGTCTTGCTGCCGTCAGGTGATTTTATTCGATAGGTTTGGGTCTGAAAGGTCTTTCTTGGCTGGTTTGCGCTCAGGAGAAAGAGAAAGGGAGAGTGAGAAAGAGAGAGAGAGAGAGAGAGAGAGAGAGAGAGAGAGAGAGAGAGAGAGAGAGAGAGAGAGAGAGAGAGTGTGTGTGTGTGTGTGTGTGTGTGTGAGAGAGAGAGAGAGAGAGAGAGAGAGAGAGAGAGAGAGAGAGAGGAGGAAGACGAGAGAGAGAGAGAGAGAGAGAGAAAGAAAGAGACAAAGAGAGAGAGAGAGAGAGAGAGAGAGAGAGAGAGAGAGAGACAGAGAGAGAGAGAGAGAGAGAGCCAGAGAGAGAGAGAGAGAGAGATACGATGCAAGAGAGCCGATATGTATAAAATTTGTACGTAGTACGAGGACATATATATCAAGACTACCTATTGTAAATACGATATATAATTATACATATATATATAAAAAATATGAATATATATCTTAAATTATATATATGACTCCAAATAGAAAGAATAAGCCAGAAAGAGTAAACGGATGAAGATATAGAATTAATATATATCGTAACGGATATCCTATCAGTATGATAAATATATATGGTTAGCATTCATACTATGTTTATACATAATAATCCATAATAATACTCATATATATACATATATATATATATATATATATATATATATATATAAATATATACTATATATATAATTGAAGAAATAAAAGTACAATATACATAATAGAATTAATATATTTATATACTCATATACTCTTATATACTAAATATCACGGTTAATATATATATATACTCCATTATATAATTTATACATATAAATGATAACCAATAACATGACATAACACCATCTCTAATAATATAATAATAATAATAATAATAATAATAATAATTTATAATAATCATAACAAAAAATATAATATATAATAAAACATATATATATATATACATCATATAAATATGTATATATATATATACATATATACATATATATATATATATATATATATATATTCTATGTATGTATGTAAAAAGCCCAAAAAAACATCCTTCCCCTTTCCTATAGCTTTCTCACATATCTGTCTTACCACAAAGATCTGATCTACACAACCTCTACCCGTCCTAAAAACCACACTGTTCTTCACCAATTACTCCTTCTGTTCCTCTCCTAATCCTCTCAATTAAGATTCTCCCATAAGCCTTCCCTACTACACTCAACAGGCTAATCCCTCTGAAATTACTACATTCACACTTGTCCCCTTTTCCCTTGTAAAGAGGAACTATACAGGCACTACTCCAGTCCTCCGGTACTCTACCCTCTCTCCAGCAAACATTAAATAATCTCACCAACCAGTCCACCATCACTGAACCTCCCTTTTTCAGACATTCTGCATGACATCCATCCAGACCAGGTGCCTTACCTGCTTTCATCATCTTTACAACTGCCTTCACCTCATCCTTCCTTATTTCTCCTCCATTCTCCTCACTCATCACTCTCATTTTTCTTCGTATTTCCCACTGCAGCTATCTTTCCTTCCCTATCCTCCTTCACATTCAGCAACTCCCTAAAATATTCTGCCCATCTTCCCCTCACTGCCATCTCTTCCATTATCAACTCTCCATCTGTACCTTTTACCTTTTCTTCCCTACTTGATTCGCCTCCTCTTCCTCTCTTAATTTCTTTCCAAAACATCTTTTTATTACTTTCAAAATTTTCTGTCATACTCCTACCCCATTTCACATCTGCTCTCCTCTTTGCCTCCTTTACCTTTTGCTTTACTTCTCTTTTCTTTTCTTTGTACGTCTCATATGACCTCCCCTGTCCTCTTTTGTAACCAATCTGTGAATGCTCGCTTCTTCTCTTCTACAACCTTCTTTGTTTCCTCATCCCACCATTCACTACCCTTTCTTCTATTTCCCCTGTCCTTCTTGTTCCACACACCATCCTTGCACACTTTAAGACTCCCTCCTTGAACCATCCCCATTCCTCCTCCACACCCATCTCTGCTCTATCCTTTACTCCCTCCCACTCCTCCTTCAGCTTCTTTTCGTACTCCTTCTCCTTTTCCTTTTCATTCAAGGAGTTCACTCTAAGAACCTCCCTACCTTTTGTCCCTTTCCTCCTTCTCCATCTATCCTCCACTCTCAACTTACCTTCCACCAAAAAATGATCTGATATTCCCCCACCCTCTCCCCTTAGCACATGTACATCCTTAACTCTTCCTATCATAATCCTATTTACCACTACATAATCCATTAAAGCTCTATCTACCACCCTTCCCTCCACCACCCTTTCCCATGTGTACTTATGCTTGACTTTCTTCCGAAACACTGTATTTGCTATCATCAACTCTCTTTCTAGGACACATTTCCACCATCAACTCTCCACTACGTTTCTTTACTTGAACTCCACACTTCCCAAACACTCCATCGATTGGACCATTTCCCACTCTAGCATTAAGGTCTCCCAGTACTATTACATTGACATTTCTTCCTAAACCCTCTATGCACTCATTTAAATCTATCCAAAAGGCCTCCCTTTCTTCCACGCTCTTCTCACTGCCCGGCCCATATGCACTATACAAGGACCCACATCTCCTTTCCCAGTTTCACCTTCATCCACATTATCCTTGAGGAAACCTCTTTCCACTCCACTACCCCTTTACCTATCTCCTCACTTACTAGAATAGCCACCCCTTCCCTCCCTCGCCCTCTCTTCACTCCTGATAACCTCCCACTTACACTCCCAAACATACACTCACCCTTCCCTTTCAACTTAGTTTCACTCAAAGCCAACACATCCAACTTTCTTCTCACAAACATACTACCTATCTCTTCCCTTTTACTCTCATCTGTACCACATCCACGCACATTAAAAGACCCAAACCTTAGGGTGCTGGCCCGAGGCCCGCCAGCACCCCTTATGCCTTTTCTTTTCAATTTAGGAAGTTGCCCCTTGGGGCTACAGGGAGAAGGATGCCTAGTCCCTCTCCCCGTCCCTTTCTTCTTGCCTCTTACGATCCAAGTGGAATTACTTGGTGGCAGTATTCTTTTCCCCCACCACATGGATGGGGTGGTGCGAGAGGTGAATGCTAGGGTAGTGAGTCAGGGATTGGAGATGGTTAAAGAAAATGGAGAAAAGTGGGAGGTGAGCCAGCTGTTTTTTGCGGACGACACTGCGCTTGTGGCAGGGTCAGAGGAGGGATTGAGGAAGCTGGTGGCAGAGTTTGGGAGAGTATGTGATAGAAGAAAAACTAAAGATAAATGTGGGTAAAAGTAAGGTGATGAGATGTACAAGGGGTGAAAGTGGCAGTAGGACTGGAAGTGAACATTAAGGGAGAGCGACTGGAGGAAGTGGATAGTTTTAGATACTTGGGTGCAAGTGTAGCAGGAAAAGGTGGAGTGAAGGTGGAGGTAGAATGTAGATTGAGAGAAGCGAGTAAATGCCTTGGTGGTTTAAAGAGTGTAATGAGAAATAGACATTTGGGAATGGATGCTAAGAGGAGACTGTATGAAGGAAGGATTGTGCCAACAGCACTGTATGGGGCAGAAACGTGGAACATAAGAGAAGAAGAGAGAAGGAGTTTGAATGTGTTTGAGATGAGGTGTCTGAGAAGTATGGCGGGGGTTACTAGGATAGATAGAGTGAGAAATGAGGAGGTGAGGAGGAGAACAGGGGTGAAAAAGGATTTGGGAGAGAGGGTTGATGAAAGAATATTAGGATGGTTTGGACACATGGAAAGAATGAGTGAAGAAAGACTAGTAAAAGAGGTATGGAAGGCAGATGTGGAGGGAGTGAACATGAGGGGACGTCCTAGGATGAGGTGGATGGATGGGGTGAAGGGGGCTTTGGGGAAGAGGGGAATGTCTGTTGAGGAAGGAAGGGAGAGGACGGAAGACAGAGGTGAGTGGAGAATGGTTGTATATGGATGATGTTGTGATTGCATGAGGAGGAATGGGCGGGGGGGTGGTGGGGGGGTTAGTATGTGTGAGTAAATTTTGACGCAGCCCGAAGGGATTTCTCCCCGTCCTCTCCTTATATGCAAAGGGGGACGGAGAGGGGGGGGTCGCCGATTAAATGAAGCGGCCTTGCTGTGGATGTACTGTGTCTTGCGACACTGCTTCTGACCCAGGGCGGTGGGCGGGCGGGGTGCAGGGATGACCCGTCATCCAGGAGGTGCTCAGATGAGAGGAAGGTGTGGGAGGGGTGTGGGAGTGTATTTGGGGGTGAAATGGGTGGAGAGTGTTTTTATGCCTTTCCCTTTTTGGCTACCTCCCTTGGAAGGGGGAAAAAGCCTTGGTATATGTATGTATGTATGTTATGTATGTATGTATGTATATTGTATATAACTCAAACTCATTTCGATAGTTTGCATAAATGGCCAGCCTCAACGGGATGCAAACCTTTGAACTTATGCTTAAGAAGCTACAACGATACCACTGAGCTATCCCAAGTAGTAGAATGGTATTGTAAATTTGTAAGTATAGAGCTGAGATATCACGAATGATTATGTATGAATGAATAAATCAATATTTACAAAATGACCTGCATGTTTGCATTTATAAAAAGGCAATCGTCATGCACTTTTGCATGACAGAGAATGATGGACTTGGCTTTAGTGCCTGACACCGTGCCATGCAGTGCTGCCACCTGACGGGAAAGTTGGAAAGAAATTTTAATCATCCCCGGCGGGACTAACTAGATACCGGTATGCAATATATATACACACACACACACACATATAATATATATATATATAGATATATATATATATATATATAATATTATATATATATATATATATGTGTGTGTGTGTGTGTGTGTGTGTGTGTGTGTGTGTGTGTGTGTGTGTGTGTGTTGCTCCGTATTGGCAGCTCCGCACCTGCAGTTTGGCTCAATAGATTTTTTTTTTTTTTTTTTTTAGGGGGGAAGCTTGGGGTTCGGTCTAGGGGGGTGTTAGGGAAGGGAGTGTTTTTAGGGAGTTGGGGGGGTATGGTAGTTAAAGTTTCACGCCTCAATTCCTGTACACAGGCTGCCATGGCGTTCAAACAGCAATTAAACCAAGCCCCTTGCCAGCTTACACACATATACACACATGTACACGGGCATGTACACCTCGGCCG
>NC_134800.1:49010503-49013003 GCF_046742065.1 Oratosquilla oratoria
GAAGAAGAAAGGAAGAAGAAAGAAAGAGAGAAAGAAAGAATGGGAGGCACGCAAGAATGGAGAATACAACAGAAACAAAATCAAGAGAAACAAAGAAATCGAAGAAGAGAATGGAGAGAAGATGTGATGGGGAAAGAGGGAGAGTGAGAGAATGGAGGAGTGGAGAGAGGAGTGGAGGAGTGGAGAGAGGGGTGGAGAGAGGGGTGGAGAGAGGGGTGGAGGGGTGAGTGAGGAGCTTGTACAGGTGAAGGGTCGATCTTGAGGAGCAGAAGAAATTGCTGAGTTGGCCAAATGTCCTTTGGAGTACAAAAAGATTCCAACAGTGTTGGTGATGGTGGTGGTGGTGATGGTGGTGGAAGTGGTGGTAGTGGTTGTAATGATAGTGGCGATAGTGGTGGTGACAGTGATGATGGTGGTAGCGGTTGTGGTGATGGTGTTGGTAGTAGCAGCGATGGTGGAAGTGGTGGTAGTGATGGTGGTCGTACTTATAATGGTGACGGTGGTGTTAGTGGTAGTGATGGTGGTGGTCTTGGTAGTGGTAGAAGTGGTGGTGACGTTAGTGGTGGTGGTGAAGATGATTGTGGTGAAGGTGATAATGATGTTGGTGAAAAAGACTGTGATGAAGGTGATAGTGATAGTGGTGAAAAAGATTGTGATGAAGGTGATAATGGTAGTGAAGATGATTGTGATGGTGATAGTGATGGTGGTAAAAAAGATTGTGATGAAGGTGATAATGATGGTGGTGAAAAAGATTGTGATGAAGGTGATAGTGATAGTGGTGAAAAAGATTGTGTTGAAGGTGATGGTGATAGGGATGGTGAAAAAGATTGTGATGAAGGTGATAATGGTAGTGAAGATGATTGTGATGGTGATAGTGATGGTGGTAAAAAAGATTGTGATGAAGGTGGTAATGATGGTGGTGAAAAAGATTATGATGGTAATAGTGATGTTGGTGAGAAAAAATATTGTGATGAAGGTGACAGTGATGGTGGTGAAGGAGATTGTGATAATAGTGTCGACGTGCAAAAAGACAAATAGTTCGAATGTTTACCTTAGGTTAGGACAAGTTAGGTTAGGTTAGATTGGCTTAGCATAGTTCAAATTTAGGTCAATTTAGGTTTAGGTAACATTAGGCTAGGGTAGGTTGAGTTCAATTAAGTTAGATTGGATAGGGTTAGGTTAAAGTTAGATTAGGTCGTGTTAGATTATATTAAGCACACAGGCCTAGGGAACAGGCCGGTGGTCCTGCATTGAACTGTCTGGTTATTTTGTCTTTACACTACCGGTTGCCACGGAGCAGGTTACTCTAATATGACCGGCTCCGGTTGTGATACGTCACTATGGCCGGCAACGGCCTGTAATACTTCACGGAAGCCGGCACCGGCGAGTGATGAGTCACCGGTGTCATCACCGGCTTGTGATACGTTACCGGAGCCGGTACCGGATTGTCATACGTCACCGGACCCGGCACCGGCTTGTGACGTGTCACTTAGGCCGGCGACGGAGAGTTGTCACGTCAGCTCAGCCGGGGGCGGCTGCAAACACAAAAGAAAAATCGAAGGAAAATTTAAGAGACTAAAAACAGAGGATTGGAGGAGAAGGAGGAGGAGGAGGAGGGGCAAGAGGGAGAGGAGGAGGAGGAGGAGGAGGGGGAAGAGGAAGAGGAGGAGGAGGAGGAGAAGGGGGAGAAGAGGGAGAGAAGGAGGAGGGTGAAGAGGGAGAGGAGGAGGAAAAGGTGGAAGAGGAAGAGGTGGAAGAGGGGGAAGAGGAGGAGAAAGAGGAAGAGTAGGAGGAGGAGGAGGGGGGAAGAGGGAGAGGAGGAGGAGGAGGTGGAAGGAAAGGAGGAGGAAGAGGTGGAATAGGAAGAGTAGGAGGAGAAGGGGGAAGAGGGACAAGAGGAGAGGAGAAGGAGGGAGAGGGGAAGAGGGAGAGGAGGAGGAGGTGGAAGAGGGAGAGGAGGAGGGGGAGAGGGAGAGGAGGAAAAGGAGGGGAGGGGGAAAAGGAAGAGGAGAGGGGGAGGTGGAAGAGGGTGGAGAGGAGTAGACGGAGGAGGAGGGGAAAGAGGGAGAGGAGGAGAGGAGGAAGAGGTGGAGGAGGGAAAAGTGGAAAGGAGGAGGGGTGAGGGTGAGGAGGGGAAGAAGAGGAAAAGGAGAAAGAAGAAAAAATGAGGAGGGTGGTGAAGGAAGAGGAGGACGAACAAGAGGGAGAGGAAGAGAAAGTAGAGGAGGAAGAGTAGGAAAAACAGAAAGAGAAAGAATAGAAGGAAAGGAGAGAGGAGCAGGATGAGAGGGAAGAGAGTGGGAGGAGGAGAAAGAGAAAGAGGAGGAGGAAGAAGAAGAAGAGGAGGATGGAGAAGAGGAGAATGAGGAGAGGAGTTGAAACAGGAGGAGGAGGAAGAAGAGAAGGAAGAAGATTAAGAGAAGGAGAGTGAGGAGGAGAATGAGGAGAGGGGGAAGAGGAGGAGGAGAGGGGAGGAGATGAAAGAGAAAGAGGAGTTGAA
>NC_134800.1:49025065-49032565 GCF_046742065.1 Oratosquilla oratoria
ATATATATATATATATATATATATATATATGTGTGTGTGTGTGTGTGTGTGTGTGTGTGTGTGTGTGTGTGTGTGTGTGTGTGTGTGTGTGTGTGTGTATGTGTGTGTATGTGTGTATGTGTGTGTGTGTGTGTGTGTGTGTGTGTGTGTGTGTGTGTGTATGTGCGTGTGTGTGTGTGTGTGTGTATGTGTGTGTGTGTGTGTGTGTGTGTGTGTGTGTGTATGTGTGTGTATGTGTGTGTGTGTGTGTGTGTGTGTGTGTGTGTGTGTGTGTGTGTGTGTGTGTGTTTGTTTGTGTGTGTATGTGTGTGTGTGTGTGTGTGTGTGTGTGTGTGTGTGTGTGTGTGTGTGTGTGTGTGTGTGTGTGTGTGTGTGTGTGTGTGTGTGTGAAATATATGCTTAAATGTCAACGATGCTTGTATGCATGTACGGATACGTGTATGTGTATGCATGTACAGTATGTTAAGGTGCCAATAAAAATCAAAAGTTGGAATTTTTTATCATACTTTATTGGGATTCTGCATTATACTGAGGAACTACCGCATGCAAATTTTCAGCATGGTCGGGTGATATTTAGGGGTGGCGGATGACGATTTTGTAATTCCACCTTCAGCTATGTAAGGGAAGTCGTCTTTTCGAGTGCTTCATGGCAATATTCTGCCCTTTTTCGGCAAAATTTTCCTTCCCCCAGTAGCCCGCTGGTCCCCCTGTGGAAAGGAAGTCCGGCAAGATACCGAGAATATCCAGGAGGTGTCGAGACCTCTTAGAGGCAAACGAAGACACCGTTGCCGTTGTTACACTCTCTTCTGGAATGTTGATTCGTTTGGGGGCTTTCTCTGCTCCTTCTCGGTACAGGTTGACTTGAGCAACGGCTTGTTTGGTAGAGAGAGAGAGCCGCGGGTCGAAGAGGGGCAGGCCGATCAGGTGTTCACTCAGACACCAGAAATGACGGTTCAGTACCTTGAATCATGCCTTTCCAAGAGGAGAATTATGGTAATACAGGAGGTCCTTTCCGAGCTGAAGATCATTGGCCGGGGCGTAGGTGAGGAGCGTGGACTCGAACCAGCGGATGACGTAGACCTCAGAGATGAAGAAGGAGAAGCGCTTGAGGCCTGCGATCTCCCCCTGCGTGATCTGCTCTCTGAACAGCAACATCTTCAGGGAGTAGATTATGCGTGACATCCACCGCGCTCGGTGGAGAGCACCAGGGAGCCGGATCGTCATCTTAGGAAGAGCACTTCCAAGGAAGGCGACGGTGAGCTCCGCCAGTTCCCTGTAGTCGTCTCGGGGCTGATTCTGGATCATGATGGCATTCAGGGATTCGATGATGGCTTCCCTCTTGGCAGCCAAGGTCTCGGGGAGGTCGGAAAGAGGATAGATTGCCGAACGATCAATAAACTGCCAGTACTCCTTGAATCGCGAAAAGAGGTTGATCTCAGGGCCAGAAGAGGGTCCCAAGCACGAGGCAAAAGCCTTTTCAACTAGAAGTTCGTGTACGTGGTGACGGCAGGCGGACGAGAATAGGGGCCGTTCCATCTTTTCCTGGAGTAAGGTGCAGGCTCCGTTGACATCGCCAGTGTTTGCACTGGTGGTGTCGAAGCACATCCCTATGACGCAATCACCGATTCCCCGGTCTTCCAGATACTCAAAGACAGCCGTGGCGGCAGCCTCGCCCGTCCCAGCACGCAGTTTTGGAACATCCAAGAGTTTCTCCACACCTTTACTGGTGACAATGATGGCAAGCCGGTCGGCCCGAGATCCGTCGTCTTGAGAGACGATTTTACCGTCCCGGTGGACGGTGAGGGGAGTCTGCGGACTGAATGCCTCCTTGATTTCTCCCGCCAGCGACGCCCGGTACTTGGCTCTTGCCTTTCGGATGGACTCCGGGTTGAGGACGAGTTCCTGGGGATCATGGCCCAAGCTACTTGCCGTTGCGGCTACGATTCGAAGAGCCTGACGGCTGCTGACCCCCGTCCGATCCAGCGCGCCGACTAGATCAGGGGACATGACCGTCTTGGTCCCCCGCATTCTCGCTTGCTTGGGCGGTGAGGCTCCTTCGTCACCAGATGAGGAGGTCGAGGAGGGACGGACTGGACTGGAGGATGCGGACGAGGAGGACTCCAATTCCACGGTCTCCTCTGCCATCGGCGACCGTTCGCGTCCACCACGTGCAGCAGTTCTCTCTCGTCGACGGACCCCAGCTTCCAACTTCTTGTCATGCCCCGCCATGGAACCCCGTCTCCCCTTCTCCCGCTGCGCCATGAGGAAGTCCTTGTCCTCCTTGATGGTCATCAGGGCAAGCGCATCAGAAGGTCCGGGAGACTTTCTTCAAACGCCTTCTGCTTCTCCCGGGGCTTGACTCCTGTCTTCCACTTGCTCTTCTGCAGAACCTTCCACTCTTCAAAGAGGGAAACGATCTTTCTCCTGATGCTCGTTTCTGCCATCACCGGAATCCGGGCTCGGAGCCAGAAGTCCAAAACTTTCTTGGCCACCTTTTTTTTTTTTTTTTTTTTTTTTTTTTTTTTTGTGTGATAGAAGAAAAAGCGGCGGAGAGCATCTCCTCGGCCTGGGAGCTTGGCACCAGTTATGCACTCGATGCTATGTCCCACTAACCAAATCTTACTCTTTTTTCGGGTAACCATGACCTGTGGGGAGTGATAGAAAACTTTAGAGTTATTCCGCCACCACTAAATATTAGCCAATCCTCCTTGAACTTTGCACATAATAGTGTCTCAACACAATGTAGAATTCCACCGAAGTAGTTGAAAATATCAAACTTTCAAAAATTGCCTTAGATGGCTATTGGTACCCTAATGTATGTATATATGCATGCATAAATGTATGGCGTATATATATGTGTGTGTATATACATATGCACGTATATATATTTATGTGTGTATATATACTGTATATGTATGTATATATATATATATATATATATATATGTATGTATGTATATATACATGTATCTATGTATATATGTATGTATATATACATGTATTTATGTATGTATGTATGTTTGGTGCCAGGCTCTATGTAACAATGTCGCTATTAGTGCCAGGGCCAATTTTTCGGTCGTTAACACCATCATCCACGTAGTTAATCCCCTTATTGTTGTTATTCTAAATGACTGTTCCATCATTACAAGCACCGTTTACAGGATTTCGTGCGATCAGACCAGACAGAGTCCGGATAAACGAGATTAGTGTGCGTGGCTGCCGAAGGAATAGATCCGATTAACCGTACTCTTTTCTCTTTGGGGAGATTTTTTTTTTTTTTAGGGGGGGTGAGGGTGAGGGAGGGTGAGGGAACGAGTTTCCTCCAGTGTTATATTATTTTTTGGGGGAGGGGGGAACAGGTTTCCTCCCCAATACATACATACATATATATATATATATATATATATATATATATATATATATATAATATATATATATATATATATATAAATGTAGATTTGTTGTTTATTCTAAGGTTACTGAATATTACACGAAATAGTAGTAGTAGTAGTAGTAGTAGTAATAATAATAATAATAATAATAATAATAATAATAATAATAATAATAATAATAATAATAATAATAATAATAATAATAATAATAATAATAATAATAATAATAATAATAATAATAATAGTAACAATAATAACTAAATAATAATATCAATAATAATAAAAACTATAAAGATGATAATGATGATGATGATGATGATGATGATGATGATGATGATGATGATGATGATGATGATGAGGATGAGGATGATAACAACAATTCTCATTCCTATTGTGACAGTATTTCTATTTCTAGTGTATAACTTTCTCTATTTTATTCTGGTGAATGGTTTTACTATTACTATCTTACTGATATCTATTTATGGTACTATCTGTGACATTTTCTATAACTATTGCCTCCAATGAAGGGTTAGAGCGTCGCTGCTTGCGGCGGAGGTCGAACTAATCGTAGTTCGAGTACTGCCACCAGCGAGCTGGACCAAGGGCATAGTTCATTTAATGCACAACGCTAAACCAAAACCATATAAATGAAGAGCCTTTCCCCCCTAATCAGGGGGTTGCCGAAAAAGGTCCCTGTCTTCCGTCACACCGCGAAGGCAGTCAATACAGCGAGGCATAAAACTCCTATAGCACAACCTGAGAGCTGAAGCTGGTTTTTCCCCATCGATTCACCGTACGTCAACTCCACCACCCCCCACCCCACCCTCTCCCTCCTCATGCACTCAAAATATCCTACAGAGCGGATGAGATCATCCCTTTGGGATGCACCAATCATTCATCCATTAATATTTTCATCCGCTCAATCTTTGTCACGCTCTCTTTCCTGCTCGACAGGCATTTATCTTACTTCTAAACCCCCTTAGGCTCGTATAGTTTCCTGGTAATACCATTAGTTGAGTTAATTACCAGTTAAATCATATGAAGTATAGTTGTTCTCTCTGGTAATAGTAGTTGAACTTATGGTCAGGTTAATACTATTACCAGTTAAATTATATAATACATAGTTGTTCCGTTTTCTCTGTTAGTATTACAATCCGGTCACTAATCAATGTCACAAAATAAAATCATCAAAAAACGTTTAATATGACAGAATAATCTATATGATTCAAATAATTAATTATTTGCTTCATTAAAGATTCAATCAATTAATATGCTTATTTATAATTTCTTGATTAATATATTATGGATTAAATTCGACTATTCATTCATTTAAATATACATAATTGAGGTCAGTCATTGTTTTTTTGCTAAAGCTGGGAGGCTTGTGAGGTGAATAAAATCGCCTAGCGACATGATATGTATAGGGGAAAGTGCCAACGGGTACGGAAGGTGTGTGAGTTGAGTGTGTGTGCGTGAGTGAGTGAGTGTGTGTGTGTGTGTGTGTGTGTGTGTGTGTGTGTGTGTGTGTGTGTGTGTGTGTGTGTGTGTGTGTGTGTGTGTGTGTGTGTGTGTGTGTGTGTGTGTGTGTGTGTGTGTGTGTGTGTGTGTGTGTGTTAAGATTTGTGAAATTTCCAATGAGAGGAAAAACCAGTTATTGGTGTCCAACTGAGCTTTGAGATGCTTACAGAGGAAGAGGAAGAAGAGGAAGAAGAGGAAGAAGAGGAAAAAGAGGAAAAAGAAGAAGCAGAAGAAGAAGAAGAAGAAGAAGAAGAAGAAGAAGAAGGAGGAGGAGGAGGAGGAGAAAAAGAAGAAGAAGAAGGAGAACAAGAAGAAGAGGTAGCAGGAGAAGAAGAACAGGAAGAAGGATAATAATAATAATAATAATAAGAATAAGAAGAAGAAGAAGAAGAAGAAGAAGAAGAAGGAGGAGGAGGAGGAGGAGAAGGAGGAGAAGCAAGAGGAGAAGGAAGAGAAGAAGAAGAAGAAGAAGAAGAAGAAGAAGAAGAAGAAGAAGAAGAAGAAGAAGAAGAAGAAGAAGAAGAAGAAGAAGAAGAAGAAGAAGAAGAAGAAGAAGAAGAAGGAGAAGGAGGGGAAGAAGAAGAAGAAGAAGAAGAAGAAGAAGAAGAAGAAGAAGAAGAAGAAGAAGAAGAAGAAGAAGAAGAAGAAGAAGAAGAAGAAGAAGAAGAAGAAGAAGAAGAAGAAGAAGAAGAAAAAGAAGAAGAAGAAGAAGAAGAAGAAGAAGAAGAAGAAGAAGAAGAAGAAGAAGAAGAAGAAACAGCGGGTCACCATGAATGGAGTAAAATCTAGGTGGGGCAATGTTATTTGTGCAGTGTTACCCAGGGCTCGGTTTTGGGTTCCTTGCTGTTCACTATATACATAAACGACTTAGACGATGGGATAAATAGTGATGTTAGTAAGTTTGCGGACGACACTAAAATAGGACGCCTAAATAGGTCAGGAGACGACGCAGAGATTCTGCAGGATGATCTTAACAAATTGTTCACATGGTCGGTGAAATGGCAAATGAACTTCAATATCTCTAAATGTAGCGTCTTAAACGTAGGCCTACACAACCCCGAAAATAGATACAGCTTAGGTAACACGCTTTTAGAGAAAACTGAATGCAAGAGAGACTTGGGAATTCTAGTGAGTCCGGACCTTAAAACCAGGAAGCAGTGCATTAGCGCCAGGAATAAGCTAACAGAATATTAGGTTTCATTGCTAGGACGGTAACGATTAGAAGGCGCAGAGGTAATTATTAAACTCAATCTAGCGACAGTTAGACCCATCCTTGACTATGCGATACAGTTTTGGTCTCCGTCCTACAGAATGGACATCAATTCACTAGAATCAGTACAGAGAAAAATGACCAAAATGATACATGGACTCAGAAACTTGCCTTACGAAGAGAGGCTTAGGCACCATAACTTACACTCTGGAAAGACGCAGAGTGCGGGGGCGATCTAATAGAGGTGTTCAAGTGGATCAAAGGCTTTAACAAAGGTGATGAAAACAAGGTTATCATATGAAAACAACAGGGCAGGACTCGCAGTAATGGATTTAAACTGGACAAATTTAGAACGTTGTCAAGCTATCAGATATCAGAGACACGTTTCTGCAGTCCAGCATCTCTCCTGTGAGGTACCACAGGGAGCAAGAACGGGGCCACTGTGTTTCCTGATACTCATCAACGATGCCCTGGAAGACACACTGCACAGGTGGAAATATGTTGATGACTGCACGGTGGGGATCCCTGTGTCCAACACTGACCTGAACTACGACCCACTGCAGGACACGCTGGACAAGCTACACACATGGACAGTGCACAGCAAAGTCTCCATCAACTACAAGAAAACTGTGGTAATGCACTTCTACACCTCCAATGACGTTCTCCCCCCTCCCCTACTGACAATTGACGGCCAACCTCTACAAGTGGTCCAGTCAACTAAGCTGCTGAGGATAACCATCGACAAGTTGACCTGGAAGAAGAACACCGCCAGCACCATCAGGTCAGCCTCCTACAAGCTGCATATGCTGCGTCGATTGAGTTCATTAGGGGCACAGGCTGAAGATCTCAAAACCATCTACATTTCCTTCATTTTACCCAAGTTGATGTACGCATCACCCTCCTGGACCTCCTCACTCACTATGACGCAGCAGCGACAGCTGGAGAAAGTGCAGAAAAGAGCCTGTCGCACAATCCTTGGCAAAGAATACACCACCTATCAGCACGCTCTCACCACACTAGGACTACCCACCCTTGCTGACCACTATCTTCAGAGTCTGAGGTCGTTTGCGGTCACCCTAGTTAAACATCCTCGGCATCGGAACCTGCTGCCTCCTTAGGTACCACAACCACGGCTGCAGGTGCGGCACCATGATACCATCAAGCCGATCAGAGCACCTGCCGACCGGTATAAGAAGAGCCCCATACCAAAATTTGTGGACTTAATCAACAACAAGAATTAACATTGTTGTACTACACACCTATTACTCAGCTTACTGTTTTTTGTCTAGTTTTTTGAATGCTTGTAACAACATCTTTTCACTATCATAGTTTTATATTGTTATAATTTTGTAGGATGTATTTTTTCAGCAGTAATGCTGCT
>NC_134800.1:49042565-49045065 GCF_046742065.1 Oratosquilla oratoria
CTAGTAAATGGAATATCATCATAGAAACGGGTTTAGGAAGGAAGCTTATTACAAAACGTAAATATAGCATTAACTTGTTGTGGGTTCGAAACCCTTCACTCCTCTCCGATTCCCAGCAGTGACTGTCAGTTACCTGTCCCCCAGGAGTCGAAGTGCTTGATAGGACAAAAGTGACGGCTTCGGCCGCAGATACTCAGCGCCTCCTAACGTAGCCTCCTCACCACTTCCACTACCTTAAACCATCAATTAACTGTGATGGTACTGAATCAGTTATCTCCATCAACAACATAGTTAAGATGTTTTATTAACCACCATCACATACATGTCCATTCTCTACCGATCCTAGGACTATCACCACAGCTTATGCCAAGGGTGGGCAACCATTGGCACGCGTGCCAAAACCTGGCACACTAACGCCCTTTTTCCGGCACGCGAAACTCAGAGCTCACCTTAAGACAAAAAACTAATAAATCTCGAGCTTCTTTTTTATGGCTTTTGGAAACCGCATGAGGCGCTAGGGTGCGGATTGGGGGCGGATTAGGAACCTTATAGGAGGTGAAGGGGGCGAAGGGGTCCATACTAGTATATAGGCCTGTCATTTTACCCGTTGACACGTTCAGGTTGCCCACCCAATGCACAGGTCGGTTGCAAATCGAAACAGATGCAAATATCGAAGACATCATTTCCACCTTCCCTTTCCCCTCTTCCAACGACATCGCTCCCCCCCACCAATAAACCCCCAATAATAAATAGAAATAAACAAATAAAAATATAAGGTAAAACATCCCCTTAACCAGGAAGCTGATCTATTTGTCTGTTACCTACTGTATTCTTTGTCTCATTCACATACACGAGTAAGCAACAGAATCCCACGAGCGTTGCTTCTTTTCGGTATACTAGAATTAGGTATACACGATTAGGTTAGATATACGGTCATGGACACGCATGCACGCATGCACACACGCGCACGCACACACAAACACACACACTCGCGCACGCACACACACACACACACACACACACACACACACACACACACACACACACACACACACACACACACACACACACATATACACACACACACACACACACATACACACACACACACACACACACACACACACTTTCCTCCCTTTATCCACCTCTCCTTTTGTCCCCCCTTCCCTCCCCCCACACCCTTTCTTGCCTCATCCCACCCTTTCCTTCCCTTCTCCTCCCTACTCTTATTTTCTTCTCCCCTTTTCCCTCCCCCTACATTAATCTCCATCTCTTCTCCCCTACTTACACTCATTTTCCTCTCCCTTCCCTACACTCATTTTCCCCTCCCTTTCCACCCTCTTCCCACTTTACTCTTCCCCTTCCCTCTCCTCCTTACCTTTATTTTTCTCTCCCTTCCCCCTCCTCCCATTTTACTCTCCCCCTTCCCTCTCCTCTCCCCCTCCCCCCACCTTAAATTACTCCCCAATACGAGAATGAATTAATTACCATTTAATCTCAGTTAATTAATCACAAGGTCCGGGATGGCCTCCCAAGAGGACAGGTGTTAGTTGGCTACGTCAGCATCTTAAGGCCCCCAACACTTTCCCCCTCTCCTTCCCCCCACCCTCTCCCCCTCACCCTCCCCTCCCCCTCCCCTTCCCCCCACTTCCCCCTCTCATTGGCGCTGCTTCAAAAGGACTTTTGAGAGTATGTGTGTGTATGAGTGTGCATGTGTATGTGTGTGTGTGTGTGTGTGTGTGTGTGTGTGTGTGTGTGTGTGTGTGTGTGTGTGTGTGTGTGTGTGTGTGTGTGTGTGTGTGTGTGTGTGTGTGTGTCTGTGTGTGTGTGTGTATAAACGTGTGCATGTGTATGTATGTGTGTGTGTATGTGTGCATGTATGCATCATTACAATACACGTTTTATGCACTATAAATAAACATGTATATAACACTGTCATCAACATTAGTTTTTGGAAAAAAAAATATTATTTATTTATGTCTACGTAAGATCTCACAAGGGTATGCGGATACATATTCATATTTTCTGTTTTTTTATTAATTAAATTCAAACTTGTTAATCTGTCCAGAGTTTCAGAATAGATATCTTTTCATTCATGTGGATTATTCCACATATCATTTTTCATATATATGATTTCTTGTTCATGTGATGTTTCAAAACTCAAAAGAGACTTGAAATACGTAAATAAAATTCTAATAGAAATAAATAGATGAATAGATTAGTAAATACGTGAATAAATACAAATGAATATAAAATCAATGAAAATAGAAATAATTACATAAACAAAGAAATAAGACAAAATAATAATTACATAAGAATAGACGAATATTTAAATAAACGAATAGGTAAAAAATAAATAAATAAATAAATAAACAAATACAAAATCAAACAAATAAATGCATAAACAATTACATAATAAAATATGATAACAAATATACACAAAACCACTCTTCCTCCATTCTCTCTCCATTCACTCCTATTTGCACTCCATAACCTCCAC
>NC_134800.1:49052565-49055065 GCF_046742065.1 Oratosquilla oratoria
CATCTCCTCTCTTTCCCTTCCCCTTCCTCTTCTTCCCTTTCTCTTCCTACCCCCTTACCCTTCCCACTCCTCCCCCTCTTCCTCCTCGTCCCTTTCTCTTCCTCCCCCATCTCCTCCCTCTCCTGCTCCTCTCTTTCCCTTCCCCTTCCTCTTCTTCCCTTTCTCTTCCTACCCCCTTACCCTTCCCCCTCCTCCCCCTCTTCCTCCTCGTTCCTTTCTCTTCCTTCCCCATCTCCTCCCTCTCCTGCTCCTATTTGCATTCTGTAGCCTAAGAACGTAAGACGCTGACGCCGTTCTTACCGAAGTAATTGTTAACAAGTGTTTACGACTTTTGTCGCCTTTTAGCGCCCTCGGGGGGAGGGGGGGGGGAGAGCGGACCTCCCCCTCCAAAGTACCTTGAGGGGGGAGAGGGGGGGACCAAAAGCCCTGGGCGGGGTTTGGAGGACGTCCTCAACAGGCAGCTCCTACTTGGAGGTCACACTCGAAGAATCTCCCTTCCGTTTCCCTTCATCATACCTTCCTCCTCCTCCCTCCCCCCCACACTCCGTTCCCTTCCCCTTCCCACTCTCCTCTCCCTCCCCTTCCCCATCTCTTCCTCCCCCACTCCTCCGCCCTCCCCTCCCCCTTCCCCATCTCTTCCTTCCCACTCCTCCACCCTCCCCTCCCCTTCCCCTTCTCTCTCCCTCCCTCTTCTCTTTCCCCACCACTTCCTCCCCCACTCGTCCCCTTCCCCTTCCCCCCTCCCCTCCCCCTCCCCCTCCCAATCTCTCCTCCCCTTCTCTCTCCCTCCCTCTTTACCCATCTCTTCCTCCTCTCCTCCCCTCCCCTCCCTCTCTCCCTCTTTCCCCCCTCGTTCTTCTCTTTCCCCATCTCTTCCTCCTCTCCTCCCCTCCCAACCCTCCCCTGTCTTCCCCCCAACCACACCTCCTCCTCCCCTTCTCTCCCCCAACTCTTCTTTCTCCCCATCGCTTTCTCCCTAATCCTCCACCCTTCCAACCTCCCCTTCTCTCTTCTCCTTCCCCCCTCTCTTCTTCCTCCAATCCTCTTCCCCTCCACCCTCCCGTCACCTTCCAACCTCCCCTCCCCGTCCCCTTCTCTCCTCTCTCCCCTTCTCTCCCCCATCCCTTCCTCCCCTAATCCTCCATCTACCCCTCCTTCTCCCCTCCCCTCTCCCCACCCCCGATATCATTTCCTCTTTGTCCTCGATATCGATACCAAGAGAAAATAAAGAGTTCATTGATAAATATTTAAGTATCAATTTTAGCCAGAGCGTTCCAGTGACCGCTCCAATTCGGCGACGCACCCCTCCCCCACCTTTACATGTAAAACTCTTGTTATGCCCAGACGATCCCGCTCACCCAAGTGGGGTCTCGGACGTGGGGTCCCGTCTTTCAATCAGGGTCCGTGCCTTGGCTGAAGAAAATCTTCTGGTTTTGGTAAAAAATGAATAAATAAATAGATAAAAAAAAAAAAATAGCGCGTTACAGTATTGACGGGAAGCAATGATATGAGTACGCCATGCAGACAAGGGATTTGTCTATATTTTTCTATTTCTGTCTTCTATTTCTATCATCTTGTACCTCTCTATATCCGTTTCTATTGTGTTTCTATCAGTTTATATTCCTACATCTATACATCGAGCTCTACTTCTATATTCTAAGTTATACTTCTATACACATATTTTTCTATTTCTATATTCCAGATTATATAATAAACATACATTTCTATAACCTAGATTATACTTCTATACGTATGTTTTTTTTATTTCTATATCCCAAATCATATCATAAACATCTATTTCTATATATCTATTCCCATTTCCCTCAGCAGAATAAATATATTGATATTAGCACCCATCTTCTCCCCACGCCCTACTCCCCCCACTCCCTTATCCTCCCCTACGCCCCAATCCTCTCCCCACTCCTCCCTTCTCCGCACTTCACCCTTCTCCCCACTCCTCCCTTCTTCCCACTTCTCTCTTCTCCCCCACTCCTCCTTTTTCCCCACTCCTCCCTTCTCCCCACTCCTCCCTTCTCCCCACTCCTCCCTTCTCCCCACTCCTTCCTTCTCCCCACTCCTCCTCCCCACTCCTCCCTTCTTTCCTCCCTTCTCCCCACTCCACCCTTCTCCCTACTCCTCCCTTCTCCCAAATCCACCCTTCTCCCCACTCTTCCCTTCTCCCCACTCCACCCTTCTCCCCACTCCTTCCTTCTCCCCACTCCTCCTTTCTCCCCACTCCTCCCCTCTCCCCCAATCCTACCTTTCCCCACTCCTCCTTTCTCCCCACTCCTCCGTTCTCCTCACTCCTCCCTTCCCACTCTCCCTTCTCCTCCACTCCTCCCTTCTCCCCACTCCCTCAACCTTCCTATTCCCCCTTCTCCCCACTCCTTCCTTCTCCCCACTCCCCATCCTCCCTTCTCCCACTTCCTCAACCTCCCTACTCCCCCTTCTCCCACTCCCTTAACCTCCCTACTCCTCCCTTCTCCCCACTTCACATCCT
>NC_134800.1:49077565-49082565 GCF_046742065.1 Oratosquilla oratoria
TTCGACGATGTATTCGTGTATTCATCTATTTAATCATTCATTTATCTATCACTTAATATTTTTTTGATATATATATATATATATTTATTAATTATATCTATTCATTCATTCGGGTACTCATTTATTTCATTTCTTCATATCATTATCCTATATATTTATTCATTCATCTACTTATATATTATTTATTTCTCTATTCATTTATTTATTCATTTATTTACCATTTATTTCTTTATTGATTATTTATCACTTATATATCAATTATATTATTCTCATATCGAATAATTTCTTCAATTATTCAATGATATCTATCAATACACTAATTCATTACTCATGTATCATTTCATATTTTCCTTTACACACAATATTAATTCATTCATATATTGATCAATTTATTAATTTATTTATTTGCCTACTGGTATATTTTTCATTTCTGTTTATCGTCTATATATTCGTTATGCAGTTACTCATCTATTGATATATTTATTCATTCATAGTTATCTGCATCATTGTTGATAAGTATATCCACCATTCATTTCTGTATTCATCTATTCATTAGCATTAATTTATCTACTCATTTATTTATTAAGTTATTTTTTATTTTGTTTATTTATGTATGAGTTTACTATTCATTTACTTATTTATTAATGAATTATTTATTGATATGTTTATGAATTTATTCATTACTCATTTATTTGTTTATGTATTCGTTTATTCACCTATTATCTATTCACTTAAATATTCATTTATTCATTTATTAAATAATTTATTTATTATTTTATTTTTGTACGTGTGTGCGTTGCCTATGTTGATGAAGACATCCAAATTATTGAGTCACCAACTCAAAATCCAATTTATAATCATTCAAATTACGCTTGAGTTCCTCCTCCTCCTCCTCCTCCTCCTCCTCCTCCTCCTTCTCCTCCTCCTCCCACTCCTCCTTCTCCCTTTCCTCCTCCCTCTCCTCCTCCTTCCCCCTTTCCTCCTCCTCTCCTTCCTCCTCCTCCTCTCGTTCTTTTCCCTCACCTCCTCCACTTTCTCCTCCCCTCCTATTCTTCCTCCTCTCCTCCTCCCCTCCTCCTTCTTTTCTCCTTCTCCTCCCACTCCTCCTTCCCCCTTTCCTCCTCCCTCTCCTCTTCCTTCTCCCTTTCCTCCTCCCCTTCTTTCTCCTCCTACTCTCGTTCTTTTCCCTCACCTCCTCCACTTTCTCCTCCCCTCCTATTCTTCCTCCTCCTCGTCCCTTTCTCCTTCTTCTCTCCTCCTTTTCCCACTCTTCCTTCCCCCTTTCCTCCTCCCTCTTCTCCTCCTTCCCACTTTCATCCTCCTCTCCCTTCTCCTCCTCTTCCTATTCCTCCCCTCTTCTCCTCCCGTTCTCCTCCTCCCCTCCTCCTCTTTTTCCTCCTCCCCTTTTCTTCTTCCACCCTTCCTCTTTCTCCCCTCCTCCTCTTCCCCTTCTCCTCATCCTTCTCTTTCCCCTCCTACTCCTCCTCTTTCCCCTCCTCCTCTTCCTCCTCCTCCTCCTCCTCCTCCCCTATGAGGCAACACCTCTTTAAGTCTGCTTCATGAACTTCATGAAGGCGTCTCCATTTCAGTGGCTATTGAAATTCATGACATTTCAGAATGTTCTTTGAATGCGTCAATCTCTCTCTTTTTGGGATTTCCCGCGTGTCCGTCATTTTCTCTTATTAATTAATTTCCACGCTACTGAGAGGCGGGAGGGGGAAGGGAGATAAGGAGGGAGAGGAAGGGGAAGAGGGAGGGGGGTTAGGGGGGGAAGAGGAGGAGGAAGAGGAGGGAGGGGGAAGGGGAGGAAGAGGGAAGGGGAAGTGGGGAAGGGAAGGAAGAGGGAAGGGGAAGGGGAGGAAGGGAGGGGGAGGGGAGGATGGAAGGGGAGGAATGTGAGGAGGGGGAGGGGAGATAAGGAGGGAGAGAAAGTGGAAGAGGGAGGGGGCTAAGAGCGGGAAGAGGAGGATGAGGAGGGAGGGGGAAGGGGAGGAAGAGGGAAGAGGAAAGGGAGGAAGGTGAGGAGGGGGAAGAGAGATTAGGAGGGAGAGGAAGGGGAAGAGGGAGGGGGGTAAGAGGGGGAAGAGGAGGAGGGAGGGATAAGTGTAGGAAGGGGAAAGGAGGAGGAGGGGGTGGGGGAAGGGGAGGAAGGGTCCTCGAGGAGGGGGAAAGGAGATACGGAGGGAGAGGAAGGGGAAGAGGGAGGGGGAAGAGGAGGATGAGGAGGGAGGGCGAAAGGGAAGAGGGGGGAAGGGGGAGGAAGAGGGAAGGGGAGGAGGGAGAAGGGGGAGGAGGAGGGAGGGGTGAAGGGGGAAGGAGGAGGAGGAGGGGGTGGGGGAAGGGGAGGAAGGGGGAGGAGGAGTAAGGGGAAGGAAGAATGGAAGGGCGAAGAGAGAGGAAGGGGGCGTGGGAAGGGTGGAAGGAGGGGAGGGGGAGGAGGGACAGGAGGGGGAATATGATTAAAATCACCTGGAGACTAGTGGGGAAAGGACTGTGCAGTAGGGAAGGGAGAGGAGGGGATAATCGATTTGATTATGATTCATCTATTAATTCATTTATCTATTGATGTATTCAATCATCTACTGTACTTATTCGTGTATTTATCTATTCATGTATTAATTCATTTATGTATGTATGTATGTATGTATGTATGTATGTATGTATGTATGTATGTATGTATGTATGTATGTATGTATGTATGTATGTATGTATGTATGTATGTATGTCTGTATGTATGTATATGTATGAGAAAAAAATTGACGCAGCCTGAAGGAAGGGATTTCTCCCCGTCTTCTCCTCTTCTGCACGAGGGGACGGAGAGAGGGGGATTCGCCGAATTTATGAAGCGGCCTTGCTGTGGATGTGCTGTCTTGCGACACTGCCTCTGACCCAGGGCAGTGGACAGGATGCAGGGATGACCCGTCATCCAGGAGGTGCCAAGATAAGAGGGAGGGAGGAGGGTGGAGGGGAGTGGAATATGTAGGGAATGGAATGGGTGGGAGGGATTTCTATGCCCTTTTCTTTTTGGCTACCCTCCGTGTAAGGGGGAAAAAGCCTTTGGTATATGTATGTATCTATACATTTATTTATCTAATTATTTATTTATTTATTCATGTATTCATTCATTTCTCTATTCATTCACTCATCTAGTAATGTACTTATTCATTTATCTATTTATTTTTATGGTGTATTTAACGAAGTTAATAGAATTTTTTTTTTTTCTCTGATATATTTCAGAAATTTAGCTCCGTTATATATTTTCACCATAACACACTAGGGAATGCCACGAAAGTGAATAAAATCACCTGACGGCAGCCAGAACAACAGGTAAAGTACCACGCAGTAAGGAAGGAGTAAGCCTCCTTTTACACGGATCGACTTTTCGCCGTGCGCCGTCCACGATACGACGTCATGCACTCAAATAACCACGGGTGCCTATGGGCGCTTTAACACTAAAGGCCCCATTCACACTAAAGGTTTGAAAAGCTGCGGTTCAATTACAATGTAAGTCAACGGAGGCGTTCACACACAACCGCGCATCTTTTTCATTGACTCTGCAGTACCGCCGCGAATTCCTCGCGGTTCAGTCTATTAGTGTGACCAGTAGCGTGAATAAAATCGCCTGGCGACAGGAAAAGGTCCCACGGGGTAATGAAGGAACGTCACCGAATTGAACAAGTTATATTACCCTTTCAATACGGAGACGCCTTACCTCCGGTGGGGAGGGGGAAGGAAAGGAAGGAGTGGAAGGGGGTAGAAGAGGGGAAGGGGGGAAGGGGGAAAGGAAAAGGGAGGAAGAAGAATGGGGGAGGAGGGGTGGAAGGTGGGAAGGAGGGAGAAAGGTGGAGGAGGGGGTGAAAGGGGGGAAAGGGTGGAAGGGGGAAGGAGTGGAAGGAAGGAGAAGAGGTAGAAGGGGGAAAGGGGTGGAAGGGGAAAATGGGGAGATGGGGTGAAGTGGAGGGGAGGAAGGTACGGGAAAAAGGTGGAAGGGAGGGAGGGAAGAAGGGGTGGAAGGGTGGAAGGGGAAGAGGGGAGAAAGTAGTGGAAGGAGGGAGAAGAGATGGAGGAGAGGAAGAGGTGGAAGGGGTTAAAGGGGAGGGAAGAGGGGAAGGTGGAAGGGGGAGAAAGGATGGAAGGGGGAAGGGGAGGAAGGGGTTCAAGGGGGAAAGGGCGGAAATGGGGGAAGGGGGCAGGGGGAAGGGGGAAGGGGGAAGGGGGAAGGGGGAGGGGAAGGGGGGAAGGGGGTCTGACTGATAATAAACTGAACACATTGGTTTGAAAACAGGCGCATAAATTTCATGAAAAACACGTAAGAGGGAGAGAGAGAGAGAAGGAGAGAGAGAGAGAGAGAGAGAGAGAGAGAGAGAGAGAGAGAGAGAGAGAGAGAGAGAGAGAGAGAGAGAGAGAGAGAGAGAGAGAGAGAGGAAGAGAGGGAAAGAGAGAGAGAGAGAGAGAGGAAGAGAGAGAGATAAATAGAGAGATAGAAAAAGAGATAGAGAAAAAGAAAGAGAAAGAGAAAGAGAGAGAGAGAGAGAGAGAGAGAGAGAGAGAGAGAGAGAGAGAGAGAGAGAGAGAGAGAGAGAGAGAGAGAGAGAGGAAAAGAGAGAAAGAGAGAGAGAAAAAGATAGAAAAAGAGAAAGGGAGGGAGAGAGAGATAGATAGATAGATAGAGAGAGAGAGAGAGAGAGAGCGAGAGAGAGAGAGAGAGAGAGAGAGAGAGAGAGAGAGAGAGAGAGAGAGAGAGAGAGAGAGAGAGAGAGAGAGAGAGAGAGAGAGAGAGAGAGAGAGAGAGAGAGAGAGAGAGAGAGAGAGAGAGAGAGAGAGAGAGTGAGAATGAGTGAGAGTGAGTGAGAGAGAGTGAGTGAGAGTGAGTGAGAGGGATTGATAGTGGGAGAGGGAGGGAGGGAGAGAGAGAGAGAGAGAGAGAGAGAGAGAGAGAGAGAGAGAGAGAGAGAGAGAGAGAGAGAGAGAGAGAGAGAGAGAGAGAGAGAGAGAGAGAG
>NC_134800.1:49092565-49095065 GCF_046742065.1 Oratosquilla oratoria
AGAGAAAGAAAAGAGAGAGAGAAAAAGAGAGAGAGAGAGAGAGAGAGAGAGAGAGAGAGAGAGAGAGAGAGAGAGAGAGAGAGAGAGAGAGAGAGAGAGAGAGAGAGAGAGAGAGAGAGAGAGAGAGAGAGAGGCGTGCTTAGTGTCATATCATTTTGTGGACTTAGGCAAGGCCATTGACATGATCTTATTCAATTAATGGAATGTTGGACTGAATATGATCAATCAACTAATCCTTCGATCAAATGATCAACCATTCAATTAGTGGAAGCAAAGGTCGAAGCAGCAAATAGCCGTACTCAGTCTTCTCCACCAGTCTTGTGGAGGAAGAGAAAGAAGAGGAGGGGAGGAGAAGGAGGAGGAGGAAGAGGCGAAGGAGGAGGAACAGGAGGAGGAAGAGGAAGAGGAAAAGGATGAAGAGAAGAAGATGGCATAGGAGGAGGAAGACAAAGAGTAGGAGGAACAGGAGGAGGAGAAGGAGGAAGAAGAGGAGAAGGATCAAGAAAAAGGAAGAGGAGGGGAAGAAAGAGTAGAAGGAGGAGCAGGAGAAGAAGAAACAGCAGGAGAAGGAATAGGATAATGAGGAAGAGGAAGGAGGAATAGGAGGAAGAATGAGGAATAGGAGGAGGAGGAGGAGGAGGAAAAGGAACTAAATGAGGTGAAGGAAGAGGAGAAGGAGGAAGAGGAGAAGGAGGAAGAGGAGAAGGAACAGTGGGAAAGAAGGAACAGACTGAGGAGGAGGAGGTGGAGAAAGGAGGAATAGGAGGAGGAAGAGGAGGAGGAATGGGAGGAGGAGGAAGAACAGGAGGTGGAGGAGGAGGAACAGGAGGAAGAGGGGGTAGGAAGAGTAGGGGAAAGAACAGGAGAAGGATGAAGAGGAGGAGGAACAAGAAGGGGAGATGGAACAGAATGAGGAGGTGGAAGGAGTAGGAGGTGAGGAGGAAGGAGGAGGAAAGAGGAGGAGGAGGAAGTAGGAGGAGGAGGAGGAGAGGAGGAAGGCGGATCTATGTTAAAGGATAATGAATATGGCAGTAGGCTCATTAATACGTTGACATATAATGACCCTTCTGTGCCGGGTGCTCCTCTTCCTATCAGTCCAGTTGTCGCCAGGCGATTTTATTCACCTAAGATAAAAACGTGGCGTACATTATAGTCTTTGTTTTTGCCAAGATCACGTGATTTTATTCAGACAAAGATGAACCTCTCTAATTCGAAAACATCTTTAATTCGAAAATCTCTTTAATTTGGAACCTTTTTCATTCGTAGTTTTTTAATTCAAAACCTCTCTAATTCGAAGCCTCTTTAATTCGTAATCTCTTTCGCTCGAAAGCGCTAGAATTCAAAACCTCTCTTATTCGAAGCCTCTTTAATTCGTAATCTCTTTCGCTCGAAAGCGCTACAATTCAAAACCTCTCTAATTCGAAGCCTCTTTAATTCGTAATCTCTTTCGCTCGAAAGCGCTACAATTCAAAACCTCTCTAATTCGTAATCTCTTTCACTTGAAAGTTTTAGAATTCAAAACTTCTCTAATCAAAAACATTTAATTCTCAACCTCTCTAATTCGAAACTTCTCCAATTCAAACCTCTCTAATTCGAAACCTCCCTAATTCGTAACCTATTTTTTTTTTAATTCTCTAATTCGTAACACCTAAAATTCACTTTAATTCGTAACCATTCTAATTCGTAACCTCTTTAATTCGTAATCTCTTTAATTCGTAACCATTCTAATTCGAAACCTCTATTATTCGTAAACTCTTTAATTCTTAACCTCTTTAATTCGTAACATTTCCAATTCGAAACCTCTCTAATTCGTAACCCCTATAAATCGAAACCTTTATAATTCGTAACCTTTCTAATTCGAAACCTAATTCGTAGCCTCTATAATTCGTAAACCTCTATAATTCGTAAACCTCTATAATTCGTAACCTTGGCAACACATAACCTCTCCACAACAGAATCATTTTTCGCCATTTCGAATCAATTCTTTTGTGTTGAAAAGATTAACGAAACGAAAATGGCGAGAGAGGAAACGAAGAACAAAGAAAAAAAAAGAGAACTGGAAGAAACGTAAATAAACAATGAGGAGAGTGTGTTTATGGGGCGGGGAAGCAAAGAGATGGGGAAGGGAGAGTCTCCTCTCTCTCTCTCTCTCTCTCTCTCTCTCTCTCTCTCTCTCTCTCTCTCTCTCTCTCTCTCTCTCTCTCTCTCTCTCTCTCTCTCTCTCTCTCTCTCGCTCTTCTCTCTCCCCTTCTCCTCCTCCTCCTCCTCCTCCTCCTCCTCCTCCTCCTCCTAAAACTAGCTACTGCTCCACCTCCACCTCCTCCTTCTCCACCTCTTCCTTGCTCCTCCTCCACATCCTCCTTTTTCCACCTCTTCCTTGCTCCACCTCCACCTCCTCCTTCTCCACCTCTTCCCTCTCCTTGTCATATTCACATTGTCATTCTCCCCTACTATTCTTCCTCCTACGTCTTCTCCTCTTCTACCTCTTCTTCCTCTTAGT
>NC_134800.1:49100065-49105065 GCF_046742065.1 Oratosquilla oratoria
CAAGGGATAGTGGGAGTCATTACTGGAAGAGGGGGAAGGGGAGAGAGAGGGGGAGGTGGGGGTGGAGAGTAATAGAGATGAAGAAGAAGACCATTTCACCTTCCCCCTTCATCTCCCCCCTCCCCCACCCCTTCATCTCCCCCCCTCCCCATCCCTTCACCTCCTCCTCCCCCCTGCGACATTAAACTTTCTCTCCCCCCTCCCCCATCCTTCATCTCCCCCACTCCTTCATATCCCCCTCCCCACCCCTTCATCTCCCCCCCTCCCCCCTTCATCTCCCCCTCCCCCATCCACTTCATCTCCCCTTCCCCCATCTACTTCATCTCCCCCTCCCCCACCCCTTTATCTCCCCCTCCCCCACCCCTTTATCTCCCCCCTCTCCCACCCTTCATCTCCCCATTCCCACCCTCCATCTCTCCCTCCCCCACTCCTTCACTCCCCAACCCCTTCTCCCCCCCCTGCGACACAAAACTTCCTCTCCCCCCCTCCTCCCTCCCTCAGCCTTACACGTTCCCCGGGGGGCGCTCCTCCCCCCCCTCACGTCCTAAAGACGGTGGTCCATGTCCTCCTCCTCCTCCTCCTCCTCCTCCTCCTCCTCCTCCTCCTCCTCCTCTGTTTATAATTCTCTCGGCACAGTAATTGTCCGGGACCCCTTGTCCTCCTCCTCTTCTTTTTTTTTTCTCCTCCTCTTCCTCCTCCTCCTCCTCCTCCTCCTCTTCCTTCTTCTTCTTCTACTTCGTCTCATTCTCTTTCTCTTTCTAACTGTCCTCTTCCTCCTCCTCCTCCTCCTCCTCCTTCTTTTACTCCTTTTCCTCACTGTCCTCGTGCTCCTCCTCTTCCTCCTCTCCTCCTCCTTCTTCCCTCTTTTTTCCTCGTCCTCTCGTCCTTCTTCTCTTCCTCCTCCTCCTTCTCATCCTTCTTCTTATCCTCTTACCTTTTCTTCTACTCCTCCTCTATTCCACTTTCCTCTTCTTCCTCCACCTTTACGCAGTGAGACCTCAATTTGCCTGATTGAAAAAAGGAATAAAAAAAAAAAAAAAATGGAAAAAAGCAAAAATTATTTAGATTAACGTCAGGAACTCTCCCTATCAGGAGGCTAGAACGGTGCCCCTTACAGAGGACTTTGTAGCATGGAATCTTATGAACCATGACCATGGTCCAACTCGTTGGCGGTAGGGTTCCAACCACCGTCATCTCGACCTCCGTCGCAAGTAGCGACGCTCTAGCCCGTTCGGCCAGCGCGCAGTTCCCTCCAAAATAATAAAGATAATAAAAATAAATAAATAGATAGATAGATAGATAGATAGATAGATAAATAAATAAATAAATAAATAGAATAAATAAATAAATAAATAAGATAAAATAAATGAATAAAATAAGACAAAGAAAATAAAAATGAAACAATATAAAATAAGTAAATAACACACTTGCATACCTGGTGACCCTTTCCCTTTGACCTTATCTAGCCCCAGACGATTTTATTCAGCCCAGAGGGCAATACGTCATTAGTGACCGGCTTAACAGTTAAAGTTTCTAACTAGATATTTATTTTTATTTTGTCAGTTTAATTCAACTTTGACGAATCTTAATCCCCCTCTTAATCCCTGGCCGCTGGCTAGAATTAAATCTTCAAAGCCAAACCAAGACACAAAAAGACAAGATATAGAAGAAAAAAAGACAAGAATGGGCAAGAAATAAAAAGACAAAGCAACACAACCAAAAAAAAAAAAAAAAAAAAAAAAAAAAAAAAAAAAAAAAAAAAAAAAAAAAAAAAAAAAAAAAAAAAAAAAAAAAAAAAAAAAAAAAAAAAAAAAAAAAAAAAAGACACAACACGAGAGTAGACAAGACAAAATAAGATAGGACAAGAGATGACAAGACAAAGTAACACAACACAATACGAGAGAAGACAAGACAAAACAAGAGAAGATAAGAAAAATAAGAGAAAGTCAAGAGAAGACATGGTATGACTAGAAAAAATAAGACAAAATATGACAAAACAAGAAAAAGACAAGACAAAATATGACAAGACATGGCAAGCAAAGAAAAAATAAGAAAAAATAGGACAAGACATGACAAAATATGACAAAGAAAAAATAAGAAAAGACAAGGAAAATTAAGACAAGAAAAATAAGAAGAAAACAGAAGACAAGACATGACAAGAAAAAGTAAGAGAAGACAAGACAGGACATGATAAGACAAGACAAAAAAGAAGACAAAAAAGAAAAACTAAGAGAAGACAAGACATGACAAAAAATTAGGAGAAGACAAGACAGGACATGATAAGACAAGACAAAAAAGAAGACAAAAAAGAAAAACTAAGAGAAGACAAGACATGACAAAAAATTAGGAGAAGACAAGAAAGGACATAACAAGACGAGACAAGAAAAATAAAAGAAGACAAAAAAGAAAAACTAAGAGAAGACAAGACATGACAAAAAATTAGGAGAAGACAAGACAGGACATGATAAGACAAGACAAAAAAGAAGACAAAAAAGAAAAACTAAGAGAAGACAAGACATGACAAAAAATTAGGAGAAGACAAGACAGGACATGATAAGACAAGACAAAAAAGAAGACAAAAAAGAAAAACTAAGAGAAGACAAAACATGACAAAAAATTAGGAGAAGACAAGAAAGGACATAACAAGACAAGACAAAAAAGAAGACAAAAAAGAAAAACTAAGAGAAGACAAGACATGACAAAAAATTAGGAGAAGACAAGAAAGGACATAACAAGACAAGACGAGAAAAATAAAAGAAGACAAGACAAGAAAAAGTAAGAGAAGACGAGACAGAACATGACAAAACAAGACAAGACGACACAAAGCATGACAAGACAAAAAGAAAATGGAATAAAATAGAAAAGAGAAATTATGCAATGGGTTTATCTATAATTTCTTTTATTTTTTTTTTCCATTTCTTTGTAGAATCCTTCCACACATTATTGTCTATCAATTTCTTATTTTCCAATCTCTTTGCTTTTCTTGAATGATTGAAAAAACCTTCTTCTTCTTCCATTTAAATCTTCAACTAGAAATCAATTTTGCACGGGCCGAACTAGACGCCTTAGAGTATATTTTTGTTAAGAAACAATGGTTTTCACCAAAATCGAATTAATTTTGAACAAAGTCAAACGCTTCTAACTTTTGGTGAAGAATACGAACTTCTCACAGACTGAATGGGTTTTGTAAATTATTAAATCGGTTAGGGACAGGGTTTGGAGTAGACCAAAAAATATATATGTATATATTCTATCAACTGGAGGCCGAAATAAAATGGAGACTTTTCTAACTTGTATCTGATGTAAAAAAAAAAAAAAAAAAAAAAAAAAAATCCTAAATGCCAAAATGAATGGCTCCTTTTCAATAAAAATATTTTTCTTTAGTAAAGGAAAAAAAAATCAACGAATATTTTTTAGTAAAAACAAATCCTAAATAACAAGATAAGTGACTCATTTTTTTATTAAAAAAAATCTAGAAAAAATATCTATAATAATAATGATAATAATAACTATCTTTAGTAATTATCTTTAGTAATTATATTTAGTATTGGCCTTTCGGTACCCCGAAGGGTAATATATATGTATATATATGTATATATGCGTAAATAACCACTAGGAAAAAGTAAACTAACGAAGCAGAGCGCTTTCGTGTAATTACATCTTCAGTGCAGATACAAAGAAGGAATTATAAGATGAAGAAACAAGGTACAGAATATATGACATAGTGAAGAGGGCATTCGGAGAGGTAGTGGAAGAAGTACACGTGACGGACGTATGGGCCGTCCTGGTAGCCAACAAGTATGGGACGTTTGGGCCGTCCTGGTAACCAACAAGTATGGGACAACTGCTCATAATTTATATTACAATTCAAACAATTTTGAAATTTCATGAGAAATAAAACTATCTAATTTGTACAAACCTTGATGAAGATTAACATTTATCCCCTTACTAGATTTGATCAAACTGCATTCAATTAAATTTCTTTCTGTTATGTTGTTGTTGTATGTGATGACTTTAGCGTTATCCCAGTCAACTGGGTGGTTAAAATGGTTCATGTGGTTGAATATACCGCTAGATTGGTTTCCCTCTCTAACGTATTTCTTATGTTGATTAATTCGTGTTGTGAGTGCTTTAGCAGTCTGACCAACATAAAACTGATTACATGATTTGCAAGGTATTTTGTACACACCCCCGTTATTACTATTGACAGAATTATTTATGAGCATTTGTCTTACAGTGTTCTTGTTATTGAAAACTACATTAATGTTAAATTTACGTAACATATTTGGAATATTTTGCAGGTTCTCTTGGTACGGTAAAATTAGCAAGTTATTCATATTGAAAGTTTGAGTTGACCTAAGGTTGTAAAATGTCCTTTTAGCACGATAGTAAGCTTTATCAAGAACATGTGTGGGGTATTGTAGCTTAGTACCAATGTCGTAAATACATCCTATCTCATCATCGATATACTACTCTGGGCTGCAAATGCGTAGGGCCCTGAGATACATCGACGCGAAAACAGATACCTTCACGCCATCAGGGTGTGAGGAATAATAGTGTATATATGAACAAACGTTGGTTGGTTTGCGATATACACTAAACTTCAACTCACTTTCACGGCGGTAGATATTACAATCAAGGAAAGGCAAAACGCCTTCTTTCTCTATCTCCACCGTGAACTTAATGGAACTGACCAAATTATTAAGCTTACATAAAAAATCATTTACATTATCTTGAATGGGCCACAGACATAGGATGTCATCAATGTACCGCATCCATGTAATGTTGGGGGGAATGATCTTAATCTATCTTAAAGAAGAGTTAAATAAGCACGATTTTACATTACCTTCAGGCACCTTAATTGAACTGATCAAAATTGTGTGTTAAAGATTGCAAATTCAATTTAATTATAAATTTTATTCTCAGAAATTTGGAATGAGCATGGGTAATCCTCTCTCCCCCGTATTGAGTAATCTATATATGGAGTTTTTTGAAACCAA
>NC_134800.1:49125346-49137846 GCF_046742065.1 Oratosquilla oratoria
ATGTTATTAAAAAAAACAGCTCCGGTGTGTGTGGAATGTTGATCGAGGAGTGTAACAGTGTAAGTGAAGTGTGTGGTGTAAAAAATGTGGTAATTCCTATGACACATTTTTACACCACTCACTTCACTTACACTGATTACACCCTCGATCAAACATTTCCACACAACACACCGGTAGCTGTTTTTTTTAATAACATCACAACAATTTAATTGTATACTGTATTATCACTTAGTTGTTCATTGTCTTAAAAACCATTTGTACAACCAAACGTAAACCCACCTCCAAGGACGGGTTAACGCGGTCTTACTCAGACTATGTATACCGCCAGCTTCACTCCCAGAGTCACATTCCTCTGAAGAAGCACTAGAGCGAAACCGTGTCAGGAATAAACTCAGGAACTTCGGGAAACTAGACCTGTGACTTCTTTTTCCACCTTCAATCAATAATAATAATAATTACATAAATTATAATAATAATAAATAATAATAATAATAATGATAATAATAATATATGATAATGATAATGAATAATAATAACAATAATATAATAATAATAATAATAATAATAGATAATAATAATAATATAATAATAATAATACTATTAATTATAATAATAATAATAATAATAATAATAATAATAATAATAATAATAATAATAATAATAATAATAATTAATAAGAATAATAATAATAATAATAATAATAATGATAATAAAGATAATAATCATAATAATCATAATAATAATAATCATAATAGTAATGATGATGATAATAATGATAATAATAATAATGGTAATAATATTAATTAAATAAAAATAATAATAAAAACAGAGGTAGCCCCTTGTATACCGGTAGGTCCTTTTTCTTCCTGTTGTTAGACGATTTTATTCACTCAAATCGTTTCTATCTTACGTACCTTATTGTACTTTCTCCTTTGTCCCGGGCGCCGGCAATTGATTTAATTTAATTAAAATCCATGGAACCCCTCTGGGAGAGGAAGGGGGTGGAGGGAGAGGAGGCAACAAGATGGCGCCCATGATAAAGGGACAAAGTTTCTGGTGTCGATGGAATGTACGAGAGGAAGCAGAAGTTGTTACCTTGTTCAATGGAAAGTCATGGAAAAAGCCGAAGACAAAATTTTGGGTTTTGCAATTTTGACCAGCTTGTGAGGACCATATTTTTCTTCTTTTTTCTTCTCCTTTTATTATCATTATTGTTTTATTTTCTTATGACCAATTGTTCATAGACGAAAGACATTATTTTTTTAATCTTAATAGAATAACATTGTTCGATGGAAAGTCATGGAAAAAACCGAAGACAAAATTTTGTGTTTTGGAATTTTGACCTAGTGAGAACCACTTTTTTTATCTTATTATTATTTACTATATATATATATATATATATATATATATATATATATATATTATATATATATATATATATATATATATATTTATATGACTGTGTGTGTGTGTAGGAGTATATATGAAACTAAAAATATATGACAGGTAAAAAAAATTAATGCACGGGTTTGTGTGCAATATATATGCTATGAAATAGTTATGCGCGGGGACCCCCCCATACATATGTATTTGTATTTGTGATTTATTACAACACACACACAACACACACACACACACACACACACACACACACACACACACACACACACACACACACAAACACACACACACTCACACACATACACAATACACAACACACACCACACACACACACACACACACACATATATATATATTATATTGTATATATATATATATATAATATACATATATATATATATTATATATGTATTATGTTGATGTATATGTATTGTATATATATATGTATTTGTATATGTATATGTATATGTATATGTATATGTATAAGAAAAGATGCCAGCCGGTATAGAAGGGAGTGTGAGAGCATGAATGTGTGTGTGTGTGTGTGTGTGTGTGTGTGTGTGTGTGTGTGTGTGTGTGTGTGTGTGTGTGTGTGTGTGTGTGTGTGTGTGTGTGTGTGTGTGTGTGTGTGTGTGTGTGTGTGTGTGTGTGTGTGTGTGTGTGTGTGTGTGTGTGTGTGTGTGCGTTTATGACGGTTTTCTAGAGAGAGAGAAAGAAAGATAGAGAAAGAGAGACAGAGAGAATGAAGAAAGAAAAGAAACAGAGCGAAAAGTAAGGAACCCAGCCCACCCATGTTCGGTACAGAGATGGGTGCCTACTATCACCCCCCTGCCCCCGGCCTCCCGTCCAGCCACCTCCTACGGGTTTTTGGGGGGAGGGGAGGGGGGCAGCACCCCCTGGTGGGATCCCGAGGAGTTCTCTCCCTCCCCCTCCCCCCCAAGTGCGCTTAACACGAATTTCATCGCTTGATCTACCGACCGACGCTTTTTCATCTCTCTTTTGGACTCAAGACTCTTTTTCCCATCACCACAGAACCCCCTCCTCCTCCCGTTCCTCCTCCTCCTCCTCCTCCTCCTCCTCCTCCTCCCGTTCCTCCTCCTCCTCCTCCTCCTCCTCCTCCTCCTCCTCCCCTTCCATATCTTTCTTCTCTGTCTCTTCTACCTCCTCTTTCCCTTCCTCCTCTTTCTTCTCTTTCTAGTCTTTCCTCCTTCTCCTTCTCCTCCCATTCTCCCTTCTCCTCTTCCTTCTCCCCTTGCTTCTCCGTCTACTTTCTCCTCCTCTTGCTTCTCCCTCTTTTTCTCCTCCTCCTCCTCCTCCTCCTCCTCCTCCTCCTCCTCTTCCCTCTCCTCTTGCCTCTACGTCTACTTCCTCCTCCTCTTGTCTCACCGTCTCTTTCTCCTCCTCCTCCTCCTCCTCTTCTTTCTTTTGTTTCTCCATTTCTTCCTTGTCCTCTTCTTCCTTCTTCTCCTCTTCTTGCCTTCTTTCTCCACTCAATAATAATCCCTTTACCATTCCTCATCTCTTTCCTCTTCCTCCTCTTTCTCTTCTTCCTTTCTCCCCAAAAGATCCGCCTCTTCCTTCTCCCCTCCTCTTCCTCTTCCTTCTCCTTCCCCTTTCCCTCCCCTCTCTCTCCTTCCCTTCCTCTTCCCTTTCTCCTCCCCTTTGTCTCCTACACCCTTCCTCTCCTCTTCCTTCTCCTCCTCCTCCTCCTCCTCTTCCTCCTCTGGTAGCTATAAAACCCGTCATTTCCCTTCCTCCTCTCAATTCCAACCGCCCCCCCCCGGGTAACCCTCCCCTTCTGGCGATTACCCTTCCCCTCTCCCCCCAGGTATCCCCCCCCCCCTCCTCGCCCATTCTTCGCTGGGGCCCTCCTTGTTTCTGAAGCAAATCTATTATCGTAAGACTCCAATAATATACCAGAAAACTGGTCGGGGTAATCCCTACTCCCTTCTCCTCCTCCTCCTCCTCCTCCTTCTCCTCCTCCTCCTCCTACTCCTCCTCCTTCTCCTCCTCCTCCCCTTCTCCTCCCTATTCTCTTTACTTGTCTATATACACATATCTATCAATATCTGTGAGATGTTTACCTATGTGAATATATATTTACGTCGCTATACATCTGTGAATATCTGTGAACACGTGTGAATAGTGAACACCTTAGAACACCTTCCAGAACAGGTGTCCCAGGACAACCTATGACCGAACAGGAAGATGTCGGTGTACACTTGAACACCTGCTCAGGTGTTCAACGAAAACATAATCCACTTCATTCTAACACAACACCTGTGAACACCTACTCAGAGACACCTGTGGCTCCTCGAACACCTCCCTCTCGTTCACGTGAACACCTGTGAACACCTCTGAGAGGGTCTGAACCTCTTATTTTTCTCCAGCGATTCTCTCCCTAAGAATCCACTAAACAATAATAATGAGATGACATAGTACCCCGGACCCCCCGACACCTCAACTTCGATAACCCGACCCCTTCCCCCTCTTCGAGGACAACCTACCTCGTCCTCGAGGAGACGCCGAGCTCAGGAGGATGTCCGGGGTGAGGAAGAGGAGGTTGTATCCGGTTTTGGTCGGGTTTAGTCCGGGTTTTTGGCGTCCGGGTCGTTGTATCGGGGTTTGGGTCTAAGAGGTGGACATCTTGTACTCGATCATGAGCCTTCAATGGGGTGGGAGGATTGCCCACTCTCCCTCAGTCTCTCTTTCTTTCTCCCAGTCTCTCTCATTCTCTCTCTCTCTCTCTCTCTCTCTCTCATTCTCTATTTCTCTCTCCCACTCCCTTTATTTCTCTTTGTCTCTCTCTTTATCTCGTTCTCTCAATATCTCTGTTGTTACATTCTTCTCTCTCTCTCTCTCTCTCTCTCTCTCTCTCTCTCTCTCTCTCTCTCTCTCTCTCTCAATATCTATCTTATTTTTTCATTCCTTCTCTTTCAAATCTCTTTTTCTCTCTCTTTCTTTCTAGCCCAGCCTCATTTCCTGAACTCCTCCCTCTTCCTTTCGTACTCTCCACCTCCATCTCCCTCTCCCTCTTCTCCTCGCTCTCACTCTCTTTCTCTTTCACCTCTCTCATTCCACCTCCTTATCCTCTCCTTCTCCTCCTCCCCCTCCCTCTCTTCTTTCTCCCACTCTCACTATCACTCTCCTTCTCCCTCTCTCTCTCCCTCTCACTCTCCCACTCCTTTACTCTCACTCTTTCCACCTCCTTATCCTCTCCCTCTCTCCTCTTTCTCCCTCTCTTCTCCTTCTCCCTCCCCCCTCTCACTCTCCCACTCCTTTACTCTCACTTTTTCCACCTCCTTATCCTCTCCCTCTCTCCTCTCTCTCCCTCTCTTCTCCTCCCTCTCCCCACTCTCACTCTCCCGATCCGTGAGAGGCAGTGAGAGTCTCAATTGGCTGCGGAACTTTTGAGGGGCTCGGAGGACCGAGAAGAGACCAACTCGAAGAAGAAACTTTATTCAAGAAAAAAAATAATCTTCCTCCACCTCCTCCTCCACTTCCTCCCCTCCTCCTCCCCTCCTCCTCCCCTCCTCCTCACCTCCGCACCCTCCTCCGCTTCCTCCTCCTGCGTCTCCTCCTTCTCCACCTCCTCCTCCGTCTCCTTCTCCACCTCCTTCTCCTCCTTCGTTTCCTCCTCCTCCTCCCCGGCTTCCTCCTTCTCCACCTCCTTCTCCTCCTCCGCTTCCTCCTCCTCCGTCTCCTCCTTCTCCTCCCCCTTCTCCACCTCCTCCTCCTCTGCTTCCTCATCTTCCTCCATCTTCTCCTCCCTCTCCTTCGTCTCCTCCTCCATTTTTTCCTTCTTGTCAATCTTCATCCTGAGAATTTTCTTCCTCTTCTTTCTCCTCCTACTCTTTTTTCCTTATCATTCTCTTTTTTCTCTTCTTCATCTTCAGTCTTTTCCTCCTCTTCTTTCTCCTCCTCCTCTTTCTGTTTCTCTTCTTCTCCTTCTATTCTTCTTTGTATTTATTTCCTCGTTGCTATCCTCCTCTCTTCTTCATCTTCCTGTTCGCTCTCTACCATATTCCTTTCCCTCCTTCACCTCATCCACCCTCCTCCTCCTTCCACCTCCGCCTCCTCCTCCTTCCACCTCTCCTCCTCCTCCTGCACCTCCTCCTCCTCCTCCTCCATTCTCCCTCCTACTCCTCTCGCACCTCCATCCCTCAACCTCCTCCTCCTCTTCCTCCCTCTACTCCTCTCCCACCCCCACCCCTCCTCCTCCACCTCCTCCATCCTTCTGCGATCTCGAGGAACAAAAACCCGCCAACGGCTGGTCCTCGATGTCACTCCGGCTGGCGAAGAACAAGAAGAACCTCCTTCTAGAAAAGATCTCGAGTAATGACGAAAGGATAGACGAAAGCGATCTGAACGAGGAGGAGGAGGAGAAGGAGGTGGACGAGAGGAGGAGGAGGAGAAGGAGGTGGACAAAGAGAAGGAGGAAGAGGAGGAGGAGGTGGAGGAGGAGGAGGTGGACAAAGAGAAGGAGGAAGAGGAGGAGGAGGTGGAGGAGGAGGAGAAGGAGGAAGGGAAAGGAAGGAGAGGGGGAGGAGGTGAAAGAGGAGAAACAGGAGGAGGAGAAGGAGAAGGAGAGGGTGAAGGAGAAGGAGAGGAAGGAGGAGGAGGAGCAGGAGGAGAAGCAGGAGGAGGAGGAGGAAGATGTCATTCCTTTCTCCTGTTCCTTCTCCTCCTCCCTCTTCACTTCCTCCTTCACTTCCTCTTCCTCTTTCCTCTTCCACCTCTTTTTCCTCCTCCTAGTCCTCCTCACTCTTACCTGTCTCTTATACTTAACATTAGACGAAAGCGTATAGGTCGCCTCCTCCTCCTCCTTCTCGTCCTCCTCCTCCTTTTCTTCTTCCTCCCCTTTCTCCCCTCCTCCTCCTCCTCCTCCCCTCCTCTTCCCCCTCTCCTCCTCCTCCACCTCTCCCTCCTCCTCCTACTCCACCTCCTTCATGTCCTCCTCGTCCTCCCCTCCTCTTCCCCCCTCTCTCCTCCTCGTCCTCCCCTCCTCTTCCCCCCTCTCTCCTCCTCCTCCCACCTCCTCCACCTCTCTTTCTCTCTTTCCCCGGCGCCGGCCTCCTATACTTAATATCGCTGTACGACACATAAATCGATGATACACGCCCATTACTGTATTACCCCGCGAGCGCTGGAACCGGGCCGGCCCCTGGCCCCCGGTCCCCGGTGCCGGTCGTATACGCCGGGGGGGGAGGTGGAGGTGGGAGATTGGGGGGGGGAGAGTAGGGGTGGAAAAGGAGGTGGGGGCGGGGGTGGAAGGTAGGGGGTTGAGGGGTTGGAGGTGGGAGAGTTGGGGTGGAAAAGAATAAGGGTGGAGGTGGAAGAATGGGGGGTGGAGGTGGAAGAATGGGGGGTGGAGGTGGAAGATTGGGGGTGGAGGTGGAAGATTGGGGGTGGCGGCGGAGGTGGGAGGTGGAAGATTGGGGGTGGCGGCGGAGGTGGGAGGTGTTGGGGTGGAAGGGGGGTGGAGGTGGGAGGGTGGAGGGTGGAGGTGGTAGTGTAGTTGGAGGAAGGAGATGGAGGAAGGAAAGGGAGGATGAAGACGGGAGGAGGAGGGAAGTGGTGGAAGGAGGGAAATGGAGGAAGAAATGGAGGAGAAGGAGGAGGAGGAGGAGGAGAGGGTGGATGAGACGGGGAAGGATGAGGATCAGGAGGAGAGGGAGATGTAGGGAGGAGTGGGTGAGGAGAAGGAGGAGGAAGAGTAGGAGGAGGAGGAGGAGGAGGAGGGGTGGAAGAGAAGGAGAAGAATGACGGGAAGGTGCAGGAGGAGGGGGGGGCAGGAGGAGGAGGAGAAGAAGGAGGAGGAAGAGTAGGAGGAGGAGGAGGAGGAGGACGAGTGGTGGAAGAGAAGGAGAAGTATGAGGAGGAGGTGCAGGAATACGGGAAGGTGCATGAGGAGGGGGGAGCAGGAGGAGGAGGAGGAGGAGGAGGAAGAGGAGGAGGAGGTGGAAGATAAGGAGGTGAAGATGGAGTTGGAGACAGAAGTGGAGGTGGAAATGGAGGTGCAGGTGGAACTGATGGCGGAAATGGAGACAGGTGTGGAGATGGAGGTGGTGGTGAAGATAGAGGTGGAAGTGGAGGAAAAGGTGGAGGTGGAGATGGAGTCTGAGGAGAAGTAGTAGATTGGGGGATTTAGGAAGTGAGAGAATGAGGGAGGGAGGGAGGGAGGGAGGAAAGGAGAGAGGGAGTGAGGGAGGGAGGGAGGGACGGAGTGAGGGAGCATTTTGTGGAGGAGGGAAGGAGAAGAGGAAGAATGAAAACGGTAGATGGAAGAAGGAAGGAAGGAGGGAAGAAAGAAGAGAAAATGAAGGAAGGAGGAAATAAGGAGGTAAGGGTGGAAAGGAAAAGAAGAGAAGGAAGGAGGAAAAGAGGAAAAGAAAACAAGGAAGGAGCGAAGGACAAAAGAATGAAGGGAAACAAGAGAAGGAAGAAGGAAGGAGGGAGGTAAGGAGGGAGGAAAGAAGGGAGGGAAAGAGGAAAGGAGGGAGAGAAGGAGGGAGCGAAAGAGGGAGGGAGGGAGGGAGGGAGGGTTGGAGGGAGGGAGGTAAGGAGGGACAAAGGAAGGGAGGGAAGAAGAGAAGGAAGGAAGAAGAGAGGGAGAGAAAGAGAGAGGGAGGGAAGAGGGAAGAGAGATAGGTAGTGAAGGAAGGGAGAGAGGCAAGGAGAGAAGGAGAGAACTAGAGAGGGAGGGAGGGGAGGAGGGACGAAGGGAGGGAGGGAAGGTGGGACGGAGGGAGGGAGGGAGGGAGGGAGGGAGGGAGGGAGGGAGATAAGAAGAGACGAAGGGAGGGAGGAAAGAAGAGAAGGAAGGAAGAAGAGAGGGAGAGAAAGAGGGAGGGAGGGAGGGAGGGAGGGAGGGAGGGAAGAAGGGAGAGAGGGATGGAGAGGAGAGAAATAAAGAGGGAGGGATGGATGCTTCTGGGCTACAAGAAAACGGGGTGAGGCTTCCAGCAGGGGTCATAGAAAACGGGTAAACCCTGAAGGACAACAAGACCGACCGACAGACGCGCGCGCGCGCACACACACACACACACACACACACACACACACACACACACACACACACACACACACACACACACACACACACACACACACACACACACACACACACACAAATACACACACACGTACATAGAAACTCATACACGCACACAAACACATACACACAAACGCGCACATAAACACACAAACACACAACACAGACACACACACACACACATAAACACACAAACACACATAAGATAAACACCCAAACACACACACACATCACAAACACACAAACATACACACACACACATACACACACACACACACACACACACACACACACACACACACACACACACACATCACAAATACCCAAACACACACACACGCACACACACACACACACACACACACACACACACACACACACACACACACACACACACACACACACACACACACACACACACACACACACACACACACACACACACACACACACACATTTATTTCACCGCTTAAGAAATGGAGGAAGAAAAGTAAAAGTCTAAGCGCGAGGAATAGGAGGAGGCGAAGGAAAAGGAAGAGGGCAAGAGGAAGGGAAGTAAGAGGCGAGATGGGAGGAATAGGAGGACCAAGGGGAGGAGTAATAGGAAGAGAAGAAGTAAGAGGCGAAGTGGGAGGAAGAGGAGGAGGGAGAGGAGTAATAGTAAGAGGAGGAGGAGGAGGAGGAGGAAGAAGAGGAGGAGGAGGAGGAAGAGGAGGAGGAGGAGGAGGAGGAGGAGGAATCCATGAGTCTATAGTCAGGAAACAATATTTTCTTCTCATGGGGGGGGGAGAGGGAGGGAAGGATGGGGTGAAGTGATGGAGGAGTGTGGGAAGGAGGGAGGGAAGGATAGGAGGAAGAGATAGAGGAGTGGGGGGGGAGTGGGGAACTGACAACCCCTTGCGTTCCGTGCGGTCCTTTTTCTGTTACTCTCTCTGCCGCCAGGAGACTTTTATTCGTCTTCGTAGAGACAACTCGGAGATATGGGGTCCACTGCAGGACCGGACTGTCCCGTGTTACTAAAGGATTAATATACACTTTGTTCTATATTGCTCGTTAAAGGTTGTTTCGTATCTTCATTATTTGTCTATATATCTATTTGCTAATTTACTTATTTATGTATTTATTAATTCCATTTATTTATTTATCTTATTTACTATTTATTTATCTGTTTATTCATTTACCTATCAATTCATTCATTTATTCATCAATTTACTGATTTCACATTTCTATTCATAAATCTTATCAACATGTTCATTTATTTTTCTTTGTCTATTTATTCATTCATTTATTTGTCTATCAATTGAATATTTTTCCTCATGTTATTAATTTTTATATTTATCATCTATCATTAATCGATCTACTTTTATTTGTATCTAATATCAATCTACTTTATATCTATAAATTCCATTTCTTAGCTTAATAAAATCACTTGAAGACAGGAGGGAGTGGCTGGGAGGAAGGGGACGAGGGAGTTATTGGAGGGAAGAGGAGGGTGGAGGGAGTGGTTGGAAGGAGGGATGAGGAGGGTGGAGGGAGTGGTTGAAAGGAAGTGGAGGGCCAGGGGAGTGGTAGGAAGGAGGGAATTGGAGGGTGGAGGGGGTGGTTGGAAGGAGGGAAGAGGAGGATGGAGGGAGCGGTTGGAAGGAGGGAAGAGGAGGGTGGAGGGGGTGGTTGGAAGGAGGGAAGAGGAGGGTGGAGGGAGTGGTTGGATGGAGGGAAGAGGAGGGTGGAGGGAGTGGTTGGAAGGAGGGAAGAGGGTGAAGGGAGTGGTTGTAACTAAGGAAGGGGAAGGCGGAGGGAGTGGTTGGAAGGAGGGAAGAGGAGGGTGGAGGGAGTGGTTGGAAGGAGGGATGAGGAGGGTGGAGGGAGTGGTTGGAAGGAAAGGGAGGGACCAAGGGAGTGGGTGCAAGGAGGGAAGAGTAGGGTGGAGGGAATGGTTGGAAGAAAGGGGAAGACGGAAGGGGGGGTGGAAGGAAGGGGAAGGCAGAAGGAGTGGTGGAAGGAAGAGGAGGGTGGAGAGAGTGGTTGGAAGGAAGGGGAAGGCGGAAGGGGGTGGTGGAAGGAAGGAGAAGACTAGGAAAATTCGAAAAAAGGAATATTGAAACAAGAATAAACGGGAAGAAATTGTCGATGGGAAAGAAGAGACATTATGTGATTGGGCGGTGGAAGCTTATTTAAGAGAGAGGGAGGGAGGGAGGGAGGGAGGGAGAGAGAGAGAGAGAGAGAGAGAGAGAGAGAGAGAGAGAGAGAGAGAGAGAGAGAGAGAGAGAAAGAGAGAGTGACAGACAGACAGACAGACAGACAGACAGACAGACAGAGCAAGAGAGAGAGAGAGAGAGAGAGAGAGAGAGAGAGAGAGAGAGAGAGAGAGAAAGAGAGAGAGAGAGTCTCGGGTTAAGATCACTTCTGTTGTATTTTGTGAGTTTATTGGATTAGCCAACGTGCCTCCAGACAATTTTATTCAGTGACAGGGAAGTCCTCTTGTGGAAAGGTCGCAAATGTTTTGAAACTTTCTCGCTGATATTCGCGATTTTTGTAGTTTAGTCTAACTGCCCTAGGGAAAGGAGGAGAAGGAAGATGAGGAGGAGAAGGAAGATGAGGGAGACGAAAAATAGGAGGAAGAGAAATATGAAGAAAAGAAGGAAGAGAAGGAGGAGAAGGAAGATGAGGAGGAGAAGGAAGATGAGGGAGAGGAAAAATAGGAGGAATTAAAGAGGAAGAAGAGAAGGAAGTGGAGGAGGAGGAGAAGGAAGATGAGGATAAGGAAGATGAGGAAGAAGAAAAATAGGAGGAAAAGAAAGAGGAAGAAGAGAAGGAAGAGAAATAGGAGAAGGGAAATGAGGAAGAGGAGAAGGAGGAGAAGGAGGAAGAGGTAGAAGAAAAGGAAGAGGAGAAGGAAGGTGAGGGAGAGGAAAAATAGAAGAAAGAGAAAGAGAAAGAAGAGAAGGAAGATGAGGAACAGGAGAAGGAGGAGAAAGAGGAAGAGGAGGAGAAGGAAGATGAGGAACAGGAGAAGGAGGAGAAAGAGGAAGAGGAGGAGAAGGAAGATGAGGAAAAGGAAAAGAAAGAAGAGGAGGCGAAGGAAGATGAGGAGGAGGAGAAGGAAGATGAGGGGGAGGAAAAATAGGAGGAAGAAAAAGAGGAAGAAGAGAAGGAAGAGAAGGAGGAAAAGGAAGATGAGAAAGAGGAAAAGGAGGATAAAGAGGAAGAGGAAGAAGAGAAGGAAGAGGAGGAAAAGGAAGATAAGGAAGATGAGGAAAAGGAGAAGGAAGAAGAAGAAGAAGAAGAGGAGGAGGAGGAGGAGGAGGAGGAGGAGGAGGAGGAGGTGGAATAGGGAGAATAAAAGTCCGAAAAAAGAGAAGAGAAAGAGAAGGGAGAGGGAAGGGAGAAGGAAGAAAAAGAAGAAGGAGGAGGAGGAGAAAGAAGAAAAGTGAAAAGATAAGGAAAAGAAGGAATAGGAGGAGGGAAAAAGGAATGAAAAGAGAAGGAGGAAACGCAGAGAAAAAGAAGAGGAGGAGGAGAAGGAGGAAAGGGAAAAGGAGAAGGAGAAAAAAGAGGAGAAGGAAGAGGTAGAAGAAAAGGAAGAAGAGAAGAAGAAGGAAGAGGAGGAGGATGACGAGAGTGAGGAAGAAAAGTTGGAAGAAAAGAAAAAGGAGGAGGAAGAGGAGGAAAAGGACGAGGAGGAGGAAGAAAAGGAAAATGAGGAAGAGGAAGATGAGGAGGAAGAGGAGGAGGAAGAGAAGGGAGAAAAGTAAAAAGGATAAGGAGGAAGATGAGATGGGAGAAAAGGAAAAGGACAAGAAGGAAGAAAAGGAGGAAAAGGAGGAGGAGGAGGAGGAGGAGGAGGAGGAGGAGGAGGAGGAGGAGGAGGAGGAGGTTAAAAAGAGTCGAAGAGAAGAAGCTGAGTGGAAACTCCGTGACCGACAAGAAAGAGAGAGAGAGAAAGAGAGAGAGAGAGAGAGAGAGAGAGAGAGAGAGAGAGAGAGAGAGAGAGAGAGAGAGAGAGAGAGAGAGAGAGAGAGAGAGAGAGAGAGAGAGAGAGAGA
>NC_134800.1:49142846-49150346 GCF_046742065.1 Oratosquilla oratoria
CAAATAAATCTGATTTCAACAAAAAAAAATCTATTTTTATAGTTTTTAAATAGATAAAAAAATAATCGCCAACCCTGGTGTCCACTACCTCATACAATAATACCTGTTAACTCCGGCTAAAATTGGCATTTCAAAGCATAACAGTGCCTTAGAAATAGTTTCTTATTTCACTATGAAAGTTTATATTAACTTATATTGCATTGAATAAGTCAATATTTGTCGAATGTAAAATGTTAGGTTACAAAGAAAGCAATGGCCTCCGCTAGCGGACCCAGGGATCTAGGTGCTCACGTCCTGTATATATATATATATATATATATATATATATATATATATATATATATATATATATACATATATATATATATGTTCATATATATATATTCTATATATATATATACATATACATATATATATATATATATATAAATATATGTATGTATATCAGATAACTTTTATGGCCATCGCGCAAGGATTCGAACCTGCGCTGTACATGACGACAAGAGGCCCGCCATGACTACCGCCTTAGACCGCTCGACCAACTGATACTTAAAATCGTACGAACTCAGAACACTTACTGGTTCTCGAGATTGAGAAGGTCACTACCTGCAACCCTATTCTCATTTTTACCATACGACCAAGTACACTCGTGGGAGGGGTAAGGACCGGATCGAATCCTTTTCACGCTTGTTAATTGTAACCATACGAGGAATTCGCTAGTGGACAACGAGATTAATCAGATAATTTTTATGAACCAGTAAGTGTTCTGAGTTCGTACGATTTTAAGTATCAGTTGGTCGAGCGGTCTAAGGCGGTAGTCATGGCGGGCCTCTTGTCGTCATGTACAGCGCAGGTTCGAATCCTTGCGCGATGGTCATAAAAATGATCTGATTAATGTCGCTGTCCACTAGCGAATTCCTCGTGTATATATATATATATATATATATATATATGTAGACATATATATGTATATACATACGTATATATGTATATATATACATATATATATGTATATTTATACATATACATAGACACATATATATAAATATATATATATTCATATATATACATATATATATATATATAATGTATATATGTATATAAATATATATGTATATAATATACATATATATATATATATGTATATATATATGTATATATATATATATATATATATATATATATATATATATATATATATATGCGTAAATAACCACTAGGAAAAGTAAACTAACGAAGCAGAGCGCTTTCGTGTAATTACATCTTCTTTGTATCTGCACTGAAGATGTAATTACACGAAAGCGCTCTGCTTCGTTAGTTTACTTTTCCTAGTGGTTATTTACGCATTTGTGAACACACGCTCCTAGTGTTTTTATTGCATATATACATATATATATATATATATATACATTATATATATGTATTATATATACACACATACCTATGGTTCATTTTACTTTTCTCTATGGTGCTCCTTATTCCTTTCTCTTCTTTTCTCATATAATTTATTGCGTCTTCCCACCACCTCATGTAACTGGCTGCCGTCATTCTCCTTGTTTCTCACTCTTTTCTCCAAACATTTCTCGGCGCAAACCCTTCATTTTCTCTCCTTCGCTCTGACGAAAGCTTGATCACCTTTGTCTCCCACACTCCTCTTCTTTCTTCTTTCTTGTTGTCTCTCGTTCTCTTTCTTTTTACTATTATCTCTCTCTTTCTCTCTTATTATCTCTCTCTTTCTCTTGTTATTATCTCTCTCTTTCCCTCTCTTTCTCTTTATTATTTTCTCTCTCTTATTATCCCTCTTTCCCTCTCTCTCTATTACTCTCTCTCTCTCTCTCTCTCTCTCTCTCTCTCTCTCTCTCTCTCTCTCTCTGCGAGTGGTGCATACTGAGATGTGGGGATCGAACTCATATCTGTGGAGTTACGGAGTGAGCTCGAACCTCAGTGTTATTTTGACGTCATGATGACGTCATGCCTGACGTCATAATTGACGTTTTTGGTTAAGGAGATTGAGTGGGGAAGAAAAACAACTTAATGAATAGATAAATAGATAAATAAATAAATAATCAAACAAATAAATAAATAAATAAATAGATAAATAAATAAATAAATAAATAATATATATATATATAAATAAATAAATAATTGAATATGTAAATAAATAATTAGATAACTAGATAAAATTTAATATTAAATGAATAAATACGTACTGTACATGATGATATTAAAATAGAAACGAAAATAAACAGATAAATAAGTTGATAAATTTATATATAAAGGTAAATAGATAAGTGAATATATAAGAAAATAGTGAGGAAAGAAGAGAGGACGGAAGAGAGGGAGGAGAGGAAGAAGAAGAATGATGACAAGGTATAAATAAAAAACAAAATGATAATGGAAGACATGATACTGAAACTCAAAATGTGTCAAAAAGAAATAATCACGAGTTTCTCAAAGCCATGTACTTTAATGCTCGTAGTATTAGGAACAAATTTCAAGAAATACAGGCGTATGTCAAAAGCGAAAATCTCGATATGATAGGAATAACTGAGACATGGTTAAATGGTACAGAGTTCGAAGCTGAATTTAATATTGCGGGATTTAAACACTTTCATCAGGATAGAAACCACAAGAAAAATGGGGGGGAGGGTTTCTGTTGTACGTTAAAAACATGTTCATGCGTGTGTTTTAGAGAAAGTGAAACAGGATGCATATGATAGTTTGTGGGTTGAGTTAACCCAAACAAATGGACAAAAAATGAATATAGGTGTAATATATAGGCCAAAGACATTATCATTAGCAGACGACAAACTGTTATTTCAAGAACTGTCTAGTTTCTGCAACCGGGATTTATTGATAATGGGTGATTTCAATTTTACTGACATTGATTGGATGACCCTTGAACATGGCCATATAGGTAGTCGCTTGATTGATTTTCTTGGTGACAATTATCAGCATATAAAAGAGCCCACAATATATGGAAACTTACTCGATCTATTGATCACTAGCCGCGAAAGCATAGTAACTGATGTAGAAGTCGGTGAAACTGTTGCAAATAGTGATCACAACTTACTTAGATTCAAACTCCTAAAAAATTTAGAATAGATACTTGTGTTTCTAAAATACCCGATTTCAGTACAGCTCAGTTCATAGGACTACGTCAGGAGCTTCAGCTTACAGATTGGGAGGCAAAATTAAACGAAAGACCTGTAGATCAGATGTGGGAAATATTTCAAAATACGCTCTCTAAGATGATTCATACTTACATTCCTTTTAAGGACAGACGTTCCCCAAATCAGGCTCGCCCAAAGTGGCTCGACAAAGAAACTGAAAAATGTATTGCTAGAAAGAGACAGGCTTATAAGAAATATAAGTGCTCGGGTGCATCTAGTGACTATGAAAATTATGTATCAATACAGAGAGATTTAAAAAAGACAATAAGAAAAAGAAAACGACAATACGAAATGAACATCGCTGATAAATCCAAAGAGAATCCCAAAGAATTCTATAGTTACATTAGAGATAAAAAGGTTGTTAGGAATCACATTGGTCCACTATTATGTGCTGACGGTCAAATTGAATATTCAAATGAAGGAATGTGTAATATCTTAAACAATTATTTTAGCTCGGTATTCGTAAACGAAACACCTCAAAGTGTTTTCCAAACTGAAACCTGTGAAAAGCCTGGGGTAAACTTACTACGGTAAATATAACAAAAGAAAAATTAAAAGGTGTATAGAGAAACTCAAAGTTAATGAAACACTAGGGCCTGACGGTTGGCATCCAAGAATCTTAAAGGAAATGAAAAATGAGATTGTTGTTCCATTAGAAATTATTTTCAAGAAATCCATCATATCCGGAGATGTCCCAAGAGAATGGAAGCTAGCTAACGTTACTCCCATATTCAAAAAAGGCGACAAAAAGAAGCCGAATAACTATAGGCCTATAAGTTTGACTTCAATCGTAGGAAAGATAATGGAAACTATCATCAGAGATGCTATCCAAACATCATTTAGAAAGTAACAGTTTGATAAATGATAGCCAGCATGGTTTCAGACGGAAACGTTTTTGCGTGACTAACTTACTCGAATTCTACAACACAGTTATCTCGAATTATGACAAAAGAAACAATATAGATTTAGTATATCTAGACTTTGCAAAAGCTTTTGATACCGTTCCACACAAAAGACTACTTACTAAATTAGCTTCACCCTGAATAAGTGGTAGCCTATTAAGTTGGACTTGTAGTTGGTTGAATGGTCGAAAACAGAGAGTTGTTTTAAATGGAAAAACTTCTAGCTGGAAAATTTTTACTAGTGGAGTTCCTCAGGGTTCCGTTCTTGGGCCACTTCTATTCATAGTATATATAAATTATATAGACCATGGACTAAAATCTACTGTTTCCAAATTTGCTGATGATACAAAACTGTGCGAAATGGCAAATGATCACTTAAACCAATTAGATATTCAAGAAGATTTAGATAAATTACAGCAATGGTCTGAAAAGTGGCTAATGAAATTTAACACAAGTAAATGCAAGGTAATGCACATAGGTAAAAATAACAGTAAGTACGATTACAAGTTATTTGGAAATTCGTTAACAAAAGTCAATAATGAAAAAAATCTCGACGTAATTATCAGTAACGATCTCAAGTCATCCAAGCAGTGTATTTCAGCCTCTGAGAAAGCAAATAAGATTCTAGGACTGATTGCGCGATCTTTTGATTTCAAAAGTCCATCACTCATTAACAAGCTATATAAATCGTTAGTTCGTCCACATTTGGAATATGCTGTTTCCGTATGGTCACCGAATCTCATTAAAGACATTGACAGACTAGAAAAAGTACAACGGTGAGCCACAAAACTGATTCCAAATATCAAAAATAAATCATACGAAAATCGACTAAAACATATGAATCTGTTTTCCCTAAAAAAGCGTAGACTCAGAGGTGACTTGATACAGGTCTTTAAAATTCTAAAGGGAAATGACAACATCAAAAGTGACAAAATTTTCACATTGAATGAGAATCAGACAAGAAACAATGGTCTCAAACTGTCCGGAAATAGATTCAATTTGGAAGTAGGTAGAAACAACTTTGCCAACCGTGTAGTTAATGAATGGAATAAACTTCCTGCACAGGTAGTGCAATGTAGTTCAGTTCGAAGCTTTAAGAATCATTTAGATAAACACCTAAGCAAGATGCTGTAATGATTATAATTTATTTTATATTATTTGTTTTTGTTTTGTTATCATTTGTCTGTTTGATTTTCATTTATTATTAGTTATATGTCAATTTATTATTATTTACTATTTACCTGTTTGTTTATTATCTAACTATACCTATGCATTTATTTATGTATTTTATTTGTTATTTACATTATTATAGTTTTTATTTGTTATTCTTTTTATTATTATGATTTTCTTTTCGCATCCGACCTAGATATGGACCAAAAGGTCTCCTGTCGGCATGCTCCGCCTTTGTAATCCTTTGTAAGAGGTCAGGTGGTGGAAGAGGAGGAGGAGGAGGAGGAGGAGGAAAAGGAGGCGGAGAGGAAGAAATGTGAGAAGAGATAGGGGAGTAGGAGGGGGAGAGGAAGAGGGGGAAGTGAGGGGGAGAGGTAAAGGGGTAGTGGGAGAAGGGTGGGGAGGAGGGGAGAGGAGAAAGGGAAATTGGAAGTGAGAAAGGAGGGGGAGGGGGAAAGAGGAGATGGGAGGAGAGGGGAAGAGGAAGAGAGGGGAAATGCGAGAAAAAAGGAGGGAGAGGAGGGAAGAAGAAAGAAGGGAGGAGGGGAGAGGGAAAGGGAAGAAAGGAGGGAAGGGAAAAGGGAAGATGGGAGGAGGAGAGAGTAGGGGAGGGAGAAAGGGTAGAAGGGAGGGGGAGAGAAGAGGGGAAGAAGAAGAGAGGGGGAAGGCGAGAAAAATGGGGAAAGGAGAGAGGAGGGGAGAGAGGAGGGGAGAAAGGAGGGGAGTGGGAAAGGGAAGAAGGGGGAGAGAGGAGGGGAAGGAAAAAGGGTAGAAGGGAGGGGAGAGAGGAGGGGAAGGGGAAAGGGGAGAAGGAAAGGAGAAAGAGGAAGGAAAGGGGAAAGGAGAGAAGGAAATGGGAGAGAGGAGGGGGAAAAGAAAGGAGGAATGGGGAAGGGGAGATTAGGGGAGGAAGAGGAGAGAGGGAAAGGGAGAGAGAGGGGGGACGGAGAGGATAAAGATGGAGAAGAGGGGAGGGAGAGGAAGAGAGGAGGGAAAAAAAGAGAGAGAAGGGGAGGGCAAAGGGGATAGGAAGGGGAGAGGGGGAGGAGAGGGGAGGGGGAGGAAGAGAGGTGGGGGAAAAGGAGAGGCCAAGGAGGAGATGGAGCGGGAGAGGGAAGGGGGGAAAGGGAGATAGGAAGGAGAGGCTAAGGGGGAGATGGAGGGGGAGAGGGAAAGGCAAGGCGGAGAGGGAGGGGGAGAGAGGAGGCCAAAGGGAAGAGAAAAGGGGGAGAGGAGAAAAGAGAGGGGGGAGAGGAGGGGAGATAGAAAGGGGAGAGGGGAGGGGAGGTGAGGGGTAGAAGGAAGGGGAGGGGGAAGGGGAGGAGAGGGGATGAGAAAGAGAGGAGAGGGAAAAGGAGAGAGAGAGAGAGGACAAGGGGGAGAGGGAGGCGAAGAGGGGAGGGCGAGAGGGAGAGTGGAGAGGGAAGGGGAAGGAGAATAGGAAAAGGGAGGGGAGGGAGAGAGGAGGGGGAGGGGAGGGGGAATGAGGGGGAAAGGGAGGGGAAATAACGGGGATAGAGGACGGGGAGAGAGAGAGGGGAGAGAGGTGGGGAGGTGGGGAGGGGAGGAGGCAAGAAGGAGAGGAGGAGAAGAGGAGGGGAAGGAGAATAAGGGGGAAGGGGAGGGAGGGGAAAAGGGGAAGGGAAGGAAGAGAGGGGAAGGGGAGAGTGAGAGAGGGTGAAGGGGAGGAAGAGAGGAGAGGGGGAGAGTGGGAAAGGGCGAAGGGGAGAGAGGAGGGGGAGGGGGAGGAGGCGATGAGGGAAAGAGGAACGGATGGAGAATAAAGGGGAAAGGGAGGGAGAGGAAGAGGGGAAAGGGAGGAGGAGAGGGGAGAGAGAAGTGGGAGAGAGGGGGAGGGGGAGGAGGAAGGGGGAGGAGGGAGGGGAGGGGGATGGGGAGGGGAGGGGCTGGGTAGGGGGAGGAAGGAGGGGAGGGGGGAGAGGGAGGGGAGGGAGGGGGAGGGAGGGAGGGGAGGGGGAGGGAGGGGGGAGGGAGGGGGAGGGGAGGGAGGGGGGAGGGGGAGGGGAGGGAGGGGGGAGGGAGGGGGGAGGGGGAGGGGAGGGAAGGGGAGGGAGGGGGGAGGGGAGGGAGGGGGAGGGGAGGGAGGGGGAGGGGAGGGGGGAGGGGAGGGGGAGGGGGAGGGAGGGGGAGGGAGGGGAAGGGGAGGGGAGGGGGAGGGGGTAGAAAAGGGGCGAGGGTCAGGCTGCGTTAGATAGTGGATGATAGAGGGTCGTTTAAGAGGGGCGCGACGCCCC
>NC_134800.1:49155346-49157846 GCF_046742065.1 Oratosquilla oratoria
GGGAGGGTGGGAGGAAGGGAGGGAGGGAGGGAGGGTGGGAGAGAAGGAGAGAAGGAAAGAGAAAGGGAGGGAGAGAAAAAGGAAGGAAGGGAGGGGGGAGGTAAGGAAAGGGAAAGGAAGATAGGGAGGGAAGGAAAAAGAAAATGAGGGAGGGAAAGTAGGAAAGGTCTCCCTTAGGCAATGAAAAATACTAATAAAAATAAAAAGATAATAAAATAAATCAAAACAAAACCAAAGGAAATAAGATAAAATGAACTAAAAGCAAAATAAAACAGAAGAAAATAAAATAAAGACAAAATGAAGAGAACAGAACGAAAAACGAAATAAAGTAAAAAATAATTAAACAAAATCAAATATGAAATAATTAAATGACAAAATTTCCTCCTTCATAATGAAAGAAAGAAAAAACTAAAAAACAAAATATATTAATCAAAATACTGTTTAGAAACTACAAGAAGCCCCAATCACGCATGTGATTGGACACAGATACGCAGATCCCCCAATCACAAGACTCAGACCAAACATCCTCATCATGTCATACATTTGCTAATATTTTCCAATCATACCCCCTTATCGTAGTATACGTTTTCCAATATTTTCCAATCATACACCCTCATCATTTCATACACTTTCCAATCATATATAAACATACCCAATCACTTGGATTGAGCTAATATACTCTCCAGTATATCTTACTAATCAAGTTCAGACCTGTCAATCATTTTGGCCCCAATCTTTATGTGCCAGGTGATTGGCACCCAAGCTCAGGTGAGAAGCAGACACCAGGAGTCGCTGAACTCCCAGGGAGTTTCTGGACTCGAACGTGGGTTCCTAGCGATCGAAAATAACCTGATACCTGACATAATTGGAATCTTTTGGTCTATACAGAAGCCTGCACCCTTAACGCAGCTCAGATAGCCTGGGCGAGTGACAGTCAATAGTTTGCTTTGATAAACAACACCTGAAGTAATGTACGTACTCAACACACACACACACACACACACACACACACACACACACACACACACACACACACACACACACACACACACATACATATATACACAAACACACACATATATACACACATTATATTATATATATATATATATATAAATATAAATATATATATATATATATATATATATATATATATATATATATATATATATATATATATATATATATATATATATAGTCCCTCCATCTCACTGTCCCTGTTCTGCTCCCTCCTCCCTACTCGTACCCCTCCTCCTGCCCCGCTCCCGTCCGCTTCCTCTTACCCCTCCTCCTTCTCTTCCTCCTCCTCCTCCCCTTACTACTACACAGTCTGTTCCAAGCGAGACATGTACACTTTCCTCACTTTATACACACAACTCGCCAATCTTCCCGGTGATCTCTCCTCCCCTCTCTCCTCCTCCTCCTCCTCCTCCTCCTCCTCCTCCTCCTCCTCCTCCTCCTCCTCCTCCTCCTCCTCCTCCTCCTCCTCCTACTCTTTCTCCTCCTCCTTTTCTTCTTCCTCCTCCCTCCCTCCTTCCTCTATCTCTTCTCACTCTTCCTCATCCTCCCTCTGCTCCCCTATCTCTTCTCACTCTTCTTCCTCCTCCCTCTCCTCCTCCATTTACTCCTCTCCTATCTCCTCCTACTCTTCTTCTTCATTCCTTTCCTCCTCCTCATCCTCTTCTTTCTCTTCCTCCTCCTCGTCCTCACCCTCTTCATTCCTTTCCTCCTCTTACTCCCTCTTCTCCAACCACCTCCTTCTCTTCTCCACCCTCTACCCCTCTCCCTCTCCCGTCCTCCCTCTCCCTCACATCCTTCTCCTCTCCCTCCCCTCTTCCATCCTCCTCCCCCTTCCCCACTACCACCTCCCCTTCCCCTCTCCCATCCTCTTCCCCCTTTTCCCACCTCCTCACTCCCCTCCTCCTCTCCCATCCTCCCCATTCCCCCACCTCCTCACTCCTCCCCACCCCTCCTCCTCCTCCTCCTCCTCCTCCTCCTCCTCCTCCTCCTCCCCCTCCTCCTCCTTCCCCACCTCCTCACTCCACCCCTCATCTCTCCCTCCTCCTACTCTCCATCCTACTCCTCCTCCTCCTCCTCGGCGGGGTCTTCCCCATGATATATGTAGCTCCGTAAATTGCTGCACTTGCCGCTCTCCTTTATTGTTCCTCCTCGGGCGGGCGTGGGGGGGGGAGCGATGCGCCCGCCCGCCCGCCACTTCGGCGGCCGATTGACGCCGAAGGGATACAAAAAAAAAATGTATTCTACAGCGTCCTATTGTATTCTTTTATATCCCGTTCTTGCACTTTTTTTTTTTGTGGGAGTGGTCCAATGGCTAGCGTGCTTGGGCCATAATCTTACACACACACACACACACACACACACACACACACACACACACACACACACACACACACACACACACACACACACACACACACACACACACACACACACACACACACACATATATATATATAGTATATATAGATATCTGTGTGTG
>NC_134800.1:49177846-49185346 GCF_046742065.1 Oratosquilla oratoria
TATGTATGTTTTTATGTATGTATGTATACATGCATTCAGGCATGTATGTATGATGTATATATGTAATGTACTTTGTACTGCAAGTACTGTATGTATATACTTGTACATTTATACATACATTGCATACTACTCTTATTTTTCTTTACATCGGTCCCCCATATATATATATATATATATATATATATATAGATATATATATATATATATATATATATATATATATATATGTATATGTATAATATATATATAATATACATATATATATACATATATGTATATACATAATATATATATATATGTATATGTATATATAATATATATATATATACACACACACACACACACACATATATATATATATATATATTGAATGTGATGGTTAATTGTGCACTTATTATTTCCTTAAGAGTATTTTTCATATGTCTTATTATGGACTTATTTTCCTCTGAAAGGAGGTTTATGACTTCACAATAGATAGTCATTATAGTTTGATTGCGATTTCGGAAACAAGACCCTTCTTTTGTACCTTAGAGCTTTCTTACTGTGTCGTTAGGGAAGAATATTCCGAAGAATGTAATGATGATATTACATTTTATATGTTTGCGTTCATGCTTGCTTTTCACTGGGGGAGGTTACTGGGTAAATGGGAGAGGTTACCGGGTAGCTCGGGTGGTGGCCGGTTGTCATACGCTTGGGAGAGCCTCCGACTTCGGGTTGTGACGAAATGTCGCGTGCTTGGTTTTTGTAGTGTTTTGTCCCATGCTTGGGCTTATGGTGTTTTGTCCCATACTTCGGATTGTAGCAATTTGTTGCGTGCTTGGGTTAGTGGCGATTATTCGCATGCCTGGGAGTGCCTTAAGGTCCTCTGCTTGTATGTTTAAATTTGGGATCAACTCTTTGATATATAATACCTCTAAGATTGGGAGGCGTTTATTGTCTCTGCATATATCCAAAATATCAGTATTTTCTTCTAGCATGTTTCTTGTCAAGGCTATGCCATGTTCAATTCTTAGGTAGTTTTTAGGGGCTTTTGATGTAAGGTGGAAAGAAAGGCTACGGGATAACCTCATTGCCGTCATGCCAGTATAGGTGGAAGAGAGGGCTTCACAGTTCCCTCGGCTACATTTGAACCTATGTATACACACACACACACACACACACACACACACACACACACACACACACACACACACACACACACACACACACATACACACACACACACACACACACACACATGTATATATATATATAATATATATATATATATAATGTATATATATGTATATATACATATATATATACATACATATATATATATGCATATATATATATGTATATACATATATGTCCACATATATATTCATATATACATACATATATATATATATATATGTATATATATATATATACATATATATATACAGAGATATATATATATATACATATATATATATATAAATGTATATATATATATGTATATTATATATATGCACACAAAAATATTTATTGAATAGGTTCTCGGAACCAAGCTCAACATCATCAGACCAAAAGCTCTTCCCAAGTTGCCAGTTGTCAAAGACCCTTTGTCATGACGTCACCCTGCCCCGACCTCGGAGACTTTCTCCTCTTCCTCCTCGACGCTGACGAAGGAGGAACAAAGCCTCAGGACCTGTCGAGGTTCCCGAAGGCGGATCCTTTTATGGCGGAGTCGCCCTGCGGAGGACACGCCTCCAGAGGGCCAAGAAAGAGAGAAGGTCTTCGCCTCTCAGTTTCTTCACCATTTTTTTTTTTTTTTTTTTTAACTTTTTCTTTGTCTAATTCGTATTTCTTCCTTGTATCTTCTTAGGTCTTCGCCTCTCAACCTCTTCACTTTTTTTTTTTTTCTTTAACTTTTCCTTTGCCTAATCCGTCTTTCTTCCATGTCTCTTCTTAGGTCTTTGCTTCTCAATTTCTTCACCATTTTTTACATTCCTCCTTTGGTCTAATTCCTCTTCCCTTTTCTCTTCCTAAAGACTTAGCTTCTTCCATCATTCCTCCCTCACCTTATCCACCATTTTATCCACCTTATCCACCACCTCCTATTCTGCTTTTTATTCTCTTCTCCGCCTTTCTCCCTTCTCCCTCTTTACTCTCTTCTCCACCTCTCTTCCTCTCTCTGCTCTTTTTAACTTTCTCCGCATTTCTCTCTTCCTTCCTCCTCTTTTCCAAAGGTCACAGGATTCATCTTTCTTCTTCCTCCTCTTTCCTATTCCCTCCTTTTCCTCCTACACCTCTTCTCCTAATCTTCTTGAATCTTTTCCTGAGCCTCCGGAATGTCCTCCTTACCATCACCTCCTCCTACTCAACTTTATCTCCTCCTCCTTCTCCGCCTCCTCCTCCTTCTCCTCCTTCTCCTCCTCCTCCTCCTCTTCTTCCTCCTAGAACTATTCTTCTTCTTTCTCCTCATCTTCTTCATCTCCTTCATCCTGCCTCCCAAACTCTCTCATTTTCACATTGTTCTTCTTCCTCCTCCTCCTCTTCCTACTCCTGTTCTTCGTCCTTCTCCTCCCTTCCTCACTCCTCCTCTTCCTACTTCTCTTGTTCTTTTTCCTCCTTTTCCTGGTCCTGTTTTTCTTCTTCCTCCTCTTCCTCCTCCTCCTGTTCTTCTTCCTCCTCTTCCTGTTCTTCGTCCTTTTCTTCCTACTTCTCCGGTTCTTCTTCCTCCTCACTCCTCCTCCTCCTGTTCTTCTTCCCCCTCTTCCTGTTCTTCGTCCTTTTTTTCTTCCTACTTCTCCGGTTCTTCTTCCTCCTCACTCCTCCTGCTGTTCTTCCTCCTCCTCCTCCTCCTCCTCCTGTTCTTCCTCCTCCTCCTCCTCCTCCTGTTCTTCCTCCTCCTCTTCCTTCTCCGCCCTCCCCTCCCTCCCAACCACCACCCCCACCGCTAGGAGCCCAAAGCGTTACTATCACAAGGGAGACAACCGCACTTGTTGTGCGGTCAATGCCTGGTGCCTTCAAGAGCGAGGACAAGAAACCTGTATTCTCAGGAGACCCGACAACGCCGCGTCCGTCGTCTCGCGCGCGGGCGCGGTAAGGGGGCGGGCGGGCGGGGCGGGGGCGGGGGAGCGGGGGAGCGGGGGAGGGGGGGAAGGTAGTCTTATGAACAGGGAACCCCTCACCCACCCAAGGGGAAGGAGTTAATGTGTACATTGGACGAATAAGATCTCTGGGTGTCAGGGAGGTAGCTTGGCTTGCTGAGAGTGATTACGTCCTCGCTATTTACCTGATGTACAAAGGATATTTGGCTCCATGCGTGGCCTTCTCCTTCGTGGAAACGAGAGTGAATTTGGAGGAAAGGCTCTCTCGACCTCCAGGGTCCCTCTCCAATGGAGGGTGAAGGCGGATTCTCCCGCTTGAGACCTCGACAAAGGTTCTTCTCCGAATATTTTTGTGGAGAAACATTTTTTGAAACGAAGACGGAAAAAAAAAAAAAATCAAAACGAAGACATTAGTCACAAAACTCAAAATGAATACATTAGGGAAAGAAAAAGAAGAAGAAGAAGTAGAAGAAGAAGAAGAAGGAGGAGGGGAAGAAGAAGAAGAAGAAGAAGAAGAAGAAGTAGAAGAAGAAGAATAAGAAGTAGAAGAAGAAGGAGAAGGAGGAGAAGGAGGAGGAGAAGAAGAAGAAGAAGAAGAAGAAGAAGAAGAAGACGAAGAAGAAGAAGAAGAGGAAGAAGAAGAAGAAGAAGAAGAAAGGACCCACATAGTTGGAATGGTTTGAAGAGATTATGAAATTTTATTTCACATGAATAAATATTTTATTTTTTATTAATATCTAAATTGCTGATAAAATTCTCATTATAATACTACAATATGTTCATTTATAATTTGTCTTATTTCTACATTTGATTCACTTTGAAAAACAAATAAATAGATAAAAAAATCAATAAATAGAATTGTCTAATTTATAATTATAATGAAAGAGTAAATAAACATATAGGCAAATAAATAAATCAAAGACGAATAGATATAAAGAATAAATAGAAAAAATTAAAACAATGAATTAGCAAATAAAAATAAACATAATAGATAAATAAATAAATAAATAAAAATAAGTAAACAAGCAAATAAATGGATTATTGAATTAGATAAACGAATAAATACATAAGTAAACATAAATAAACAGATAAATGAATAAATAATAATAAAAAACAAACAAATAAATAGATAACTTAAATAAAAAATAAATACATAAATAATCAATTAGAGTAGAAAGACACAAGAGATTACTAATACAAAACGTCTTGTTTTAGCATTGAGATCTCCCATTTCAGAAGGCGAATATTTCAGAATTACTTTCCCTGAAGTCGAGACCGCGGTCTACGTCTTTGAGAACATCTGCGATGTTCTCCAAAACTCTGTTCAGATGTTCTTCAAGTTAACGTGGTGAACATTTCCCTTTTCCCGCCAAAAATATTTGTTGGTCTTGTCCATCTTTGACTCTGGAGGCTTCTGTCTCGGACTCTTTGTCCAACTACTCCTCCTACTCCTCCTCCTCCTCCTACTCCCCCTCCTACTCCTCCTCCTCCTCCTCCTCCTCCTCCTCCTCCTCCTCCTCCTCCTACTCCTGTTCCCTCTTCTATTTCTTCTTCGTTGCTACCACTACTTACAACAGATATCAATACATGCATACATACACACACACACACACACACACACACACACACACACAAATATGTATAAACATACAATATATATATATATATTATATATATATATTATATATTTATATATATATTATATATGTATATTATATAATATATATATATATATATACTCACATATATATATATGTATATATATATATATATATATATATATATATATCTTTTCACAACCTTAGCAAGTTGATTATTAAACACCTGAATTGCTGTCACCCTCAACTCTTTGGTGGACACTTGCCACCTTCATACTCTTCTCCCCTCAACTTATCAATCTTCCTTCTTCAACGTTCCCCTCTTCTCTCTTCCACTGCCATCCTTTCCCTTCCCCTCCCCTGTCGTCATTTTCCCCTTCCTCTCTCTCTCCCTCTCTCTTCTTCCCCTCCTCTCTTCCCCTCAACCCCGTCAATTTCCCAGTTTCTCCATCTCCTTTTATTCTCTTCTCTTCCCCTTCCCTGTCGTCATTTTCTCCTTACTCTCTTCCTCCTCTTCTTCCCCTCTTCTCCTCTATCCCATTTTTCAATTACTCTCTCTCTCTCTCTCTCTCCTTTTCTTCTCTTCTCTTCCCCTTCCCCGTCGTCATTTTCTCTTTACTCTCTTCCTCCTCTTCTTCCCCTCTTCTCCTCTATCCCATAATTTTTTCAACTACTCTCTCTCTCTCTCTCTCTCTCTCTCTCTCTCTCTCTCTCTCTCTCTCTCTCTCTCTCTCTCTCTCTCCTTTTCTTTTCTTCTCTTCCCCTTCCCGTCGTCATTTTCCTCTTTCTCTCCTCTTCTTCTCCTCTCCCTCATCCCATCTTTATTCTCTTTCCTTATTTCACTTCCTCTTTCCCCCCTCTCCCTCCTCTCTCTCAAATACCATCCCTCCTCTCTTTCTCTTTCCTTCGCCTCTCTATCCTTTCTCTTTTTACCACCCCACTTCTCTCGTTCACTCCCTTCCCTTCTCTTTTTTGCTCTCCCTTCCTTACTCTCTTCTTGCCTCTCTTCTTTTACTCTCTGCTCTCCTCTCCCCTTCCTCTCTCTTTATAATATTCAACAAATCTCTCCCATTTCCTTTCCCTCTTCCCTCTCAAGGAAGAGGAAGAGGAGGAGGAATAGGACGAGGAAGATGAGGAGAAAGAGGAAGAGGAGGAGGAAGAGAAAGAGGAGGAAAAATATTAGGAAGAGGAGGAATAAAACGAGGAAGAGGAAGAGGAGGAGGAATAGGACGAGGAAGTTGAGGAGAAAGAGGAAGAGGAGGAGGACTAGGAAGAGGAGGAAGAGGAGAGGAAGGAGGAAAAAGGTGAGAAGAGAAAGATGAGGAGGAGAATGATGAGGAAGAGGAAGATGAAGATGAAGATGAGGAAGAGGAGGAGAAAGATGAAGATGGGAAAGAGGACAAAGATGAGAAATGAGATGGAGGAGGAAGTGGCGAAGATGATGAAAAGGAGGAAGAGGAGGAAGAAGAGGAGGAGAAAGATGAGGATGGAGAGGAGGAGGACAAAGATTAGGAAGAGGGGGAAGGAGGAAGGAGGAAGAAGAGGATGAAGATGAGGAAGAGGTGGAAGAGGAAGAGGAGAAAGGTGAGGATGGAGAGGAGGACAAAGGTGAGGAGGAGAAAGATTAGGAAGAGGAGAAAGGAGGAAGAAGGAAGAAGAGGACGAAGATATTGAAGAGGTGGAAGAGGAGGAGGAGAAAGATGAGGATGGTGAGAAGAAAGACAAAAATGATGAGGAGGAGAAAGATGAGGAGGAGGAAGGAGGAAGATGATGAAGATGAGAAAGAGGAGGAAGAGAAATATAAGGATGGTGAGAAAGAGAACAAAGATGAGAAGGAGGGGGAGAAAGATGAGGAAGAGGAGGAAGAAGAGGAGGAAGATGAGGAAGGGGAGGAGAAAGATGAGGATGGAGATAAGGACAAAAATTAGGAAGAGAAAGACGAGGAAGAGGAAGAGGAGGAAGAGGAGGAGGAGGAAAAAGATAAGGAGGAGGAGGAAGGATGAAAGAGAAAGAAGAGGAGAAAGATGAGGAGGGAAAGAAGGAGGATAAAGATGAGGAGGAGGAGAAAGATGATGATGAGGAGAAAGAGGAGGAAGAGGAGGAAGAGGAGAAGGAGGAGGAAGAAAAAAAGATGATGAAGAGGAGAAAAAGGAGGAGGAAGATAAGGACGAGAAAGATGATGATGAGGAGAAAGAGGAGGAAGAGGAGGAAGAGGAGGAGGAGGAGGAAGAAAAAAGATGATGAAGAGGAGAAAAAGGAGGAGGAAGAGGAGGAGGAGGAGGAGGAAGAGGAGGAGGAGGAGGAAGAGGAGGAGGAAGAGGAGGAGGAGGAGGAGGAGGAGGAGGAAGAGGAGTTGGGAAAAACAACACAAGACGTCGTAGCCGGCGCCATGCCGGCCCCGTGTTTAGTGATTAAACACTTGGGAAATTAACATGAAGTCAATAACCCCATTTTTCCTGGTCGCCGGCACCGAGTGACGCAAAAGTTCTGCGACCTGCGTTCGTTTCCGGCCCAGGGGGGAGAGGGGGGAGTGTGGGGAGAGGGGTGGCAAAGGTCTGGAGTAGGGGGGAAAAGGGAAGAGGGGGGTTAGCTGCAGCATCTTTTATTCTAACTTCTTTTCAAAGGGAGGAGGGGGAGTGGGAAGGGGAGGGGGAGTGGGAAGGGGAGGGGAGGGGAAGGGGGAGGGGAGGAGGAGGAGTAAAGTGAGGGGAGAGGGAATGAGACTGGGGGGAGTAAGGGGAAGGAGGTATGTCAAGTGGGAAGGAGGGGAGTTAGGGAAAGAAGGGGGAAGGAGGGGGAGGGAAGGAGGGGGAAGGAGGGGGAGG
>NC_134800.1:49190346-49197846 GCF_046742065.1 Oratosquilla oratoria
TAGTAAGAAATTCAAGCATAAGTACGCATGGGGCAGGGTGGTGGGTGGAAGGGTGGCAGATAGAACGTTAATGGACTATATAGTGGTGACCAGGAGTATGGTAGGAAGAGTTAAGGATGTATATGCTCTAAGGGGAGAGAGTGGGGGAATATCAGATTATTTTCTGGTGGAAGGTAAGTTGAGAGTGGAGAGTAGGTGGAAAAAGAGGAAAAGGGCAGAAGGTAGGGAGGTACTTTGAGTGAACTGCTTAAATGAGAAAGAAAAGGAAAATGAGTATAAGAAGAAGCTGAGAGAGGAGTGGAAGGTAGTGAAGGATAGAGTAGAACTAAGAGTGGAGGAGGAATGGGGATGGTTCAAGGAGGAAGTCATAAGGTGTGCAAAGATGGTGTGTGGAACAAGAAGGATGGGAGGAAATAGAAGGAAGGGTAGTGAGTGGTGGGATGAGGAAACAAAGAAGGTTGTAGAGGAGAAGAACCAGGCTTTCATAAATTGGTTACAAATTAGGACGAGGGAATCGTATGAGAGGTACAAAGTAAAGAGAAGAAAAGTAAAGCATAAGATTAAGGAGGCAAAGAGGAGAGCAGATGTGAAATGGGAAAAGAGTATGACAGAAAATTTTTGAAAGTAATGAAAAGATGTTTTGGAAAGAAATTAAAAGAGGAAGAGGAGACGAATCAAGTAGAAAAGAAAAGGTAAAAAGTGCAGATGGAGTGATGATAATGGAAGAGAAGGCAGTGAGAGAAAGGTGGGCAGAGTATTCTAGGGAGTTGCTAAATGTGAAGGAGAATAGGGAGGGAAAGTTATTTGCAGTGGGAAGAGCTAAGAAAATGACAATGATGTGATGAATGAGGAAAATGGAGGAGAAATAAGGAAAGATGAAGTGAAAGCAGCAGGTTAAGATGATGAGAGCAGGTAAGGCACCTGGGTTGGATGGATCCCATGCAAAATGTCTGAAAAAGGAGGTACAATTATGGTGGACTGGCTGGTGAGGTTATTAAATGTTTGTTTAAAGAGGGTAGAGTGCCGGAGGACTGGAGGAGTGCCTGTATAGTTCCACTTTATAAGGGAAGGGGGACAAGTGTGAGTGTAGTAGTTTCAGAGGGACCAGCTTGTTGAGTGTAGTTGGGAAGGCTTATGGGAGGGTCTTGATTGAGAGGATTAGGAGAGGAACAGAGGTAGTAATTGTTGAGGAACAGTGTGGTTTTAGGACAGGTAGGGGTTGTGTAGATCAGATCTTTGTGGTAAGACAGATATGTGAGAAAGCTATAGGAAAAGGTAAGGATGTTTTTTGGACTTTTATGGATTTGGAAAAGGCTTATGACAGGGTAGACAGGAAGGCACTGTGGGAGGTATTGCAGATATATGGGATAGGAGGAAAGCTATCAAGAGTAGTCAAGAGTTTTTACGAGAGTAGTAGAGCTTGTGTTAGGATTAGAAATGGAGAGAGTGAATGTTTTGAGTTAAAGGTGTGATTTCGTCAGGGATGTGTTATGTCGCCCTGGCTGTTCAATCTATACATGGATGGGGTGGTGCGAGAGGTGAATGTAAGGATGGTGGGTCAGGGGTTGGAGATGGTTAAAGAAAATGGAGAAATGTGGTATATAAGCCAGTTGTTGTTTGCTGACGACAATGCGCTTGTAGCAGGATCAGAGGAGGGGTTGAGGAAGTTAGTGACAGAGTTTGGGAAGGTGTGTGAAAGAAGGAAGTTGAAGATAAATGTGGGTAAAAGTAAGGTGATGAGATGTACAACAAGGGGAGAGAGTGGCAGCAGACTGGAAGTGAGTATTAAGGGAGAGAGACTGGAGGAAGTGGATAGTTTTAGATACTTGGGTGCGAATGTGGCAAGAAAGGGAGGAGTTGGGGTGAAGGTAGAATGTAGATTGAGAGAAGCGAGTAAATGCCTTGGTGGATTAAAAGGTGTAATGAGAAATAGACATTTGGGAATGGATGCTATAAGGAGATTATATGAAGGAGTGATTGTGCCGACCGCTCTGTACGGGGCAGAAACATGGAACATAAGAGAGGAAGAGAGAAGGAGTTTGAATGTGTTTGAGATGAAATGCCTGAGAAGTATGATAGGGGTTACTAGGCTAGATAGAGTGAGAACATAAGAACATAAGAAATAAAGGAGACTGCAAAAGACCATAAGGCCTACACTAGGCAGCTCCGTATCCATCACCACCTGTCATCCCCATCCATAAAGTTGTCTAATCGTTTTTTAAAACAACTGATAGTTTCAGCGCTTACTACGTGGTTACTAAGTTTATTCCATTCATCGACCACCCTATTTGTAAACCAATTCTTGCCTATTTTCCTTCTTAAATCTAAATTTGTCCAGTTTATACCCATTACTGCGAGTCCTGCCCTGTTGTTTTATTATGATGACCTTGTTTGCATCACCCTTGTTAAAGCCTTTGATCCACTTGAACACCTCTATTAGATCACCCCGAACTCTGCGTCTTTCCAGAGAGTGTAAGTTTAGGTGCCTAAGCCTCTCTTCGTAAGGCAAATTTCCGAGTCCTTGTATCATTTTGGTCATTCTTCTCTGTACTGATTCTAGTGAATTTATGTCCATTCTGTAGGACGGAGACCAAAACTGTACCGCATAGTCAAGGATGGGTCTAACTATCGCTAGATAGAGTTTAATAATTACCTCTGCACTTCTATTCGTTACCGTCCTAGCAATGAAGCCTAATGTACTGTTTGCTTTATTTCTGGCGCTAATGCACTGCTTCCTGGTTTTAAGGTCCGGACTCACCAGAACTCCCAAGTCCCTCTCGCACTCAGATTTTTATAAAAACGTGTTATCTAAGTTGTATCTATTTTCGGGGTTGTGTAGCCCTACGTTTAACACGCTACACTTAGAGATATTGAAGTTCATTTGCCATTTCACCGACCATGTTAACAGTTTATTAAGATCATCCTGCAGAATCTGGGCGTCTTCTCCTGACCTAATTAGGCATCCTATTTTAGTGTCGTCCGCAAACTTACTAACATCACTATCTAACCCATCGTCTAAGTCGTTTATATACATAATGAACAACAAGGGACCCAAAACCGAGCCCTGGGGGACCCCGCTAGTAACATTGCCCCACCTAGATTTTATTCCATTTATGGTGACCCGCTGTTTTCTGTTACTAATCCAAGCTCTAATCCATTCTAACACTTTTCCTCCTATGCCATGGGCTTTGATTTTATTTAGTAGTCTCTGGTGTGGCACTTTGTCGAACGCTTTGCTAAAGTCAAGGTAAATAACATCGTAATTTTCATTGTTGTCTGACGCCTTATATACCTTAGTGTAAAAGGATAGAAGATTAGTCACGCATGACTTACCTTTGGAGAAACCATGCTGTGAATCACGAATTAAATTATGCCCTTCAATGTGTTCTCTGAGTCTATTTACTATTATTGATTCAAGCATTTTTCCTATAACCGATGTCAAACTGATTGGCCTGTAGTTGCATGTGGTCGATCTATCGCCCTTCTTAAAAACAGGAACAACGTTTGCCTGCCTCCAAGCAGTTGGAACAGAACCAGTGTCTACCGATTTATTGAATATTTCAGTTAACTGGTCGCAGATTTCAAATTTACACTCTTTAAGCATTCTTGGAAAAATTTCGTCCGGACCCGGAGATTTTGTAGCTTTAAGTCTGTCAATCTGCTTGATAACTTCTTCTTTACTAATGCTGATATTAGTTAGGCTATTTTCTTCATCCCCTCTGAAAATCGGATCGCAGTCAGGTACTTTATCTAACCTCTCATCAGTAAATACAGATAGAAAATAATTGTTAAACTCCTCACTCATTTTTTCTTTCCGATTCTATCATGACATTTTTCATCAGTTTTAATTGGTCCTATTCTTTCTTTATTTTTTGTTCTATAGAGGTGAAAGAAACCCTTTGGGTTGGATTTTGCTTGACTGGCAACCTTGAGGAGGTGAAGAGGAGAACAGGGGTGGAAAGGGGGTTGGGAGATAGGTTTGATGAAAGAGTATTGGGAAGGTTTAGACACATGGAAAGAATGAGTAAAGAAAGATTAGTAAAAGAGGTGTGGAAGGCAGAGGTGGAAGTGGTGAACATTAGGGGGCGTCCTAGAATGAGATGGATGGATGGGGTAAAAGGGGCACTGGGAAAGAGAGGAATGTCTGTTGAGGAAGGACGGGAGAGGACAGAAGGTGGGGTGAGTGGAGAAGGGTTGTGTATGTATGATACTGTGATGCATGAGGGGGAGTGGGTGGGGGGTGGGGGGTGAGGGAGAATGTATGAGAAATAATTTGACAGAGACCGAAGGGATTTCTCCCCATCTTCTCATTTTCTGTATTAGGGGACGGAGAGGGGGGGGGTCGCCGAATTAATGAAGCGACCTTGCTGTGGATGTGCTGTCTTGTGGCACTGCTTTTGACCCAAGGCAGTGGAAAAGATGCTGGGATGACCCGTCATCCAGGTGTCAAGATAAGAGGGAGGGAAGAGGGTGGAGTATGTAGGGGATGGAATGGGTGGGAATGGTTTCTGTGCCTTTTTCTTTTGGCTACCTCCCGTGTAAGGGGGAAAAAGCCTTTGGTATATGTATGTGTATGTATATATATATATATATATATATATATATATATATATATATATATATGTATATATACATACATATATACATACATACATACATAATATATATATATACATATGTATATATACAGTATATATATATATATATATATATATATATATATACAATCAGAAGCCCTTCTCGAGGAATTAAGACTGCGCCTCCAGGAGGAATCCGGTCTTAGCTTTACGACTGAACTGAACAAGGATGGCAAACTCCCTTTCCTTGATGTTTTAGTTGACTCTTCATCCGGGGAATTTGCCACGAGTGTGTACAGCAAACCTACAAACTCTGAAAAATGTTTAAACTACAATGTCGTTCACAATTCTGCTCCTACATATGTGAGCTGTAATTTTACGTTATCGCCTGAGAATCGAACCCGGAACAGTCAAGGGTCTTTTATTGTATCCCATGCAGGCCCCTTCACCAAAAACAGCTTTCACTTCACAGGTGCTCAACTATGGAACTCACTACCTGTGTCCATTAAGAAGTCAAATAGCAAGGTTACCTTCAAGAAAAAAGTCAAGGGTTACTATATGTCTCAGCTATGGACAGAGAACAGCCTTGATTTTATGTACTACTAGCTTAGTGAGGGATACCTGACTCCATGAGTAATATCATCCAAATCTGCGTTCACTCATAACTGTTCTGACCTTACCCCCCCCTTTTTATTTGTCCTTCAGAAGTTTAGTTTAGTGTAACAATGTTTGATGTTACAAATTGGTTTCCACCTTTGTTTTGCTAGTCGTAGTATGGTATATGTCTCAAGTAGGGTCCGAGAACAGTTATGATTTGACCATAATACAAGCCTGGTGAATCAGGGCACCAGGCAACGAGGTAATTGGACTTTTTCCTCGTTCTCCTTGTTATCTTACTCATACGAGTACTGGTCCCCTGTACCCTACTTCTGGTGCTTCAGGTTATAATGTACTACTTCCTAGTGCTCTTACTAATTGCCCACTCCGTCCTGAGATTCAGGTAAAATTTTATAATTAATTATTAGGTGACCCTAGCTGCAATGTAGCATTCACTATAGCAAGTTGATACAGCTGTAGAATAATGTAGTATATCATTAATGGCACTACTCTGATATAGTACTCACTAATACTGTTTTGTTACAATTTAACATTATTTTGATGTTCCTGTGCCTATGCAATGTTCCTTATTGTGATGGTGCTCAATTTTTGGTCTCAATATCCTATGTGTTACGAACATTTTAGAAATATTAGCAAAACTATAACAATGTTTATGTGTCATATGTGTCCCCTTAACCCCCTACGTATGTTGTCTGTGTGACTTAGTGTAGAATAACAATCTAATGAGGACCACAGTGGAAATAAGCGTACATGCTTTTTGTGTTATCCTGGGCAATTTGCAATTACTATTTCGAACTATGTGTTCTTGTCATTATCTGCACTTCATGTATATTGATTCTTTGCCAAATAAAATCTATCTGTCTATCTATCTACAAGTTATAAAAAATAAAGTCAGGGCTTAAAGTTTTCGTTTTTTATAAATGTCTATATTTAGAGAAGTCATTACCTTTAGGGAATGACAATAATATTTTACTTCTTTTTGCATTTGTCATATCATTTCTTAAAATAAACACAACAACAACAGCAACAATTACTACTACTGCTACTACTACTATTACTACTACTACTACTACTACCTCATACCAACTAATAACCCGAATATGTTAAATGATTTAAACATATCCCCAACTATACACTCGGATCACAATGGTTACACAATATAATTATAACAGAAACCAATATATCACTACTAAACCCAGCGACTCATAAACAAAGAAGGATGCCATTCTCAGATATTAACATAAACAAGGCTAACTGGGTAAAAGTCAATGAAACCCTTGAGAGGATAGATTGGAACGAAGAACTCAAGTACCAAAGCACACAGGAATGCTGGTACATAATAGAACAACACCTAAGGAAAGTCATTTACTCCAACGCGCCCAAGATGCAACCAAGAAGGAAAAAGATATCAAAAGAACATAGATACAGAAAGACATTAATAAGGAGGATGACCAAATTGGAAAATCACTTTCCAACAACCACAAAAAGGAAAGTCCGCGCAATAGAAGAGAAAGAGATAGAGCTGAAAGAGAACTACGTGATCTGGAAAATAAAATAAAAACATCACCCGAAACCGAAAGGATGGACAGTGAAAGAAAAACCATAAAAACAGTAAAAAAAAAACAACAACAGATTTTTCTTTAATTATGCAAAAAAAAAAAAAAAAAAAAAAAAAAAAAAATCCACACTAAAGAACAATGTCGGACCACTAGTTAGGGCAGATGGACAACATACTACCACATCTCCACAAGAAATGGCTGACATCCTTCAAACCCAGTATGTCAAGGCCTGGAGCACCCCGTCAACTAATATCCATATAACTGAAGAAACTCCGATCCAAGATCAAGATACATTAGAGGACATAGAAATAAGGAAGGAAGATATAGAGAAGGCTATAGACAATATGAAAACATCAGCGTCACCTGGTCCAGACGGCATAGGCACCTACATTATCAAGGAATGCAAAAAGACAATCTCAACCCCCTCCTTATACTGTGGAGAAAGTCCCTGGACACAGGTGAAATACCAGAAATATTCAAACTTGCCAATGTCACTCCCATACATAAAGGAGGATCCAAAAAGGAACCAAAAAATTACAGGCCAATAGCACTCACCTCAAATATCATTAAAAGATTTTAAAGAATCATAAAAAACATACTATACATTTCCTAGAGAATAACCAATTGATAAGAGACTCTCAACAGTTTTAGAAGCAAACGTTCATGCCTAACAGAATTGATAGACTTCCACAATTTCATCCTAAAATCCATTGGAGAGAACAAAAATGTCGATCCAATATATCTAG
>NC_134800.1:49205346-49215346 GCF_046742065.1 Oratosquilla oratoria
ATATCTTACGATCTCGTTAGTCTATCCTATCTATCGTCAGGTGATTTTATTCACCTTAAGGTCATACTTGAGCTGAATGGAATCACTTGACGCCTACATTGAAAAAAATACATAAAGTACGCCACCGCATGAGACCTATCTACTCATGAAGACCTCATATGCGCAAGCACCTAGGCTCGAATCCCGCATCCTTTTCCGTACACTCCAAACTGACCCTTATGTCAGGACGCGGTAAGGCTGAAAATGGAATGAATTTGATGTAACAGAAAACTAACCTTTATGTAAGGAGGTGGTAAGATTCAAAATGGAATGACTTTAGTGGAACAGAAATCTTTCTTTCCTTTCATTGGCTATCAGACACGTACATCTCAACTCCCTCAATCAATTGCGTTCAATTATCCTGCCTTGTATTCGCAATTGACTGATTCTGAGTGGAGTCAATCAATTAAGACAATTGATTTGTTTTGAATAACTACAATTATGAGCAACTGGATGTTTTAAATTATTCTTATATTTTGTTTGTTTTCAAATATTTGATATTTAAAATTCTTTCTATGTCATTCTAAGCAATGTACTGTAAATCATTTTTTTTTTTTTTTACTTTTTTTCAGAATTGAAATTTACTTGGTGTTTCAATATTCTGAAGTATTTTTGTCTTCTTTTTCAATTTTTAAATTTTATTCAAAGACTCAATATTCACAAGTCATTCTAACTCATTCTATGTCATCTATATGGTTTTCTTTTTCTTTTTCAGTTTTGAGATTTGATTGATTTGATTAAGAAATTCTATTTTATTTAAAAATTCAGTATCTAGGACGTATTCTAAGATGACCTTATATGCCCTCGACCTTAAGGTCCCTCACAGAAAATATGGAGTCCTCTCTTTCTTCTGATGACCTTATGTGGCCTTTGACCTCTCACCTTTGACCTTAAGGTTCTTCAGTGCCAATATGGAGTCCTTCCTTTCTCCATATGACCATAAATGACCTTAACTATAAGGTATTTCAATGCAAATACGGAGTCCTTTCTTTCTCCAGATGACTTTAAGTGATCTTGACCTTAGGGTTCCTTAATGCCATTGTGGAATCCTTTTTTTCTCCAGACGACCTTAAATGAACTTGACCTTAGGGTTCCTTAATGGCATTGTGGAGTCCTTTCTATCTCCAGATGGCCTTAAATGACCTTGCCCTTAGGGTTCCTTAGTGTCGTTGTCGAGTCCTTTCTCACTCAGGATGACCTTAAACAACCTTGGCACTCTCACCTTTGACCTTCAGGTGTTTCAGTGCCACCAAAGAGTGACGTAAGCAGATGACCTAATATGACCCTGGCTCTACCCTCAGGTGGTCCAATGCCACTGGGGATTGCCACACCGGTTCTGGTGATCCAGCCGGACGGGGTCCCGCGCTCCTACACCCTGGCGGTCCTCAACGAGACCCTCCTCCCGGATCCTCTGAATCCTCCGAAGGATTACACGATGTGCGTCCGGTTCTACCTCTACTTCATCCTCTGGAAGAACGCCATCATGTACTACATCCCTGGCCACAAGGACTCTGTCTTGATCCTTATAGGTGAGTGGAGGGGCAAGTGGAGGAGAAGGTGGAGGGGAGCTGTAGTAATAAGTGGAGGGGAAGGGGGAGGAGGTGGAAGGGAAGTGGAGGGGTAAGTGGAGGGGAAGGGGAAGGAGGTGGAGAGAAGGTGGTGGACGGGGGATGGGGAAGGGGATGGGGGAAGGGGAACGGGAGAGGAGAGGTGGAGGAAGAGGTTGATGGGAGATGGGGAAGGTTGTTAAGAAGAGTAAGAGTTTAGGGGAGGCGATATGGAGAGAACAGACAGACACACACACACACACACACACACACACACACACACACACACACACACGCACACACACACACACGCACACACACACACACACACACACACACACACACACACACACACACACACACACACACACACACACACACACACACACACACACACACAGAGAGAGAGAGAGAGAGAGAGAGAGAGAGGGGTAAGGAAGGGGAAGGAGAAGAGGGGAAGAGACTAAGGAAGGGATATGGGAAAGGGAAGAGGCTGGGTTAGGGGACGCGGTAGGGAAAGGGGAAGGGGAAGGGGAAGGGGAAAGGGAAGAGGCAGAGGAAGGAGAAGGGGAAAGGGGTAGGGGTAGGCGAAACGGAAAAGTCAGGGGTAGGGAAAGGGTAAGGAGAATGGGAAAGGGAAAGGGAAGGTAAAGGGAAGCGGAAGGGGAAAGGGAAGAGGAATGGGAAAGGGAAAGGGAAGGTAAAGGGAAGCGGAAGGGGAAAGGGAAGAGGAAGATGGAGGTGTAAGTAAGGACCCAAAACGATGATGTGCCTTTGCCTTGACCGCCCCCGGACAGAATGCAACCTGGAGCGCGTGGGGATCATGTCCATGAACCGCTTCCGGTACACGCCCTGGCCGAGGCTCCTCCGGACGCACCGCTGGTACCACCTCTGCTTCCGGTACGACAACTCCCAGAAGACCTTCGCCCTCTTCCTCGACGGCCAAGTCATCCGCAACGACTCGTACGACTTCGACACGCGGTCGGTCGTCCTCAACGGGACCCTCGTCCTCGGGCAGGTCACTGTGGAGGGGCTCCTCCCGGAGTCTGGCTTCAGCGGGAAGATCACTCAGGTTAACATGTGGGGCGCTGCGCTGACGAACGAGGAGATCGTGGACGCCGCCGCTTGCAGAAGCGACCCCTTGGGGGATCTGATGGCCTGGGGGAGGAGCAGACTCTTCCTCAGGAACGTGACCATGGTCGAAGAACCTCTCCAGTCCTTCTGCTCCTCCTCCGAGGCCGACTTCGTCAGCTTCGTCTTCCCGCCCATGAGCTTCCGGGAGGCGACTCAGACCTGCTTCGGCCTCGGGGGCCACGTCCCGCTCCCGAAGTCCTTCGACGATCTCTGCGCTATGATCGAACTCTTCGAACCGGACTTCGAGATGAAGTGCCGGAGGGGCACGCGGGATGTCTGGATCTCGGCTTCGGACGAGGTCGACGAGGACCTCTGGGTCGACGAGTTCGGGAACACGATCAGCTTGTCCTCGAGGATGTGGATGCGTGACGAGCCGAACGGAGAGTCCTACGAGAACTGCGTGACGGCGTCGACGACGGGGTATATCGACACGGACTGCGAAGACCCGGTCTGCTTCTCCTGTCTGGTGGACAAGAAGACCCTCTGGACGCTCTACGGATCCTGCCAGACGGACGCGCGCCTCCAGTACTTTTCCAGCATCCAGAAGAACTTCGGGGACCTGAGCTTCCAGGGATACTCCTTCTATCACATCCGGGTAAGAAGTGCGAGGTTAATCTTTTTGGTCAAGGGCTTCAAGTGGGCCAATGGCTTTAACAAAGACGTAGAGTGCAGGGTGATCTAATAGTTAATTGGTCAAGGGTTTCAAATGGACCAAAGGCTTTAACATAGACGTAGAGTGCGGAGTGGTCTAATTGAGGTATTCAAATGGGTCAAGGGCTTTAACAAGGGTGATATAGACAAGGTCATCAAATTAAAAGAGTAGGGCAGAATTCGTAGTAATGGGTTTAGATTGGAGAAATATAGGTTTAAGAAACAGGTAAGAACTGGTTTAACAACAGAGTGGTTAACGAATGGAATAGACTTAGAGAGCGATATATATATATATATATATATATATATATATATATATATATATATATATATATATACATATATATTATATATATAATGTATATATATATATATATATATATATATATATATATATATATATATATATATATAAATATATATAATGTTATATATAAATATATATAATGTATATATACATATATATGTATATATATATATGTATATATATTGTGACTGCCGCTAGACGATTTAATTCAGCTGATAGGGACCCTTCGCCATGCAAAGGTCAAGGGGAAAAGCTGAGCTGAATAAACCGTCAGGCTTAAAGACCCAAAACAAATTTACTAAATTAGTCACTCAACTTGTTTAGCCCCGAGTTGAGAAAAGTGGGAATCACTCTATGGCAACATCCCCGAAGGGTTGAATGTTGCCACAAAGCGAGTTTAACTTTTCTGTACTAAGCCAAGCTTTCTTCGCCTCTTCCTCCGTCATCGCCTTCTACGTAAGCAGAGGATCAGAGGCTCCTGGATATGGCTCGACGGACAGACCAACGAGACGATTGCAAGACTCGAACCTGGGGAGTGGGACTACCCGATGGGGAGGAGGCGGTGGGAGATCGCGCGCCCCGTCTGCGGACAGACCTCGGGGTTGAGGACTCTCCTTCTGACGTCTTGTCCCGAAGGTTCCTTCACCTGTGACGATGGCTCTTGTATTCCTGTCGCCAGTAGATGTGACTTCAAGTACGACTGTCGGGATAATTCTGACGAAGAGGAGTGTCTCCTGGTGGACTTTCCCGAAGGGTATGCGACCGATATGCCCCCACATACGGATACTCAAACCAAGTCATCCTCCACCTTCTTCTCCTCGACGTCGTCCTCGAACTCGATGTCCTCCTCGAACTCGACCTCGATCTCCGGCCTCCCCATCGACCTCCACCTCCGCATTGAACGCATCGACGTCGACACGACAGCCATGCTGATGGCCGCGACCTTTAAGGTCACCCTCCAGTGGTACGACATTCGAGTCGCCTTCAGGAATCTGAAGGAGAACACGGCGCTGAACTCCCTCTCCCAAGGGGAGCGGGAGAGGATCTGGGTTCCTGTCATGGGTTTCAAGAACTCTGTCGGGAGCGAGACTCTCGGTAGGAGAAGTTTGACCTCCATGCAAGTGGTCAAGAGGTGGAAGGCTCCCGCCCTCAGGAAGAACTTCCTTCTCCCCGAAGAAGGTGAGTCTCGAGGTTGGTAGGCCTTAGAGCAAGGGTGAGCATGTAAAACCTTCTCTATGGTTGATGTTATTATTAGCTTTATATATGCTGCTTCTATTGTTTTTCATAATTTCTTCGTTGAACCTTTACTTATTACAATTGTATTGTCCCAGTCCGGAAGGTGGTCATGTGTATCTATGTGTCTTACCATGGAATTAGACAGCCTGTGGGTTCTTACATCATTTTCAAGTGTGTGTGTGCCAAAATAAGCCAAATCATTGATACCAGGTTGTCACACGTGCCAACAAAGTAAAAATCTTAGGCCTACATGCAGCCAATATCCCGTCTGGGGTATTGGCTGCATGTTATTGTGGGGTTAAAAGCTGCTCAGTAGCATGTAGCTGATACCTTGGGGTCTAAATAGGGCGTCTCTACGGACCAGAGCCACACATCATTTTGTTTGTAATAGAAGAAATTTCCATTCATAGAGAAATTTTGGTATTTTATTATACTGCGACTCTAGCTCCATTTTGCTTTACCCCACACTCATAATACTGTCTTGTACCTTTTCTTTGAATATTCATTTCCTTTTTTCGCTGAACCCTGTGGTGGGGGAGAAGTATACTGCCACCGAGTGTTCCCACTTGAATCGTAAAAAGCAAAAAAATGAGACGGGGATTGGGCTGAAGTCCCGAAGGAGACACTCCTAAAAAAAAAATGCAAATGCATAAGGGGGTCTGGGAATTTTCCGACCGGAACCCTAATATTTCGGTCTTTTAATGTGTTTGGATGTGGGTGCAAATGTGGCGGGAAAAGGAGGAGTGGAGGTAGAGGTAGAATGCAGATTGAGAGAAGCGAGTAAATACCTTGGGGAATTAAAAAGTGTAATGAGAAATAGACATTTGGGAATGGATGCTAAGAGGAGATTGTATGAGGGAGTGATTGTGCTGACAACATTTTATGGGGCAGAAACATGGAACATAAGAGAGGAAGAGAGGAAAATTTTAAATGTGTTTAAGATGAAATGCCTGAGAAGTATGATAGTGGTTATAAGGGTGGATAGTGTGAGAAACAAGGGGGTGAGGAGGAGGGCGGGAGTGGAAAGGGAGTTAGGAGATGGGTTGATGAAAGAGTATTGTGATGGTTTGGACACATGGAGAGAATGAGTGAAAAAAGATTAGTAAAAGAGATATGGAAGGCAGAGGTAGATGGAGTGAACATGAGGGGCCGACAAAGGATGAGATGGATGGATGGGGTAAAAAGGGCATTGAGAAATAGGGGAATGTCTGTTGAGGAAGGAAGGGAGAAGACAGAATATAGGGGTGGCTGGAAAATGGTTGTGTATGTATGATGCTGTGATGCATGGAAGGGAGTGGGTGGTGGATGTGGGAGGGAGTATGTGTGAATGATAGTTATCTTAATCAAGTACCCGAACCTAACACTTAATTATCCTAACCTAACCTTACTAACCTAACACTTAATTAAGTACCCTAACAATTATCTTATCCTAACCTAACCTAACACTTAAGTATCCTAACCCAACCTAACCACTATCCTGAATAAAATATCTGAAGAGATTACCTTGGCCATTTAACTTGATTAGTAAGTTTATTTTCCCCGCCGTCAAGTGATTTTATTCAGCTTAGGGGGTGAGGAAGGGAACCCATCAGCGTCATTATACTAATATTCATTTGAGTACAAACTCAGCCTTTTTTTATATAATTTTTTACTGTTTTATTTTCAATCTATTTTAATAAAGAATTTTTTTTATTCGTTTTTACTAATCTGACATCTACACCCACATCTTACCCCCCACTCTAATCCCCCCCTCCCCCACTAGCTCCCCTCCATCACTCCTTCCGGCCCCCTCCTCCAGCCATAGCCAACTCCCCCAGGGTATTAAGGACCTAGGCTGCTTTTCCCTCCACACAGTGAAGACCTACAGCAAACCCTACCTACATATCCCCCCATTCCCCCATCATCATCAACCTATCCTTATAACCTGGAGTATATTGCTCATGAGTTACACCTACCTCCCCAAGTGGAGACCTAACCCCCCCCCCTCGCATCTACATCATCGCCACATCCCGGTAGGCCCCTCTCCTGAAATGTAATGAATTTGTGTTTCTCATTCTTCCTTTATCCTGTTCCTCCTCTTCATCTTCCTCCTCGTCCTCCTAGAACATATTGACTCTGTGTTACTCATTATTCCTTCATCTTCCTCCTCCTCCTCCTGGAATGCTGTACACTGACTGTGTTTCTCACTCTTCCTTCATCTTCCTTCTCCTCCTCCTCCTCTTCCTCCTCCAGTGGAGGTTATCTACATGCTCCTCTTCCACTTCCCTTTCCATATCCCTCCCCTCAAAACATACTGACTCTGTGTTACTCATTCTTCCCTTCTCCTCCTCCTTCTCCTCGTCTTCCTCCTCCAGTGGAGGTTTACCCTGGAGTGCGAAACCCACTCCGAGTTTCGTCTGTCACCAACATCCAGTTCGTCTGCGACTTCGACCTGACGCTCTACCCCTTCGACGTGCAGGTGAGAGAAGCCCTCGAGACTTTTAGAAGGTCTTCAAGACATCGGAGACCCTCTGGAGGTCTTAAAGACCCTGAAGGATCTTAGGAGGCCTTCAGGACCCTGAAGACTCTTGGGAGGTCTGCAGTACCCTGAAGACCCTCGGGAGGTCTTCGTAGTTCCTGAAGGCTCTTGGGAGGTCTTCGGGATCCTGAAGACTCTTGGGAGGTCCTCAGAACCCTGAAGACTCTCGGGAAGTCCGCAGGAACCTGAAGACCCTTGGGAGGTCTTCGTAGTTCCTGAAGGCTCTAGGGGGGTCTTTATGACCCTGAGGACTCTTGGGAGTTTTAAAGACCCCGAAGAACCTGTAGGGGTCTTTGGGACCAGGTGAGAGGAACCCTGGAAAACCTCGGGAGTTCTTCATTTTGAAGAGCCTCTGGAGGTCTTCGTGGATTCTGAAGAACCTGGAGATGCCTTTGGGATCATGGGGACCTTTGGGAGGTCATTAAGGACCCTGACGACCCTCAGGAGCTCTTTATGTCCCTGACGACCCTCAAGATCTTCGTAAGGTCTCCATTACCCTGAAGACTGTCAGGAGGTCTTTAGGGCTCTGAAGACACTCATGAGGTCTTTATGTCCCTAACAACCCTGGAGAGGTTTTTACGGACCCTCAAGGTATTCGTAAGGTCTTCATGACCCTGAAGACCCCCAGGAAGTCTTTAGGACCCTGAAAACACTCAGGTAGTCCTTAGGACCCTGTAGACACTGGAGAGGTTTTTACGGAGCCTCTAAGACTTTCATAAGGTCTCCATGACCCTGAAGACCCTCAGGAGTTATTTAGGACCCTGAAGATATTCAGAGGGTCTTTATGTCCCTGAAGACCTTCCAAGTCGAGTGCCTTTGTATGGCAAGAGGTGCCTTGAGACTCTCTTCTCTTTAATTTAAAGAGTCTAAGTAATATCAAAAGAGAAGAGAGTTCCAGAGCTTCTCTTTGGAAGGAAAGAGAGAACGTACCAATTTCCTCTTAAAACAAAGATAACAATACAAAACAAAATGTCTAAAATGTAGAAAAAAAAAGAAATAAGAATATACAAAATAAGATAAAATGAAATACAATCAAACATAATTAAGAGAAATAAAATGAAATAAAATTAAACAAAATAAAGCTAAAATGAAATAAGAATAAAAAAATATATAATAATAATAATCCACAAATCGTCCTTAATAAATCCCCATATGTCACTGCAAATTCTTCACGAAATATTATTCCCTTAAAATACCCTAGAAATTCCCTAAATCAACGGTTCATCCCTAAAATGTCCCTAGTTCAACCTCCTCCTCTCCCCTCCCCAAATTCTATACGAAATATCATTCCCTTAAAATACCCTAGAAGTTCCCTAAATCGACGATTCTCCCCTAAAATGTCCCTATTTCAACCTCCTCCTCTCCCCCACGACTTCTTTCTCCCACAGACGTGTCAGATGTTCTTCGACATGGTGGAGATGACGTCAGAGTACCTCGTCTTCTCCAACAACTCTACCGTCACGTATCTGGGGAACTCCATTCTAGCTGAGTACGAGGTAAGTGGGAGAGGGACAGGGAGTGGGAGAGGGAATGGGAGTGGGAGAGGGAATGGGAGAGGGAGAGGGAGAGGAAGTGGGAGTAAGAGAGGAATTGAGAGAGGGAGACGGAGGGGGAGAGAGAGTATGAGAAAAGAGGAGGAGAGGGAGGTGAAGGAAAGAAAGGGAGAGAGGGAAAGGGAGAGAAAATGAAGGAGTAAAAAGAGGAAGAGAGGGAAAGGGAGTGGGAAGAGAGAAGGGAGCATGGAAGAGTTAGAAGAAAGAGGATGGGAAAGGGAAGATAAAAGAATGCTGGGAAAGGGAGGTTGGAAGGGAAGGAAGGGTGAGAGGAGAGGAAGAGGGGAGGGAGGGAGAGAAAAGCGAAGGTGGAAGAGGAAAGAGAGGGAGGGAGGGAGGGAAACTTGAAGCAATAAGTGAAATAAATAGTGTAAGAAGAACAAAAGTAAAAGTAAAAAAAAAGTCGAAATTTCGGACAAACAAACTAAAATAAATCAACAAATGCATGAATAGATAATATATAAAAATAGATAAATAAATGAAATAAATAAATGTAGTAGGTCCGTAGACACACACTATCCACCCGACGACCCCCCAGCGAAATCTCCCTGTTCTCCCGTCGTCAGGTAGGTCGTCCTCGAATTCAGGTCACGGGGATGGAGAACTTCAGCCACGTGGTGGTGGAGGTGCCCCTGGCGCGCCTCCTCGGCCACGCCTTCCTCAACATCTACACGCCCTCGCTCCTCCTCCTCCTGACAGCATACACGACCCTCTACTTCCGGATGGACATCTTCGAAGTTCGGATCATGACCGCCCTCACAGCTCTCCTCGTCATGGCCACGCTCTTCTCTCAGGTAGGGAGAGGGGAGAGGGAGAGGGGGAGGGAGTGGGAGAGGAAGAAGGGGAGGGACGGGGAGGAAACAGAGGGAGAGGGGAGGAGAAGAAGAAGGGAGAGGGAAAAGTAAAAGGAGAAGGAGAGAGGAGAGGGAGGTAGAGAGAGAGAGGGAGAGAGAGAGAGAGAGAGAGAGAGAGAGAGAGAGAGAGAGAGAGAGAGAGAGAGAGAGAGAGAGAGTGG
>NC_134800.1:49217846-49220346 GCF_046742065.1 Oratosquilla oratoria
ATTAGTATATTTTGGCAGTAAATTTTCTTGTAGACATGTCTTGTTAAAGACCAATGCTAATTCAGTTTCAACTATCTTCTTAGTTGTTTTTTCCATTCTTCTTATATGTTTCTTATAGTCCAGGGGTAGATTAAACACAAGTCTACCGAGATCCATGGTATATTGACACTAATTATATAAATACAATCGCAAGCTTTCGGTTGTTACATACAACCATCTTCAGGCAGATGCAAATCAATAGCATCATCACACCCTATATTCCCAAGAAATACTCGTTAAGATCTATCGATGAGTTTTTAGACATCCTTCACAGTACAAAGCCCCAAGGAATCATGGCATCGCTCGATGTACAGTCCTTATTTTCCCACGTTCCAATCCTTCCCACGATAAACATCATTATGGATAATGTTTACCACCACCCCCAACTGCCCCCTCCTAAAATTCCTGAGAATATCTTGAAGCAGTTACTCATTGCTTGCACGACCGAAGCCCCTTTTAAGAGCCCAACAGGACATCTCTTTTACCAAATAGAAGGCGTTGCAATGGGTTCACCGTTAGGTTGTACCTTTGCTGAATTTTACATGTGCAACCTGGAAAACTCAGTACTTCAAAACCCTGACATAAGACCACACCTGTACTGCAGATATGTTGACGACATTTTCGTGGAAATTATGAACAAATCCCACCTAAGAGATCTCCAACAAGCCATGGAATCTTCCTCAGTCCTGAACTTCACAAATGAGCTTAACCTACATCACAAAATCCCTTTCCTCGACGTCCTTGTCAATTCCCGAAATGACCGACATGAAACTAAAGTGTACAGGAAGGACACAGACATTGGACGATGCATGAATGCCGACAGTGAATGCCCTGATAGGTATAAGCTGAGCGTCATTCGAGCATATTTAAGACGTGCCTTTCGTAACTGTTCTTCTTGGGACTTACTTCACACAGAACTCTTGAGACTGAAACAGATACTCATCAACAACAATTACTCAAACACTATCATAGACAAAGAAATCAACCTCTTTCTGACACGTACCCAAACTCAACAGGAACAAAAACCCACACAGACTATACACAAAATTTTCTTTAAGAATCAAATGACACCCGCATATAAAACTGACGAACGGGTCTTAAAAGAAATCATCACAAGGAATGTCACATGTATCAACACACAAGAAAAATTAGCCATAATTATATACTACAAAAACACAACCGTCTCTAGCCTGTTCATGAAGAATAACCAGACAAAAGATAACAACACCCTAAAGCAAGCGAATGTGGTATACCAATACTCCTGCTCCGAAGAAGGTTGCAAACTTCTGCCTAACATGAATTATATTGGCGTTACCACTACTTCACTTAGCCGAAGGCTCACAATGCATGCCCGCGATGGTAGCATACGGAAACATATGACTCAATATCACAACAGAAATCCAACAAGACAAGACCTAGTTAACAATACCAAAATACTTAAACACTGTAACAATCACAAAAAACTACACATCCTGGAGAAAGTCTACATTTCACAACACACACCAATCATCAACATACAAACAAACACATTAGGCACCTTACTCTTAAACAAAGAATCCGTCACACCAGGACATAATTTCCCTCATCAACGGACATCTTGTCCAGTTCCCCCCCCCCCCCAGTCATTATAATCTGACTCGAACCTCTCCCAATTCCACCTCACCGTCCAGCTTCCCACCCTCGCAGTCATTATGATCTGACCCGAACCTCTCCTAATTCCACCTCACTGGAACCATAAAGCCTTGTCATTTTGTAACTCCATAGCATAATTGACATGGACCTTTTCCTGTCATTTTATCTGCCTGAAGATGGTTGTATGTAACAACCGAAAGCTTGCGATTGTATTTATATAATTAGTGTCAATATACCATGGATCTCGGTAGACTTGTGTTTAATCTACCCCTGGACTATAAGAAATATATATATATATATATATATGTGTGTGTATGTGTGTGCGTGTGTACGTGTGTGAGGAAATGCAGTTTTATTCTTAATGGGTAGCAGTGACTGTAACCTGGCTCGGCTATCATAGCACCCTAGGCAAAGGGGCGAAAGAGAGGGTTTTGTGCTTGGCCTGTCAGGAAACGTGGCAGCTACCAGTAGTGTCTGGATTTAAACCTCGACCCGCAGAGTGTGAGGCGAGAACGAAAACAGCGCGTCATAGCGTAAAATTTGCGAACGAAACTAAATGAAAAGAGGCGAAAGTGAGAAAGAGGAGAAACAAAAACAAGAGAGTACGAGGAAAAGTGAAAAAGAAATACGATGATGTGCTTGCGTGTGTGTGTGTGCGTGTGCGTGCGTGTGTGTGTGTGTGTGTGTTTATGTGTGTGTGTGTGTGTATGTGTGTGTGTGTGTGTGTGTGTGCGCGCGTGTGTATGTGTGTGTGTGTGTGTGTGTGTGTGTGTGTGTGTGTGTGTGTGTGTGTGTGTGTGTGTGTGTGTGTGTGTGTGTGTGTGTGTGT
>NC_134800.1:49230346-49232846 GCF_046742065.1 Oratosquilla oratoria
TTCTGGATTCTGTCTCTTCTGGTGACATTTCTTATTAATCTTAAAACTTTCATTTCTGTTGCTTGAATTTTATTTCCAACCTTGGTGGTAAGCGACCAAACTTCATGCCCATATGTAAGTATAGGTCGTAGTATACCCGTATATAAGATGATCTTTACTTTCCTTGGCACGTGGTAGTCTTTAATGAGTGGATATAGTAAGTAGAGGGTCGCATTAAACTTCGTGATCCTGTTATTTATCTCAATCATTTTCTTTGCCGAAAACTACTCCTAAATATCTAAACTGATTTGTTTGGTTCAAAATTGTATTTCCTAATCTCACATGTATGTCTTCTTGATTTCTACTCAGCAGCATAACCTCTGTTTTTCCCTTATTAATTTTCATACCTTTGGCTGATGATTCTTCATCCCAAACTAAAATGAACCTCTGTAACACTTCTTCAGTTTCTGCTATCAATGCCAGATCGTCTGCGTGGCCAAATATTTCTCCTTTCGCTCTTCTCGTCACTAACTTTCCACAATAGTCCACGAAAATGATGAATAAGACTGGGGAAAGCACACTTCCTTGTTTTACTCCTGAAGTTATGCTAAACCATTCCCCATTTCCCTGCTGGGTCTTAACGCGGCACACATCGTTTATGTACGTGCTTTTTTATTGCCCTTTTAAGTTTGGGAGGAATGTTATACTCTTCTTTATCCAAGATGCACCACAAGATCTTCCTAGGAACCCGATCGAATGCCTTTTCCAGGTCGACGAAAGCTAAGCAAACTTTTCTATTCCATTCTCAGTTTTTCTTAGAAAGCATTTTTAAGGTAAAAATTAGATCGATGATAGATCTTCCAGGTCTAAAACCATATTGTCATTCATCGAAGCTGTCCTCTACTGTCCTCCTTAATCTCTTTTCTAATATTCTTTCATAGAGTTTTGCTATATGTGGTATTAAGGCTATTCCTCTGTAGTTTTTAGTCAGTTTTGTCTCCTTTGTTTTTATATATAGGGCATATCATTGATTTATTCCAGTCTTTAGGTACTCTTCCTTCATCCCAGTATTTGTATAAGATGTCCTTTACCCATAGAATTCCATCTTCCCCGATGTTTTTTAAAATTTCAGATGGAATCATGTCTTCTCCTGCTGCTTTGCCATTTTTCATTCGATTTAAGGATGATTTTATCTCTTCAATGGTAATTGGATCTACGTCCGATTCTAAGAGTTCCTCTACATTGTGCTCTGGCTCATTTTGTTCTCCGTTATTTGGTATATTCAACAAGTTTTCGAAGTAGTTTTTCCATCTACTGTCAATTTTCTCGGCGTCTGTTAGTAGCTCTTCTCCATTTTCATCTATAACAGCATATGATGGTGGGGCTGATTTCTTTCTGTGATTTTTAGCCAAGTTGTAAATTAGCTTTCTGGTTCCAAGTAAATCCTGTGCAAGATCTCTCCCAATTTTCTCCCATGTTTTTTTTTCTTTTTTCCCCGTGGGTCTTTACTCTCCCTGCTTCTCTTCTAGCTTCAATGTATTCCAGTCTATCATCCATTTGCCTTGTTCTCGTCCATTTCCGAAATTTCCTCGTTTTTATGTTGACAGCTTCTTTGACCTTTTCTGTCCACCAGGGTGTTTGCTTTTTCTTTGTACCGTATGATGTCTTACATTTGACTACTTCTTCTGCAATTTTTGTGGGAGTTGACTGGAAGGCTTTCCAGTCCTCATCTAAATCTTCTGTTCCAGTATATTCTGTTCTATTCTCTCTCAGTCTGCGATGGAGCTCCTCTTTACAGCTTTCAATTTCTAAATTTTCTACCAAGAATCGTTTTGTGGCTTTACATTTTAAAGATTTTGGTTTGGTAATTTTCAGTTTGGCTACGACCACCCTGTGGTCTGAATCACATGAAACCGATGGTATGCTTTTTACATCTCTGAACATTTTTTTGTTATTTGTTAACATTAGATCAATCAGGGACTTGTCTATATATACATGTTGTATACTATTCCATCTGTACCACATCCATTTATGGTTTTCTTGATACTCATAAAAGCTATTCATAATATTCATGTTATTTAATACACAAAAATTGAGGAACCGTTCACCTACAATGTTCTTTTCTCTAATAATATTCGCTCCTATGAGTTGTTCTAATCCTATTCGTTCTTTTCCAATATATCCATTTAAGTCACCCAGGATGATTACATTATCGTCGTATGGCAAGTCATTTCTAACATTCTGTAACTCTTCATAGAATATTTCCCTTTCATCTACCAGTCTTCCTTTAATGTGGGGCGTAGACTTGTACAAAACTTAAATTTAGTTCATTTGTCTTGATAGAAAAAGCCAAAATCCTCTCATTTTTTTGTTCTACCCTGCTGATTCTTTGTGCTAGTTCTTCAGGTAACAATATTCCCATTCCATATCTGGTATCTGCACCACTACTATATATTAGCTGGTAGTTATCATGTAAGACCTTACTGCCTTCACCTGCAATTCTTGTTTCATATAAACCAAA
>NC_134800.1:49240346-49245346 GCF_046742065.1 Oratosquilla oratoria
GACTTCGGTTACAATATTCAAATTTTCAAATCACAAAATATCAAATTACCACCTTTCCGTCACATATTATAGCAAAGTTGGATGATGAACTAAGAGGTTGTAAACCTAGACAAATGTTAGACATACTGATGAAATGTTCTCAGAGAAGTCTAGGTTTCTGAAAGCGAAGCCATATTCTAGTTATTTAAATGAAGGTTGGAGGTATGATGTCGGAGGAAAAATAACCCAATGTTATAATCCCTTACGTGGTATAGCTTTGGTCTCCGTCATATAGAATGGATATCAATTATTAGAATCATACAGAGGAGAATGACCAGAATGATACATGGGCTCAGAAATTTACCTTACGAGGATAGGCTTAGGCACCTTAATCTACACTCTCTAGATTCTAGAGTCTAGAAAGACGTAGAGTGCGGGACGATCTAATAGAGGTGTGCAAATGGGTCAAGGGTTTTAACAAGGGTGATGCAGACAAGGTCATCATATTAAGACAGCAGGGTAGGACTCGCAGTGATGGATTTAGATTAGGCAAATTTAGAGTCAAGAAAGAAATAGGCAAGAGCTGATTTACCCATAGAGTAATCAACGAATGGAATAGATTTAGTAACCACGATGTACTGAGAGCTGAAACTATCGGTTGTTGTAAGAAAATGTTAGACAATTTTATGGATGGGGATGATGGTGGTCATGGACATGGAACTGCCTAGTGTAGGACTTAAGGTCTCTTGCAGTCACATTCATTGCTATGTTCTTATGTTTAAACAGGAGTTGTGTAGTATTTTGTTGTGCTGTCTTGTGTAGTGATGATGATGATGATGATGATGATGATGATGATGATGATGATGATGATGATGATGATGATGATGATGATGATGATGATGATGATGATGATGTTGTTATTGTTGTTGATGGTCGTCGTCGTTGTTGTTGTTGTTGTTGTTGATGATGATGATGATGATGATGATGATGATGATGATGATGATGATGATGATGATGATGATGATGATGATGATGATGATGATGATGATGATGATGATGTTGATGATGATGATGATGATGATGATGATGATGATGATGATGATGATGATGATGATGATGATGATGACATGGTTTAACGTCACAATCTTCCCCTTTCGGGAGGCTAGGACGGTGCCCCTTACAGAGACCTTTGTAGCGTGGAATTTAATAAACCATGCCTTTGGTTAAACTTCGCCGGTGACAGGGCTCGAACCACCATCCCCTCGATTTTCGCCGCAAGTAACGACACCCTAACTCGCTCACAGACTTTCTTTGTTCCTGAGACTACAAAAGGTGAACGTCTCTTGTTCAAATGAACAAAACGAATAAACATGAACAACCTCCTATGAGAACTTTTTTGTTCAACTCTATGCCCGTGACCCAAAGTCCAACGACAAAGTTGAGCTGCTCCTGATCGAAACGTCCGTAGCTCAGTAATGGTGCACTGCAGGACCGGCCTATCCACATGGGGGAGTGGGGGTGGACGATGAGGTCAGCATTAGTGTTCCACTGCAGGACCGGTCTATCCCCTTTGGCAAGAAGCGCATTGTCAAGTAGATAACCTTATAACCACCGTATGGAAGTGATATCAAAATTAAACTAGTTCCCGCGGGTGAAGCTCGTAGACGGTTAAGTAGACGGTTAAGTACACGGTAAAGCTGTCTTCGAAGGTTAAGACTGGGTCTTGTGAGATCAACATTGAGGTCAGGGATATCTGAGTTCGGTACAAGGCTTCGAAATGACCTGTCTACCTGATGAATATTTTAATACTGAATTTTTTAGCTGCTGATTTTTGTTTTAACTTGGTGAATTTTACCTGCTGTATTTCATCTGCTGAAGCTGCCTCCACCTTTCCGTCCACCACCTGCTCCACCACCACCTCCCTGTCCACTACCTGCTCCTCCACCACCTCGCCCTACACCACCTCCCCCTTCACCACCACCCCGTCCACTACCTGCTCCACCACCTCGCCCTCCACCAACTCGCCCTCCACCACCTCGGCCTCCACCACCACCTCGGCCTCCACCACCTCCCCCTCATTAATCTTGTCCTCCTCACGGTACCATCGTTTAGGTCGGCGTCGAGGACAGGTTTACGAAGAGGTAGGCCCCCCCTGTTTTACGGCCTGTTTATACAGGGTCTCAAATGGACAGTCTCGGGACTCAAACCCGGGCTGAAACCTCCGGCTGCGGGTCGAAGACAGAGTTTGGAATCTCTCTCTCTCTCTCTCTCTCTCTCTCTCTCTCTCTCTCTCTCTCTCTCTCTCTCTCTCTCTCTCTCTCTCTCTCTCTCTGTGTGTGTGTGTGTGTGTGTGTGTGTGTGTGTGTGTGTGTGTGTGTGTGTGTGTGTGTGTGTGTGTGTGTGTGTGTGTGTGTGTGTGTGTGTGTGTGTGTGTGTGTGTGTGTATGCGTGCGCGCACGTGTGTGCTCAACTAATTGTATTTACTTCATTATAGTATACAATGAAAAACAACGCTCGTGGGGTCCTGTTTCTTATTCTCCAGTTATCAATACTAGTTTGAGAGAGGGAGAGATATAGAAGAGAGAGAGAGAGAGAGAGAGAGAGAGAGAGAGAGAGAGAGAGAGAGAGAGAGAGAGAGAGAGAGAGAGAAGGAGAGAGGGAGAAAGAGAGAGAGAGAGAGAGAGAGAGAGAGAGAGAGAGAGAGAGAGAGAGAGAGAGAGAGAGAGAAAGAGATAATTCCCGCATCTTCACATGGACAAATTGAACTGTACACAATTCAACAATGGAAAAAAAATAATAAAAAAAAAACACAAAATAATAAACATTGTAAGTTACATTGGCATCTGCAGTCATAGGTATACAGTCGCCATCAAAAGTATCGTTACCTCATTTGAACGAACCAATAGGACACATCGGATGAAACTTTACGGGAAATCTTGCCTTGACGTCACTTGTGAGTAAAGATATTTTTTTGGGGGTCGAATGTATACATACAAGAAGAATTTGGTTTACAGATATATGTCATCTGCTCCTCTTTTACATCATTTTCTCCACATCCCCTCCCCCATACTCCCCCATTCCCCCCATATTCTCCCCCCCTTTCCTCATACTCTCCCCCTTTCCCCTATTCTCCCCCCTTTCCCCTACTCTCTCCCTTTCTCCTATTCTCCTACTTTCCCCCGTACTCTCCCCCTTTCCTCATACTCTCCCCCCTTTCCCCTATTCTCCCCCCTTCCCCCTACTCTCTCCCTTTCTCATATTCTACCCTTTTCCCCCTACTCTCCCCCTTCTCCCCACTCTCTCCCTTTCTCCTATTCTCCCCCTTTCCCCCGTACTCTCCCCCTTTCCTCATACTCTCCCCCCTTTCCCCTATTCTCCCCCTTCCCCCTACTCTCTCCCTTTCTCCTATTCTCCCCTTCTCCCCCTACTCTCCCCCTTTCCCCTATTCTCACCCCTTCCCCCCACTCTCTCCCTTTCTCCTATTCTCCCCCTTTCCCCCGTGCTCTCCCCTTTCCTCATACTCTCCCCCCTTTCCCCTATTCTCCCTACTCTCTCCCTTTCTCCTATTCTCCTCTTTTCCCCCTACTCTCCCCCTTTCCTCTACTCTCCCCCCGTCCCCCACTCTCTCCCTTTCTCCTATTTTCCCCCTTTCCCCCATACTCTCCCCCTTTCCCCCTACTCTCTCCCTTTCTCCTATTCTCCCCCCTTCCCCCTACTCTCTCCCTTTCTCCTATTTTCCCCTTTTCCCCCTACTCTCCCCCTTTCCCCTACTCTCCCCCCTTCCCCAACTCTCTCCCTTTCCCCTATTTTCCCCATTTCCCCCGTACTCTCCCCCTTCCCCCTACTCTCTCCCTTTCTCCTATTCTCCCCTTTTCCCTCCTACTCTCCCCCTTTCCCCCTACTCTCCCCCTTTCTCCTATTCTCCCCTTTTCCCCCTACTCTCCCCCTTTCCCCCTACTCTCCCCCTTTTCCCTATTTCCCCCTTCCCCTACTCTCCTCTTTCCACTACATCCCCCTTCCCCTCCTCTACTTTCCTCCCTTCCCCTCCCCCTACTCTCACCCCCTTCCCCTTCAAACCTTACTCTCCCCTTTCCCCTCCCCCTTCCCCTTCAAACCCTACTCTCCCCCTTCCCCTCCCCCCAAATCTCTCCCCTTCCCCTCCAAACCTTACTCCCCCCTTCCCCTCCCCCCAAATCTCTCCCCTTCCCCTTCAAACCCTACTCTCCCCCCGTCCCCTCTCCTACTCTCCCCCTTCCCCTCCAAACCCTACTCTCCCCCTTCCCCTCCCCCACTATTCCCCTTTTTCCTCCAAATCCTACTCTCCCCCTTCCCCTCTAACCCCATCTATTTTCCTCTCCCTGTTCCCTTCCTTTCCCATCTCCCTTTCCTTTCTCCCATTCACTCCTCCTCCACCTTCCCTTCCAACTCCTCTCGCACTTCCTCCCTCCTCTCTCCCTTTCCCCCCCTCTACTCTCCCTATTCCCCTATAACCCCACTCTCCATCTCCTCTACTTTCCCCCTTTCCTTTCCAATCCTCCCCCCCTCCTCCCCTTCCCTTTCTTCCACCCCTACAGTATATCCCCCCTCCCCTCTCCCACCCTTTTACCACCCTTTACCTACCCATTCTCCCCCCATCCTACTCCCGTAGTATCCTCCCCCTTCCCCCCTCTCCTTCCTCGTTCCGAACCCCCCCCCACCATATGGGGAGAATTGGGGGGGGGCAAGCTCAGGTAGGTAGAGTAATTATAAAAGTATTCCTGGGGGCGACACTGAGTAATTTATAAGTAATTCTGGGGGGACAGTGAGTAATCATAAAAGTAATTTTGGGGTGACCACCTGGGGAGAGGGGAGTTTAGCAACAGCGTAGGGATCTTGGGGGGGGATGGGGGGAAGTGGTTTACTGAAAGTTCTCTCTGTTCGGATTTTTTTTTATATTCGGAGAGTTCCACTGTTGGGAACAAACATTCCTTTCAGAAATTAGAAACTTCGCGAATATATATATATATATATATATGATAGAT
>NC_134800.1:49257846-49272846 GCF_046742065.1 Oratosquilla oratoria
GTGTGTGTGTGTGTGTGTGTGTGTGTGTGCTCGCGTGTGATGGCACCGTGCAATGTGACTTGACTATTCTATTCATACTGTCGCCATGTGATTTATTATTATTAAAAAAATTGTTGTCACACGGTAGGGATAGGGTCAGAGAGAAAAGAGAAAGAGAGGGAGATAGTGTGGGAGAGAGTGTGGGAGAAAGGAAGTGGGGAAGAGGGAGTAGACAGATGTAGAAGAAGGGATAGGACGGAGAGAGAGAGAGAGAAGGAGTGGGAGAGAGGAGTGGGAGAGAGAAAGAGTGGGGGAGAGAAGGAGAGAGAGAGAGAGAGAGAGAAGGAGTGGGAGAGAGAAGGAGTGGGAGAGAGAAGGAGAGGGAGAGAGGAGTGGGAGAGAAATGGAGTGGGAGAGAGAAGGAGTGGGAGAGAGAAGGAGTGGGAGAGAGAAGGAGAGAGAAGGAGTGGGAGAGAGAAGGAGTGGGAGAGAGAAGGAGTGGGAAAGAGAAGGAATGGGAGAGAGAAGGAGTGGGAGAGAGAAGGAGTGGGAAAGAGAAGGAGTGGGAGAGAGAAGGAGTGGGAGAGAGAAGGAGTGGGAAAGAGAAGGAATGGGAGAGAGAAGGAGTGGGAGAGAGAAGGAGTGGAAAAGAGAAGGAGTGGGAGAGAGAAGGAGTGAGAGAGAGAAGGAGTGGGAGAGAAGGAGTGGGAGACAGAAGGAGTGGGAGAGAGAAGGAGTGAGAGAGAGAAGGAGAGAGAGAGAGAGAGAGAGAGAGAAGGAATGGGAGAGAGAAGGAGTGGGAGAGAGAAAGAGTGGGAGAGAGAAGGAGTGGGAGAGAGAAGGAGTGGGAGAGAGGGAGTGGGCAGATGTAGAGGAGGGGAGGAGGTGGGGGTAGGGGAGTGGAGAGAGGATAATGAAGAGGAGGGGTGGAGGGAGAGAGGGAGGGAGAGAGAAAGATGGACTTGAGTAGGAACAGGAAGAGGGGGAGAAAGAGAAAGAGGGAGGGGAGTGGGGGAGTGAGAGGAATGGGAGGAGGAAGGGGAAGGAGGGAGAAAGAGAAAGGAGGGAGGAAGGGAAAGGAGGGAGGGGAGTGAGGGGTATGGGAGGAGGAATGGGAGGTGGAGAGAGAGGAAAGGATGAAGGGGTGAAGTGTGAGGATTAAAGTGAATGAGAATGAAGTGGATCGGTACAGGTGGTGGAAGTGGGAGGTGGATTAGGAATCAGGGGTAATTCTAATTTACTGACTTCTGTGGGAGGAGGTGATAAAAAGTGGAGGAAAAAGAGGAGGAGGTGCCGAGGAGGATGTGGATATGGAGAAGGAGTGGTTTGGAGATGGTGCTGTCCTTGCTTATGGTTGATGTGAGAGTGACTTATGGAAATGATGGAAGATGGAGGATTGGGGGTTTGCTGGAAGAGAGTGGAGGGGTGAGATACTGGAGGAGGTGGAAGAGACGTGAGGATGAGTTGATGGAGATGGAAGGATGGAGGTCGAAGTGGAGATGGAAGGTTGGAGGAGGAGGAAAAGAATGGAGGAGAGACGGTAGTCTTATAGATGGATTCCTTCATATAGTTCCTTCCCTCTTCTCCTTAGTGGCTTCTTATGGAACTATATCTTCTGGAATGGCCACCAGCTGAACCTTTTGAACTTCATACAGGACCATCTGCCCGTGGCTCCATTTTTTTTTTTTTTTTTTTTTTTTTTTTTTTTTTTTTTTTTTTTTTTTTTTTTTTTTTTTTTTACCTCGCATTTCTTATGTTATGCAGATTTTTTTTTATTTATTATATATATATATATCTTATATATATATATGGTATATATATAGTATATATATTATATATTATATATTATATATATTTGTTAAAACGTCATTGCCTATATTATATATATTATTATATATCAGCGTATTCTGGACTTAAACTCCCTCACCCTTCTCCTTTCCCCCAAAATAGTTCGTCAACCCTGAGAATCAGGCTAAATCTTTTCCTTCTATTCTAGTCTTCTACTTGATTTTTTTTTGTCAACCCTGTGGGTGCGTTATCTTTTTGTTATTTTTTCTTTATTTTTTGTTTTTTTTTTTTTCATTTAAATATTTTCAATCTTTCTATTCATTTTTTGATTATATTATTATTTTTCTATATTATCTAGTTATATTTATTTTTCTTACAGATATATTTGGTCATGTCTACAATGATATCTGACACTTATTTATCATTATAGGTATTTTTATATAAAATAATACGCCTGTGATAATAATAGATGAATGAGGTGGATGGATTTGTGTGTTCTGGAACAGGGAAGATTTGAGAAAGAAGGGAGGGTGATAGTAGGAGGATGAGGGAAGTGAGAAAGAGTGATGATAGTGGAGGGGTGAACATTAAGGGACGTAAGATAGGATACAGATTGAGAAACAGAGGAAAAAGGGCAGGAGGAGGGAAGAGAGTGAAGAAGAAAAAAGAAAGAGAAACAATATAAAAAGGGAGAGTGAAGAGAGAGGAGACAGAAAAGAGAGATATAGGAGATGAGAGATGAAGACAGAAGAGGAGGAGAAGTAGTGAGAAGGCGAGGAGGAATAGAGGTGGAAGTGGATGAGATGGAGGTGGGATGGGATTTGACGTGTGTTGTGGAAGGGAGGGATGGAGGGAGGGAGGGAGAGGGTGTGAGAAAGAAGGAGGGAGTGAGGGAGGGGGTGAGGGAGAAAGTGAGAAAGAGAAGGAGGGAGGTTGGGGGTGAGAGAGGGAGGGAGGGAGGGGTGAGAGAGGGAGGGAGGGAGGGATGAGGAGTGAGGACGTAAGAGAGGAAGAGAGGGAGGGATGGAGGGAGTAAGGGAGAGGGTGAGAGAAAAAGGAGGGAGAGAGTAAGGGAGAAGGAGAGAGAGAGGGAGTGGGTGAGAGAGAGGGTGAGAGACAGAGAGGAAGGAGAGTAAGAGAAGGTGAGAGAGAAAGGGAGTGAGTGACAGAGAGAGGGAGTGGGTGAGGGAGAAGATGAGAGAGGAGGGAGAGAGGGAGAGGGTGAGAGAGAGAGGGAGTGGGTGAGTGAGGGAGGAAGTGAAGGAGTGAGTAAGGGAGAGGATGAATGAGAGTGGATGGAGAGAATGAGGGAGAAGGTGAGAGAGGGAGGGATTGGGTAAGGGAGAGGGTGAGAGAGAGAGGAGGGAGAAGGGGAGAAGGGGAGAGAGAGAGAGAGAGTGGGTGAGAGAGAGGGGGGGAGTGAGGGAGAGGGTGAGAGAAAGATGAGGAAGAGAGTGAGGGAGAAGGTGAGACAGAAATTGGGTGAGAGAGGGAGGGAGGGAGGGAGAGAGTTAGGGGTGAAAGAGGGATGGAGGGAGGGAGGGAGGGAGGGAGGGAGGGATGGAGGGATGGAGGGAGGGAGGGCTGCAAAATGGAGGAGAAGATATATTTGCTGAACAAATATGTGCTCAGAAAATGGAGGAAGGAAGTGGAAACTGCGGGCAGGAAGGAAAGAGGAAGAGGAGGGGGATGAAAAGGAGGAGGTGGGCGGGAGTTGAAGCAGGAGGAGGAGGGGGAGAAGGAAGGAGTAGGAGGAGCAGGAGGAGGAGGAGGAGGAGGAGGAGGAGGAGGAGGAGGAGGAGGAGGAGGACGGGAGGTAAAGCAAAAGGAGGAGGAGGGGAGGAAAAGAGGAAGAGGAGGTGGACGGGAGGTGAAACAGGAGGAGTGGATAAGAAAAGAGGAAGAGGAGGAGGAGGTGACGCAGGAGAAGGAGGGGAGAAGAAAAGAGGAAGAGGAGAAGGAGGAGGAGGTGGACGGAAGGTGAAGCAGGAGAAAGAGAGGAGAAAGAAAGAGGAAGAGGAGGGAGAGGAGGAGGAGGTGGACGGTAGGTGAAGCACGAGGAGGAGGAGGAAAAGTAAAGAGGAAGCGGAGGAGGTGGAGTAGGTGAACGGGAGATGAAACAAGAGGAGGAAGAGGGGGAGGAGAAGGAAAGAGGAAGAGGAGAAGGTGGAAGAGGAGGAAGAGGAGGAGGTGGACGGCAGGTGAAGCAGAAGGAGGAGGGGAGGAGAAGGAAGGAGGAAAAGAAAGAGGAGTTGGTGGACCGGAAATGAACCAAGAGGAGGAGGAGGAGCTAGAGAGGGAAAGAGGAAGATGAGGAGGAGTAGGAGGTGGACGGGAGGTGAAGCAGGTGAAGGAGGAAGAGGGGGAGGAGAAGGAAAGAGGAGGAGGAGAAGGACGAGGAGGAGGAGGAAAAGAAGGTAAACGGGGGTGTGAACCAGGAGGGGAGGAGGAGGAGGAGGAGAAGGAGGTTGAGAAGCTGAAGGAGTGGGAGGAATGGGGAGAGTTGAAAGAGAAGAAGGAGAAGGAGTTCGAGGAGGAAAAAGAGTACTAGGAGAAGGAAGGTGAGGGGGAGGGGGAGGGGAGGGGGAGGAAGCAAAATAAAAGGTCAAATGTTAAGAAAAACAAAAATAAGATTAAAAAGAAGAAAGGAGAGGGACTCTGGTGAGAGAATGAATGAGAGAGAGAGAGAGAGAGAGAGAGAGAGAGAGAGAGAGAGAGAGAGAGAGAGAGAGAGAGAGAGAGAGAGAGAGAGAGAGAGAGAGAGAGATGGGGAATAGGGAAGATTGGGAAAGTGAAAGTGATAGTAAATAGGCTGATGGGGAGTGTCGAGCAGGTTAGGGATAGGAGATAGAGTATGGGATAGGAGATAGAGGACGGGATAGGAGATGGGTTTGGAATATGGATATTACAATAGGGAGAATGGGGATAACACTATGTAAGACGATTTTTGTCTTTGAAAAACAAGTTTTATTTTCCAACTCTTCTCATTGCAAAAACAGCAGAAAACGTCCATTATTCCTCTCAGACTTGGCTTTTGTGGCTTTTAGTTTTCTCTTTGGCACACCAAAATATGATTTGTAAGCTTCATACATTTTTCCAGATATATGCCATAAAGAACTTCTTTGCTCTTGTATTGGTGAGTTGACCATATGCCGCAGAATGGATCTAGAGAGTGATTGCAATCCCTTTGATGCCATTTCACCTTTTGTGATGTGTCTTCTCAAGTAGACAAAGCAGAACTCGTTGCTGGTCCGCAAGCCCCAGCTTTTATATTGTCAGGCAGTGTTCTAGGATATTCTTAGTCTTTATAGAATGTTTAACAGAATATTCTCAATCTTTCTAGAATATTCTTGAACCTACTTTAGATTATCCGAATAATTCTGGGAAATTATTGTAGAATTCTAGATTTTTTTTTTTTAGTATTCTAACACTATTTCTATTGTATTCTAGAAAGTTTTCAGAATAATTTTGGAAATGTTTCCATCGAATAGAAGGCTCTAAAATGCTCCTAGAAATTATTTGAAAAAAAGTGGATGACATTCTGGAACATTTGAAGAAGATTTCTGAAATGTAAGCAATATCTTCTAAATATGAGAAACTTCTTGCTAGATCTAGTTAGTTCAAGAATGATCTTCTCAAAATCAAAAATCATTAGAACACTTTATATTCTTTCTTTGTTTTTAACTTGTTTACAAAACATTTCAAAAATAAATAGATAAGCAATTGAGATTTTACAAAGGTCTTTATACGAGATGAAATAAGGCAAAAATATATATTCATTGTTCTAACCACAAAAGCAAAGTTTTAGGATCAAGTTTTTTTCTTCTATTTTTGGCGTTTAGATGGAAATCATGGTTTTGGGGCCAAGGATAAGACGAAATTGAAATTGTTATCTAGTGTAAATGGGACTGAATAATGGCGGAAATGATACTGGGAATGAATAAAGAGGAATAGATAATGGGGAATGGATAATGGGGGAATGGATATTTGGGGAATGGATAGTGGGGAATGGTTAATGGGAATGAATAATGGGGAATGTATAATGGGGAATGGATAATGGGGAATGAATAATGGGGAATGGTAAATGGGGAATGAATAATGGGGAATGGATGATGGGAAATGAATAATGGGGAATGCTAATGGGGAATAATAATGGGGAAGAATAATGGGGAAGGATAATGGGGAAGGATAATGGGGAAGAATAATGGGGAAGGATAATGGGGAATGAAATAATGGAAATGGATAACGGGGAATGGATAATGGTGTACCAGGGATGACGATTTGGGATAAGGGTGAGGCGTGAGGGGGATAAGGATTGGGGACGGGATGGGGTAACATTGGGATGGGAGATGATGGGGGAATGGGGAAAATGGGGATAGTGGGATGGGGGTTGAGAAATTGAGGATGGGGAATAGAGGTATGGTAGATGGTTTGAAGGAGGAATGGGGAGATTGGCGATGGGGGAATAGGAGGATGGGGAGGGGGTTGGGGGTTGGGGAGGTGGATAAGAAATGGAAAAGAATTTTAGCCTCTTGGAAGAGTGAGGCGTCTCCTGGGAGTGAGTGGTGGGAGGAGGAGGAAGAGGAAGAGGAGGATGGGGAAAAAGAAGGAGGGGAAAAGAAGGAGGGGGGAACTAAAAGTAGAGAAGATGAGGAAGGGAAGGAGTTGGATAGGAAAAAAGAAGAAAGGGAAGATGAAGAGGGAAAAGAGGAAGAAGAAGAAGGGGAAAGATGAAGAGGAAGAAGGAAAACAAAGAAGAAGAACAGGAGAAGTAGAAGGAAATGACATATCAAGAAGAGAGTGGAAGAAAAAATAGAAAATTATTAATGACAGCTCTGGGCACAGGTGGGAATTGTGCAAATATATGAGAACAAAAAAAAAAAAGCAGGGTTCTGAAGAAGCTCACAATGTTGTTATAAAGAAAACAGAAAAGTGACATTAAAGATCACATCTAATAAAAGTAGTTTGAGTTAGCTTAACTTAGCATAGGTTATAGTTAGTTTAAGTTAGATTTGATTAGGTTAGGTTTGGCAAATCAGAAAATGCAGCTGAACCTAACCTAATCTAACGGCGTTTTTTTTTTAAGTGCACACTCTACGAGATATAGTATTAGAAAATTAAATATTAATTTGTTAGTTATAATACATCAATGTAGTAGTTTTTTTCTAGCGGGAATAACCAAACAGAAAACGTTGCTTGAAGCTATCCCCCAACTAGTCCGTCGCGTCGACTCCTGTTAGACGGCCAATCTTTGTGTTTTGATAGACTTCGGAGGTCGATAGACGACCGAGGACGACCCTGATGACGTCCCTAGAAATACAGGTACCACGCATTATACTAAATGCAGGTTAGGATAGGTTTAGGTTAGGTTTAGGTAGTTTAAGTTAGTGTTAGGGTAGAATAGACGAATCTATCAGACTTTAATTTCTTCGACCTCCGCATCTACCAACCAAAGATGGCGTCTCAAGTAGTCGAAGTAGCTACGACTTTTGGTGTATAGCTTTTAGGGAACTTTTTCGTTTATTGGGTTTCCGCCAAGAAGCACGTATATTAAGTTCATGTATTACAATTTACAAATTTAATATTTAATTTTCTATTAACTATATCATGGTAGGTGTGCACATCTAAAATTTTTACCATTCAACCCTTGAATATACATCATGTGTCGTGTGCGGATTTGGGTTTTCACATCGAACTCAACATTTGCCAGCGTCTTCTACTTACCTTTGAAGTCCTTTTACTTGGGGCAAAGGTGGTAACCTTGGCAGACAAAGCTAGGTGGCTTCCTGGTGTGAGTGTCTCACCACACTTATCACAACAACATATCACCATTACTAATCACTAACACCTCATTATCCCGAAAAACCACCAATTTCGTTCACATATCAGCACTACTTGATTCTCCACTTTCAAGACGCTACATTGATTTTTATATATATTGACCACAATATTATCAATATTCTGTAGACAATATCTTGGCTCAGTATTGAACTATTGTTTGTTCTCCGTGTACAACTTTTCAGTACTCACTGTACCGTCAGTAATATTGTACAATACAGACGACCTGTACAATCCTTTTCTCATCAGCCATTGTTACAAAAACATATGAAAAAGTGTTTCCACTTTTCAATGATGAAAATTACACCAAACAGGAAAGGACACCTCTATCTATGTCACTTATTGTATTTTCAGAACACTTCGCAATATCTAGAAATGTATAATTATAGATTATTTCCTATGAAAAACGACCAAAAATGCGTACAATATGAAATCACATCACTTTCCGAATAAACCGGGTCTGTCTGACTTGAACGGGCACTATCTGAAAGCGGTATTGCTGATTGGCCAGCTTTGTGTCACGTCAGATTTGATTGGCCAGCTCGGAGGCCAAGATACATGAGTTTTCGGATCAAAACAAAACAACCCTCGACCACGAACCTCTACTCCAAATAACCAATTGGATAACGACTCCCATAACCTTTTCCTCCTCAATTTCTTCTTCCTCCTTAATCGCTTCTCCTCTCTCTTCCTATTCCTTTTAACCTCTTCTTTCTCCTCTCCTCCTCCTCCGCCTCACTCCTCCTCCTCTTTTTCTTCCTTCCTCCTTTATCGCTTCCTCTTCTTCGCTATTCCTTTTACTCCTCCTTCTCATCTCCTCCTCCTCTTCCTTCTCCTCTCCTCCTCCTCCTCCTTTTCCTTCTTTTCCTCCCTTACCTCTTACCTCTTCCTCCCTCTTCCTTCAACTTCTCCTCTTCCTCCTCTTTTGGGGGGGGGCCTCCTCCTCCACATTCTTCCTCCTCCTACTATCCATTTTTCCTTTTCCTCTTCCTCCATTTCTTTCTTGGTCCTCCCCAACCTCCTCCATGCAGATAAAACTCTTCTCTAAAGTGAGGGGGGGGGATCTTCACCACTTAGGTGGTCTTTAAGCCCCCCACCAACTTGATATCCCCCCATTCCCCCAGGGGGGGGGAGAAGGATTTGAAGGAAAAGTTTTGGTTGAGATCATGCTCCGACAAAAGTTGGGTGATTGCGGCAAATAAGTGTGGGGGAAGGGAGTATCCCCCCCTCGACCCCCCCTCTATCCCCCCCCCCCCCTTTATTAGGACGTGTGGAGGATAAAGATAATAAGTAGAAGGGGGAGATTTTAGATGAAGGAAATTTTGAAGGTGACGGGGGTTTTGTACCCCTTTCTCCCATCCCGGGTCCTGAATGAGGGGGGGGGGGTAAATGGGGGGATAAATGGGGAGAAAAAGGTGAGGGGGAATAAATGGGGGAGAAAAGGTGAGGAAGGGGGGAAATTTTTAAAAAATTGGGAGAAAAAGACTGAGAGGGGGATAAACGGGGGAGAAAAGATGAGGGGGGATACATTGGGGGAGAAAAGATTGAAGGGGGATAAATGGGAGAAAAGGTGAGGAGGATAAATGGGGGAGAAAAGGGGCTATAACCAGCGCTTCTGTCCGTTCGTAGACAATATCAAGTCGAAGAGAAGTCATAGAGATAGGGAAAAGAGAGATCTTTAAAAGGGTACGGAAGAGGACGACATGCTCGTGGACGAGGTGTACGAGGACGAGGATTGATCGAGTAAGAGGTCCGATGACGAGGTGGTCAGTGATGAGTTGGGATCGAAGACGAGGTGTTCCGAGGACGAGGTGAGAAAGGACGAGGTACTCGAGAACGAGAAAAATTGAGGACAAGGTAAACTCGAGGATGATATAAATCGAGGACAAGGTGCTCGAGAACGATATAATCGAGTAGTAGATACTTGAAGACCAAGTGGTTTAAGACCAGGTGACCGAGGACGAGGTCTGAAACGCACGACGATGTACTCGAAGACAATGTGCTCGAGGACGATATATTCGAGGCCAATATGGTACCCGGAGGACGTAGGTGTTCGAGAACTAATTATTCGAGGACGAGATACAAGAAGACAATGTACTCGAGTACGAAGGTAATCGAGGACGATGTGCTCGAGGATAAGGTAATCGCGGACAAGTCGCTCGTGTGACAAGGTAATCGAGGAACAGGTGCTCGAGGGCCAGGTGGTCCAAGACGAGGTGTTCGATTACGAAGGGGCTCGATGACAATGCTCTTGAGGACAAGGTGCTCGCAGATAATATATTTCGAGGACAAAGTGCTCAAGGATGGGGTACTCGAGAACGAGGTGCTAAAAGACGAGGTAATCAAGGATGAGATAACCGAGGATTAGGTGTTCGAGGACCAGGTTGTCGATGAAGAGGTTCTCAAGGAGGATGTGCTTGACGACGCTATATTTGAGGGCAATATGGTCGAGGACAAGGCTCTCGAAGGCGAGGTGATAGAGAACTAAGTAGGCCTACTCGAGGATAAGGTAACTCGAAAGACGAGGTGCTCGAGGATGAGGTAATTACCGACAAGGCGCTCACGAACTAGGTGCGTGAGGATTCAGGTGGTCGATCCACCAGGGGCTTGATGACGCGATGTACTCGAGGACAAGGTGCCCGGGTATAATATATTCCGAATACAAAGTTTGGTCGAGGACAAGGTGCTCGATGACAGGTGCTCGAGGACGAGGTGATCGAGGACGAGGTGCTCGATGACGAGGTGCTCGAGGACGATGTGCTCGAGGACGATGTGCTCGATGACAGGGTGCTCGAGGACGAGGTTGCTCGAGGACGAGGTACTCGGGAACGAGGTGCTCGAGGATGAGGTAGTCGAGGATAAGGTACTCGAGTTCTAGATAATGAGGGCCTACGTGTTTCGAAATACCAGGTGGTCTAACTCGTGGTGCTCGAGGACGAGGTGCTCGTGGACGAGGTGCACGATGTCGATGTACTCGAGGACAAAGTTTTCGAGGACGATATGTTCGAGGGCAATATGATCGAGGACAAGGCACTCGATAACGAGATAACTGAGGACTAGGTGATCAAGGACCAGGTGGTAAAGGAAGTGGTCGATGACAAGGGTATCGAGGACGATGCACTCGAGGACAAGTTGCTTGAGTATGATGTATTTGAGTGCTTTGTGGTCAAGGACGAGGGGCTCGACGACGAAGTGCCTGAAAAAAAGGTACTTGAGGACGAAGTACTCGAGAACGAGGTTTCGAGGATGAAGTAATCAAGGATAAGATACTCGGGAACGAGATAATCGACCTGCTCGAAGACAAGGTGGTCGAGGACGAGGTGCTCGAGTACGAGGTGCTCGAGGACGAGGTGCACGGGGACGATGTACTAGAGGGTAAGGTTCTCGATGACGATATGTTCGAGGGCAATTTGGTCGAGGACGAAATGCTCAAGAACTAAATGTTCGAGGAAAAGGTCCTAGAAGACTGTACTCGAGGATGAGGCAATCGAGGACGAGGTGATCGAGGATGAAACAATCGAGGACAAGGCGCTCGATAACGAGATATTCGAGAACTATTTGCTCGAGGACCAGGTGGTCGAAGATGAGTTGGTCGATGACGAGGTGCTCGAGGACTATGCACTCGAGGACAAGGTGCTAGAGTATGATATATTTGAGGACTTTGTGTTTGAGGACGAGGTGCTCGAAAACAAGGTGTTCGAGGACAAGGTACTCGAGGACGAGGTGCTCGATGATGAGCTAATCGAGGATAAGGTACTCGAGGACGAGGTAATCGAAGACGATGTGCTCGAAGACCATGTGGTCGAAAACGAAGTGCTCGAAGACGAGTTATACGAGGTCGATGTACTCGAGAACAAGATGCTCGAGGATTATATGGTTAGGACAATATGGTTGAGGACGAGGTGCTCGAGGACTAAATGTTCGATGACAAGGTACTAAAGGACTATGTCCTCGAAGATAAGGCAATCGAAGACGAGGTTTTCGAGGAAGCGGTAATCGAGGACAAAGCGCTCGATGACGAAATAATCGAGGACTCGAGGACTAGGTGCTCGAAGACCCGGTTGTCGATGACGAGGTGGTCGATGACGAAGTGCTTGAGGACGATGTACACGAGGGTGAAGTAGACTACTAGAGGGCACTGTACTCGAAGGACGAGGTAATGAGAGGTAACCGGGAACGAAATAATAGAGGACAAGAAGACCGAGGACGATATATTCGAGGAAAAAGTGTTCGAGGACGAGTTCCTCGAGGACAAGATCGTTTAAGGACGAAGAAGGGCCCAGATTTCGAGGAGGATGAAGTTTTGAGGATCAGGTGTCGAGGACAAGATCTCAAGGACAAGCTGGAGACAGACGCGGTGGTCGAGAAGGAGAAGAACGACGTCGATGACAGCGCCAGTGACGTGGCACAGTGGGGGGTCTCGGCACCCCGTGGACACTGTGCCGCGCCATCTGTCCACGGGTCGACTCCTACTCCTCCTCCTCCTCTTCTTCCTCCTCCTCTTCCTCCTCTTTCTCTCATCCTCCCCCTCCTCTTCTTTTCCTCTTCCTCCGTCCTCCTCCCCCTCCTCCTCCTCCTCCTCTTCTTCCTCCTCCTCTTCCCCTACGCCTCCTCCACTTCCTCCTCCTCCTCCCCTCCTCCTCCTCCTCCTCCGCTTCCTTCTCCTCCCTCTCCTCCTCCTCCTCTTCCTCTTCCTCCCTTCCTCCTCCCCTTCCTCCTCCTCATTTTCCTCCTCTCCCTCCTCAACCATCCTTTCCCTCATTCCTCTTTCCCCCTTTCTACTCCTCCTCCTCCTCCTCCTCCTCCTCCTCCTCTTCCTCACTCTCTTTCCTTTACTTCTCCTATTCCTGCTCCACCTCCTCTTACTCCTCTTCATCATCTCATTCCTCTCTCTCTTCTACGCTCTCCTCCTCTTATTCCTACTTCTCTTCCTCCTATTCCTCCTTCTCTTTAGCCTCCTCCTCCTCCTCCTCCTTCCTCCTCCTTCGCCTGCCGTCTTTCACACTCTTCCCTCTCCTCCCCTTTACCCTTCCCCTTCTCCTCCCCTTCCCCCTCTTCACTCTCTTCCCTCAACTCCCTTTTCCCCTCCTCCTACTCCATCTTTTCCTTCTCCTCCCACCCTCTTCCTACTCTTACCTCTCCTCTTCTCTCTCTTCCCTCCTTCTCCCCTGTTCCTCCTCATTATTAATCTTTTCTTAACTCCCTCCTCCTCCTCCTTCTCACTCCTCTCCTCCCCTTCTTCCCTTCCTTCGTCTCTTCCGATTTCTCCCCTCCTTCATTTCCTCCCACTCCTCCCATTCCTCCCTTTCTCCCGTTCCTCCCACTCCTTCTCTCCTCCTCCTCCTCCTCCTCCTCTCCCTCCTCTTTTCCTCCTCCTCGCTCTCGCTCTCCACCTTACAGACACTGAGAAGTAACATTGATACTGACAACTGTTAAGGGACAATATCAAGATATATATATATATACTATATATATATATATATATATATATATATATATATATATATATATATATATATATATATACATATATATATATATATATATATATATATATATATATATATATATATATATAGATATATATATATATGAGAGGAAGTGATAGGGTGGGGAAGGGTAAATGAAGATGGGCTTTTAGAATACGTCCTAACGTTTCGGTTACTATGACCTTCTTCAGAGGACTCGCTATGTTACATCGTGACTACAGAAGAAAATGAGAAAGACGGTGGAAGCTGCTCATATAAATACCCAAATGAACAACAACGATAGAGAAGGATTTATATGCCTTTCCAAAGCAGCTAGTCTCCCCATAATCAACGCTCTGGAAAAGACCTGACACACCGAAGCTCTGGCGAGTTCCTCCCACAGTCAAGTATAAAAATTTGTGATCACGATGTAACATAGGCGAGTTCCTCTGAAGAAGGTCATAGTGACCGAAACGTTAGGACGTATTCAAAAAGCCCATCTTCATTTACTCTTCCCCACCTATCACTCTCGTCATTTGTCTAAAACAATTTCTAAAAATATATAATATAATATATATATATAATATACCTATATATCTATATATATATATAATATCTATATTATAAATATATCCATGTATGTATGTATGTATACATACACAAATGTTTATACACTTTAGGTCCCACTTAACACACTGAGTCTCTTGGTCTCTCAACCTTTCTTCCCCCATTCTCCCAAACCTTACCTTGTCCACAGCCCCCCCCCGCCCTAGCGCCCCCCCCCAACCTCCCCCCCCACTGTCTCGACAACGGGAGTAATGTATGTTTGGCGGTCAAGAGCCTATTCCCTTCCCCCCTTCCCCCTCCCCCTCTTCCCCCCCACGTTCCTTCTTTCACCCCTTCCCCCACTTCTCTCCCATCCCCACCCAGCACCAAACAGACAGCCCACACACATAAACACACACAGATACTCGTGTGCACACAGACAAATGCGCAGGCACATGTACACATACACGTGCATGCACGCATACATACACACACAAACACACAGACACACACATACACATACACATATACACACACACACACACACACACACACACACACACACACACACACACACACACACACACACACACACACACACACACACACACACACACACACACACACACACACACACACACACACACACACACACACACACACACACACACACACACACACATAATCACACACACACACATACACACACACACACACACACACACACAATCAAACACACACACACACACACACACACACACACACACACACACACACACACACACACACACACACACACACACACACACACACACACACACACACAGCTATATATATATATATATATATATATATATATACATATATGCATACGCGCACTCGCGCACTCTCCTCCCATATCACACATATACAGTGAGAAAGAGAGGAAGACAACAGAGAGAGATAGAGTTAGAGAGAGAGAGCTAGAGAGAGAGAGAGAGAGAGAGAGAGAGAGAGAGAGAGAGAGAGAGAGAGAGAGAGAGAGAGAGAGAAAGAGACAGAGAAAGAGAGAGGTGGGTTAGTACTTGGGCCTATGGGACAGAAGGTTGCCCAAATAGAGTGGAGGCAACACAAACAGTCCAGTCGGCCGAAAGAGACCGAACACTCGAAAGACCACTTTGCCTTAGAAGGAGGAGGAGGAGGAGGAGGAGGAGGTGGAGGAAGAGGAGGAAGAAGAGGAGGAAATGGAAGGGGAGAAAGAGGAGGAATAGGGGGAGGAGGTAAAGGAGAAGGAAGAAGAGGGGGAAGAGAAATTAGGAGGAATAGGAGGAGGAAGAGGAAAAGGAGGAGTAGGAGGAGGAGGAGAAGGAGCAGGAGGGGGGAAAGAGAAAAAGAAAGACAA
>NC_134800.1:49276575-49284075 GCF_046742065.1 Oratosquilla oratoria
CAAAGCAGAACTCGTTGCTGGTCCGCAAGCCCCAGCTTTTATATTGTCAGGCAGTGTTCTAGGATATTCTTAGTCTTTATAGAATGTTTAACAGAATATTCTCAATCTTTCTAGAATATTCTTGAACCTACTTTAGATTATCCGAATAATTCTGGGAAATTATTGTAGATTCTAGATTTTTTTTTGAGTATTCTACATATTTCTATTGTATTCTAGAAAGTTCTAGAATATTTTGGAAATGTTTCCATCGAATAGAAGGCTCTAAAATGCTCTAGAATTTTTTGAAAAAAGTGGATGACATTCTGGAACATTTGAGAAGATTTCTGAAATGTAAACAAATTCTCCAAAATATGAGAAATTTCTTGCTAGATCTAGTCAGTTCAAGAATGATCTTCTCAAAATCAAAAATCTTTAGAACACTTTATATTCTGTCTTTGGTTTAACTTATTTGCAATATTTCAAAAGCAATTAGATAAGTAAGTGAGATTTTGCAAAGGTATGAAATATAATGAAATAAGACGAAAATGTAAATTCATTGTTCTAACCTCAAAAGCAAAGTTTTAGGATCAAAATAACTTTTTTTCTATTTTGTTTAGATGGAAATGACTAGAAAATTATGGTTTGGGGCCAAGGATAAGACGAAATTGAAATTGTTATCTAGTGTAATGGGGACTGAATAATGGGGAATGAATAATGGGGAATGGATAATGGGGAATGAATAATGAGGAATAGATAATGGGGAATGGATAATGGGAAATGGTTAATGGGGAATGAATAATGGGGGATGGATAATGGGGAATGAATAATGGGGAATGGTAAATGGGGAATGGATAATGGGGAATGAATAATGGGGAATGGTAAATGGGGAATGAATAATGGGGAATGGATGATGGGAAATGAATAATGGGGAATGGATAATGGGGAATGGATAATGGGGAATGGATAATGGGGAATGGATAATGGGGAATGGTTAATGGGGAATGAATAATGGGGGATGGATAATGGGGAATGAATAATGGGGAATGGATAACGGGGAATGGATAATGGGGTACAGGGATGAAAGATGTGGGATAGGGTGGCGTGAGGGGGATAAGGATGGGGGACGGGATGGGGTAACATTGGGATGGGAGATGATGGGGGAATGGGGAAATGGGGATAGGGGATGGGGGTTGAGAAATGAGGATGGGGAATAGAGGTATGGTAGATGGTTGAAGGAGGAATGGGGAGATTGGCGATGGGGGAATAGGAGGATGGGGAGGGGGTTGGGGGTGGGGGAGGTGGATAAGACATGGAAAAGACTTTTAGCCTCTTGGAAGAGTGAGGCGTCTCCTGGGAGTGAGTGGAGGGAGGAGGAGGAAGAGGAAGAGGAGGGGGAAAAGGAGGAGGGGAAAAGGAGGAGGGGGGAACTAAAAGTAAGAAGATGAGGAAGAAGAGGTTGGATAGGAAAAAAGAAGAAAGGGAAGATGAAGAGGAAGAAGAGGAAGAAGAAGAAGGGGAAGATGAAGAGGAAGAAGGAAAAGAAGAAGAAAGGAGAAGTAGAAGGAAATGAATATCAAGTAGAGGTGGAAGAAAAAATAGAAATTATTAATGACAGCTAGGGCACAGGTGGGAATTGTGCAAATATATGAGAACAAAAAAAAAAGCAGGGTTCTGAAGAAGCTCACAATGTTGTATAAGAAAACAGAAAAGTGACAATAAAGATCACATCTAAAAAAGTAGTTGAGTTAGCTTAACTTAGCATAGGTATAGTTAGTTTAAGTTAGATTTGATTAGGTCAGGTTTGGCAACCAGAAAATGCAGCTTAACCTAACCTAATCTAACGGCGTTTTTTTTTTAAGTGCACACCTACGCGATGTAGCATTAGAAAATTAAATATTAATTTTTGTAAATTATAATACATCAATGTAGTAGTTTTTTCTTGGTGGAAATCAATAACAGAAAACGTTGTTTGAAGCTATCCACAAACGAAGTCGCGTCGACTCCTTTTAGACGCCATCTTTGTTTTTGATAGACTCGGAGGTCGAAGACGACGACGACGACCTAAATGCAGGTTAGGATAGGTTAGGTTAGGTTAGGTTAGATTAGAATAGACGAATCTATCATACTTTAATTTCTTCGACCTCTGCATCTACCAAAACAAAAAATGGCGTCTCAAGCAGTCGAAGTGGCTACGTCTGTTAGTGTATAGCTTTTAGGAACTTTTTCTGTTATTGGTTTCCGCCAAAAATAACGTATATTAAGTTCATGTATTACAATTTACAAAATTATTATTTAATTTTCTGTTACTATATCGTGTAGGTGTGCACATCTAAAATTTTACCAATCAACCCAATATATATCACCCATGTGTCATGTGGCGGATTGTTTTCAATCGAACTCTACAGTTACCAGCGTCTTCTACTTACCTTGGAAGTCCTTGTACTTGGGCAAAGGTGGTATCCTTGGCAGAAGCTAGGTGGCTCCTGGTGTGAGTGTCTCACCACACTTATCACAATATCACCATTACTATCATTAACACCACATTATCGAAAAACCACCAATTTCGTTCACAATCATCACAACTTGATTCACACTTTCAAGACGCTACATTGATTTCATATCTATTGACACAATATTATCAATATTCTGTTGACAATATCTTGGTTCAGTATTGTTGTTTTCCGTGTACATCTTTTTAATACTCACTATACCGTCAGTAACATTATACAATACAGACGATTGTACAATCCTTTTCTCATCAGCCATGGTTACAAAACAAATGAAAAGTTGTTCACTTTTCAATGATGAAAATTACACTAAACAAGAAAGGACACCTCTATCTATGTCATTGAGTGTATTCTTAGAACACTCCGCAATATCTAGAAATGTATAAATTATAGATTATTTCGATGAAAAACGACCAAAAATGCGTAAAATATGAAATCACATCACTTTCGAATAAACGGTCTGTCTGACTTGAACGGGCACATATGAAAGCGGATTGCTGATTGGCCAGCTTTGTGTGACGTCAGATTCGATTGGCCAGTCGGAGGCCAAGATACATGAGTTTTCGGATCAAAACAAAACAACCTCGACCACGACCTCCAAATTACCAATTGGATAACGACTCCATACCTGTTCCTCCTCAATTTCTTCTTCCTCCTTTATCGCTTCCTCTTCTTCCTATTCCTTTTACTCCTCTTTCTCCTCTCCTCCTCCTCCTCCTCCTCCTCCTCCTTTTCTTCTTCCTCCTTTATCGCTTCCTCTTCTTCCTATTCCTTTTACTCCTCCTTCTCCTCTCCTCCTCCTCCTCCTCCTCCTCCTCCTCCTTTTCTTCTTCCTCCTTTACCTCTTCCTCTTCCTCCTCTTCCTTCTACTCCTCCTCCTCCTCCCCTCCTCCTCCACTTCTTCCTCCTCCTACTCCATTTTCCTTTTCCTCTTCCTCCATTTCTTTCTTGTCCTCCCCAACCTCCTCCATGCAGATAAACTCTTCTAAAGTGAGGGGGGGGGGATCTTCACCACTTAGGGGGTCTTTAAGCCCCCCACAACTTGATATCCCCCCCCCATTCCCCCAGGGGGGGGAGAAGGATTTGAAGGAAAAGTTGGTTGGATCATGCTCCGACAAAAGTTGGGTGATTGCGGGAAATAAGTGTGGGGGAAGGGAGTATCCCCCCCTCTATCCCTCCTCTACCCCCCCCCCTTTATAGGTCGTGTGGAGGATAAAGATAAGTAGAAGGGGAGATGTAGATGAAGGAAATTTTGAAGGGACGGGGGTTTTGTACCCTTTCTCCCATCCCGGGTCATGAATGAGGGGGGGGGTAAATGGGGGGATAAATGGGGAGAAAAGGTGAGGGGGGATAAATGGGGGAGAAAAGGTGAGGAGGGATAAATGGGGAGAAAAGGTGAGGGGGGAGAAAAGGTGAGGGGGATAAATGGGGGAGAAAAGGTGAGGGGGGAGAAAAGGTGAGGAGGGATAAATGGGGGAGAAAAGGGCTATAACCAGCGCTTCTGTCCTTGTAGACAATATCAAGTCGAAGAGAAGTCATAGAGATAGGAAAAGAGAGATCTGAAAAGGGTACGGAAGAGGACGACATGCTGGAGGACGAGGTGTTAGAGGACGAGGTTGTCGAGTAAGAGGTCGATGACGAGGTGGTCAGTGATGAGTTGGTCGAAGACGAGGTGTTCGAGGACGAGGTGAGAAAGGACGAGGTACTCGAGAACGAGAAAATTGAGGACAAGGTACTCGAGGATGATATAATCGAGGACAAGGTGCTCGAGAACGATATAATCGATGAGTAGATACTTGAAGACCAAGTGGTTTAAGACCAGGTGACCGGGGACGAGGTGAACGACGACGATGTACTCGAAGACAAGGTGCTCGAGGACGATATATTCGAGGGCAATATGGTCGAGGACGAGGTGTTCGAGAACTAATTATTCGAGGACGAGATACTAGAGGACTATGTACTCGAGTACGAGGTAATCGAGGACGAGGTGCTCGAGGATAAGGTAATCGAGGACAAGTCGCTCGGTGACAAGGTAATCGAGGAACAGGTGCTCGAGGGCCAGGTGGTCCAAGACGAGGTGTTCGATTACGAGGAGCTCGATGACAATGCACTTGAGGACAAGGTGCTCGCAGATAATATATTCGAGGACAAAGTGCTCAAGGATGGGGTACTCGAGAACGAGGTGCTAAAGGACGAGGTAATCAAGGATGAGATAACCGAGGATTAGGTGTTCGAGGACCAGGTTGTCGATGAAGAGGTTCTCAAGGAGGAGGTGCTTGACGACGATATATTTGAGGGCAATATGGTCGAGGACGAGGTTCTCGAAGGCGAGGTGATAGAGAACTATGTAGGCCTACTCGAGGATAAGGTAATCGAAGACGAGGTGCTCGAGGATGAGGTAATTACCGACAAGGCGCTCACGAACTAGGTGCGTGAGGATCAGGTGGTCGATCACCAGGGGCTTGATGACGATGTACTCGAGGACAAGGTGCCCGGGTATAATATATTCGAATACAAGTTGGTCGAGGACAAGGTGCTCGATGACAGGTGCTCGAGGACGAGGTGATCGAGGACGAGGTGCTCGAGGACGAGGTGCTCGAGGACGATGTGCTCGAGGACGATGTGCTCGATGACAGGTGCTCGAGGACGAGGTGCTCGAGGACGAGGTACTCGGGAACGAGGTGCTCGAGGATGAGGTAGTCGAGGATAAGGTACTCGAGTTCGAGATAATGGAGGACTACGTGTTCGAATACCAGGTGGTCTAACTCGTGGTGCTCGAGGACGAGGTGCTCGTGAACGAGGTGCACGATGTCGATGTACTCGAGGACAAAGTTTTCGAGGACGATATGTTCGAGGGCAATATGATCGAGGACAAGGCGCTCGATAACGAGATAACTGAGGACTAGGTGATCAAGGACCAGGTGGTCAAGGAAGTGGTCGATGACAAGGGTATCGAGGACGATGCACTCGAGGACAAGTTGCTTGAGTATGATGTATTTGAATGCTTTGTGGTCAAGGACGAGGGGATCGACGACGAAGTGCCTGAAAAAAGAGGTACTTGAGGACGAGGTACTCGAGAACGAGGTTTCGGGGATGAAGTAATCAAGGATAAGATACTCGGGAACGAGATAATCGACCTGCTTGAAGACAAGGTGGTCGAGGACGAGTTGCTCGAGTACGAGGTGCTCGAGGACGAGGTGCACGGGGACGATGTACTAGAGGGTAAGGTTCTCGATGACGATATGTTCGAGGGCAATTTGGTCGAGGACGAAATGCTCAAGAACTAAATGTTCGAGGAAAAGGTCCTAGAAGACTGTACTCGAGGATGAGGCAATCGAGGACGAGGTGATCGAGGATGAAACAATCGAGGACAAGGCGCTCGATAACGAGATATTCGAGAACTATTTGCTCGAGGACCAGGTGGTCGAAGATGAGGTGGTCGATGACGAGGTGCTCGAGGACTATGCACTCGAGGACAAGGTGCTAGAGTATGATATATTTGAGGACTTTGTGTTTGAGGACGAAGTGCTCGAAAACAAGGTGTTCGAGGACAAGGTACTCGAGGACGAGGTGCTCGATGATGAGTTAATCGAGGATAAGGTATTCGAGGACGAGGTAATCGAAGACGATGTGCTCGAAGACCATGTGGTCGAAAACGAGGTGCTCGAAGACGAGTTATACGAGGTCGATGTACTCGAGAACAAGATGCTCGAGGATTATATGGTTAGGACAATATGGTTGAGGACGAGGTGCTCGAGGACTAAATGTTCGATGACAAGGTACTAAAGGACTATGTCCTCGAAGATAAGGCAATCGAAGACGAGGTTTTCGAGGAAGCGGTAATCGAGGACAAAGCGCTCGATGACGAAATAATCGAGGACTCGAGGACTAGGTGCTCGAAGACCCGGTTGTCGATGACGAGGTGGTCGATGACGAAGTGCTTGAGGACGATGTACACGAGGGTGAAGTAGACTAATAGAGGGCAATGTACTCGAGGACGAGGTAATAGAGGTAACCGAGAACGAAATAATAGAGGACAAGAAGACCGAGGACGATATATTCGAGGAAAAAGTATTCGAGGACGAGGTTCTCGAGGACAAGATCGTTTAAGGACGAAGAAGGGCCCAGATTTCGAGGAGGATGAAGTTTTGAGGATCAGGTGTCGAGGACAAGATCTCAAGGACAAGCTGGAGACAGACACGGTGGTCGAGAAGGAGAAGAACGACGTCGATGACAGCGCCAGTGACGTGGCACAGTGGGGGGTCTCGGCACCCCGTGGACACTGTGAACCTCCATCTGTCCACGGGTCGACTCCTACTCCTCCTCCTCCTCTTCTTCCTCCTCCTCTTCCTCCTCTTCCTCCTCCTCCCCTCCTCTTCTTCCTCTTCCTCCTCCTCCTCCCCCTCCTCCTCCTCCTCCTCTTCCTCCTCCTCTTCCCCTCCTCCTCCTCTTCCTCCTCCTCCTCCCCTCCTCCTCCTCCTCCGCTTCCTTCTCCTCCCTCTCCTCCTCCTCCTCTTCCTCCTCCTCCCTTCCTCCTCCCCTTCCTCCTCCTCATCTTCCTCCTCTCCCTCCTCAACCATCCTTTCCCTCATTCCTCTTTCCCCCTTTCTACTCCTCCTCCTCCTCCTCCTCCTCCTCCTCTTCCTCACTCTCTTTCCTTTACTTCTCCTATTCCTGCTCCACCTCCTCTTACTCCTCTTCAGCATCTCATTCCTCTCTCTCTTCTACGCTCTCCTCCTCTTATTCCTACTTCTCTTCCTCCTATTCCTCCTTCTCTTTAGCCTCCTCCTCCTCCTCCTTCCTCCTCCTTCGCCTGCCGTCTTTCACACTCTTCCCTCTCCTCCCCTTTACCCTTCCCCTTCTCCTCCCCTTCCCCCTCTTCACTCTCTTCCCTCAACTCCCTTTTCCCCTCCTCCTACTCCATCTTTTCCTTCTCCTCCCACCCTCTTCCTACTCCTACCTCTCCTCATCTCTCTCTTCCCTCCTTCTCCCCTGTTCCTCCTCATTATTATTC
>NC_134800.1:49294075-49304075 GCF_046742065.1 Oratosquilla oratoria
TCCCTCCCCTTCCTTTCTTTTCCTTTCCCTTCCCTTTCCTTCTATTTCCCTCCTTTTCCTTCACTTCCTTGCCTTTCCCTCCTCTTCCTTTTCTTTCCCTTTACTTCTCTTCCTTCTCTTCCATTTCTTTCTCTTCACTTCCGTATCTTTTCTTTTCTTTCCCTTCACTTTACTTCCCTTTACTTCCCTTTCCTTCCTTGCCTTTCCTTCCTCCTCACTTCCTTGCCTTTCCTTCTCCTTCCTTTCCCTTTCCTTCTCTTCCCTTTTTTCTTCACTTCCTTGCCTTTCCTTCCTCTTCCTTTCCTTCTCTACCTTTCCTTTATTTTCATTACCCCATCTTTCCTTCCCCTTCCTTTCCTTTCCCTTCCTTTTTCTTCTCTTTCCCTCCCTCTTTTCCCTTCACTTCCCTGCCTTTCCTACCCCTTCCTTTCCCTTCCCTTTCCTTCCCTTCCTTGCCCTTATTTCCCTGCCTTTCCTTTCCCTTCATTTTCTTCCATTTATCTTCCTTTCCTTTCCCTTCACTTCCTTCCTTTTCCATCCTTTCACTTCCTTTCCTTTCCCTTTCCTTCCCTTACTTTTCCTTTCCAGCTACCTTCTAACTACCTCTCTGTCCCTCCTTCCCTCCCTCCCTCCATCCTTTCCTCCCTCCTTCCCCCTTCTTCCCTCCCTCCTTCCCTCCCTCCTTCCCTCCTTCACTCCCTCCCTCCTTCCTTCCCTCCCTCCATCCTTTCCTCCCTCCTTCCCTCCCTCCTTCCCTCCCTCCTTCCCTCCCTCCTTCCCTCCCTCCTTCCTTCCCTCCCTCCTTCCCTCCTTCCCTCCTTCCTTCCCTCCCTCCTTTCCTCCCTCCCTCCTTCCCTCCTTCCCTCGCTCCTTCCCTCCTATGAGGTAATCATGAGCTGCTTCACAAAGCCTCACCTTATCCCGACCCTTCATTTATTTTTCGTACCCAACCTTCCGCGACTCGTCCTCCGGGTGTCTGTGCTTTTCCATTCGTAGTCAAGATTGATCCAGAGGCTTCAAAACTCCCATTATTTTTCCTGTACCTAACCTTCGTCTTCCAAGCTTCTGTATTTTTATATTCGTAACCAAACTTGAGCAATTAGCCTTCAGTCCTCTAGTTTCTTCATATATAATTTTTTTGTACCCAATCTTCATCTTCTAAGGTCGTTTATTTTTGTACCTAACCTTCGTCTTCCAATTTTCTGTATATTTTTATTCGTAGTCTATCCTCAGCCAGCTTTTTTTTTTTTTTTTTTTTTTTTTTTTTTGTCATCAAGGAGCCATCTTAGAAAACTGGCTAACCACATCATCAAGATCAGATCAGATTTTGTTTACGTCACAAGAGGAAGACCTTTCGGATAGTGGTAATCATATTTCAGAATTTTTTTGAAGATGTCAGATGGTACAGACAAGTAAACAGAATAGTTTTAGATCAAATGAGCTAAACGACTCACGCTCTCTGTCCCTCACTTTCTCACTCTCTCTCACTCTCTCTTTTTCTCTCCCTTTCTCTCTCCCTCTCTCTCTCTCTCTCTATATATATATATATATATGTATATTTATATGTGTATATATATATATATACATATGTATGTATATATATACATATATAATATATATATATAATATATATCTATATATAAATATATATGTGTGTGTGTACATATATATACAGATATATACATATATATATATACATATATATACATATATATATATATATATATATATATATATATATATATATTTCCGCCAATGAAGAAATTGATGAATATTTGTGATTAAGGCTACTTCCAAAGGCACACCTTACAGTCTCTATTTTGTCTAACGCCAAGCGAATCTACTCAGGCGAGCGCAGGACCCCGTGGCAGAGAAGTGAACCACCCAGAAATTGCCCCCAAGGTGAATGAAATCGCCTGACGGCAGCAGAAGACAAAGCTGAAGAAATTATAAATCGTAAAATTTTATTAGTCTATGTGTCTTCGGTTTAGTGGTTAACCTTTGAACATAAATCAACTCCTCCTCCCACTCCTCCTCCTCCTCCTCCTCCTCCTCCTCCTCCTCCTCCTCCTCCTTCTCCTCCTGCTACTCCTTTTCTTCCTCCTCCTCCTCCTCCTACTCCTTCTGCTACTTTCTTTCTTCCTACTCCTATTCCTCCTACTCCTCTTCCGTCTCCTCCTCCTCTTCCGTCTCCTTCTCCTCCTCTTCCATCTCGTCTTCCTCCTCTTCCTTCTTCTCGTCCTCCTCCTACTCCTCCTCCTCTTCCTCTTCCATTTCCTCTTCTTCCTCTTCCTTCTCCTTTCCTTTCCTTTCCTTTTCTTTCCTTCTCTTCCTTCTGTTCAAAGGCTTTGACTACATCAATGTCGAAGATTGCTTCTTAAATCAAATACAAGAAGACGTTACGATTTTAAAGTAATTGGTAAAAGATTTTCTTCGAATGAAAGTAAGCACTTCTTCTTTAACCGGGTTGTTAATGTGAGGAATTCGTTACCTGCCACTGTCGTTGAAAGTAATACAATAACAACATCTAAAAATCGCTTAAATAAATACTTGGAATCTAATCCTCAAATAAGATATTATCCCTTGTAATAAAAGATCTGACAACCTGGCATTTAATTGCAATTGGATAGGATAGTGGTAGCAGTAGTGTTAGTTCATCTCCTGCCCTGTTTTCTTAACTGTAGCTTAGTTTAGTAAACACAAACAGCCTCGTTAGGGCCAGCAGGCCTACTATTGTTTGTTCTTTCTTTGTGTTCCTTTGTGTTTCTTGTCCTCCTCCTCCTACTCCTCCTATTTCTTTTCCTTCTTCTATTCCTCCTCCTCCTTCTTCTCCTCGGTCTTCTACTCCTCCTTCTGCTCCTCCTCCTCTTCTTAATCCTCCTACTCCTTTTCCTTTTCCTTCTCCTCCTCCTCCTCCTATTCCTCCTCCTCCTTCTACTCCTCGGTCTTCTACTCCTCCTTCTGCTCCTCCTTCGCTTCTTAATCCTCCTACTCCTTTTCCTTTTCCTTCTCTTCCTCCTTCTATTCCTACTCCTCCTACTCCTTTTCCGTCCCCTTCTCTTCCTCCTACTTCTCCCTCTATTCCTCTCTCTACTCCTCCTCCTCCTGCTCCTCCTTCTCTTTTTAATTCTCCTACTCATTTTCCTTTTCCTCCTCCTCCTCCTCCTCCTCCACCTCTACCTCCTACTCATTTTCCTTCCCTTTCTATTCCTCCTTCTTCTCCTTCTACTCCTCTCTCTACTCCTTCTTCTTCTTCTTCTTCTTCTTCTTCTTCTTCTTCTTCTTCTTCTTCTTCTTCTTCTTCTTCTTCTTCTTCTTCTTCTTCTTCTTCTTCTTCTTCTTCTTCTTCTTCTTCTTCTTCTTCTTCTTCTTCTTCTTCTTCTTCTTCTTCTCTTCCCCTCCTCCTCCTCCTCTTCCTCCTTCTTCTCATCCTATTCCTTTTCTTTCTCCTCCTCCTCCTCCTACCCCTTTTCCTTTTCCTTCTATTCCTCCTCCTCCTACTTTTCTCTCTACCTCTCCTTTTCCTCCTCCTCCTTCTTCTTTTCGTTCTCCTCCCCCTCCTCCTCTTCCTCCTTCTCATTCTACTCTTTTTCCTTTTCCCTCTACTCCTCCTCCTCCTTCTCCTCCTCCTCCTCGTTCTTCTCATCCTACTCCGTTTACTTTTCCTTCTACTCCTCCTCCTTCATATCACCTTTATCCTCATCTCACTCCTCATCCAGATCCTCCTCCTCCTCTCCTTCCTCCTCCTCTCCTTCCTCCTCCTCTCCTTCCTCCCCTCCTCCTCCCCCCTCCTCCTTTATCCCCTCCTCATCCTCATCTGTATGCGTGAACATTAGAAAGAGAGGAAAAGACTGAGAAAGAGAGAAATAAACTGAACAAGAGTAAGAGAGAGCAGGGGAGACTGGACAAGAGCTAAAATTCAGTGAGAGACTGAGAAAGACTGGAAGAGACTGAAAGAATGAGAGAATCAGAGAGACCATGGAAGAGACTTGACTGAGAGAAACTCTACTGAAAAACAAAGAGAGAGAAGAAGAAAGAGAGAGAGAGAGAGTAAAGAAAGGAAGAGAGGGAAGAGAGAGAAATGAGAGAAAACCTACACACATACACAAACGCGAACACACACACATACGCACACACACACACACACACACACACACACACACACACACACACACACACACACACACACACACACACACACACACACACACACACACACACACACACACAAAGTGGATGATCATAGAAGTTGAGTTGGACTTAATTGAGCAACTTTTTCCTCGTTGCTCAGGGTGAAGTCATTGCTTACAGAATCGAAACTCAATTGATGCGTCACTTAAGTCTTGCAACTGTTAAGAAAACTTCTTTCTCTCTCAGCGTTTCTGAGAAAATCGAGACTCACGTGTATGGCAACATACATGGAGATATCGTCATCTTCCTTTTTCTCTAGATAATTATTTCTTTCAGTGGGTAAAAAAAAGCAAGACTCACTTGTATGGCAACATCCCCAGCTGGATATGTTACCATATGGGTGTTTTTTTTTTTTTTTTTTTTTTTTTTTTTTTTTTTTTTTTTTTTTTTTTGTGTTTCTCTATTCTTGACAAAACGAAACTCACCTGTATGGCAGCACTACATGTGAATAAAATCGCCTGACGGCAGCAAGAGAAACTATTAAAATCACAAAATAAGCTTAACATGTAGCTACAGGAACTAATTTAACTGAATAAAATCGCCTAGTCGCAGCCACAATAAAAATAATAAATAAATTGTGTGATTCATCTTGTCCCTATTGATTAAGATAGCTGGGACAAGTGGCAGTCATCAATGACTTACGCTATTTGCCGTCAGGTGATTTGATTAAGATAATGAGGGAGTTGGGGAAACTATTGTGAACTGATCCACACCGATCCCGACCCCAAATGACCCCATCTGACCCTATTTGACCCACTCCTCCTCCTCCCCACTCCTTCACAAGGTGAATAAAATCATCTGACGACATTAATGAAATATATAAGGTTCACCATAGACCGAAGAGGTTATATGATGAGGAAGACGTTGATTGGAAGATTAGCAGATTGGTTCCACTCAGCACGTTCCCCCACGTTCAAATGATTGGCTTCCCTGATTAGTGTGATTTGCATACATCTCCATTCGCATTCCTCAAGTGTGATTGGCAGGCCTCATCATTTGCTAATCACGCCGGGGAGTGGGTCTCTAATCACGAAGTGATTAGGGCTCTCCAACCACTCTTGTGATTAGTCGGTCTTCTCATTTCATTGCAAATCATCAGTGATTGGAGGTATCAATGATTGGTCCCCTTTTTAGATATCTTGATATTTTTTTGCCAATCGCAGCATTTCTTAGTGATTGGTGATTGTCTCTATTGTTATTCTTAATGTGTGATTGGTAAGTTCTTCAACCAATCAAAGGCGGGAGTTCGAATGAAAATATCCAAACTCAGCATAAAGGTCATCATATTAAGACAACAGGGTTAGGACTCGCAGTAATGGGTTTAAATTGGACAAATTTAGGTTTAAGAAGAAGATAGGCAAGAGTTGGATAATTTTATGGATGGAACTGCCAGGTCTAAGCCCTAAGGTCTCTTGCAGTCTTTTTCATTCTTATGGTTTTACGTTCATATGAAACTATTGGTTTTTTTAAGAGAAAGATTAGATAACTTTATGGATGGAGATGACAGGTGGTAAGGGACATAGGAACTGCGTAGTGTAGGCCTTATGGTCTCTTGCAGTCTCCTCGATTCTTATGTCGATTGAGATGAAACTAAGAGAGTTTTGAGCACTTAGACGAAAGAAAGCCTGACGTCAGCTAAGAACTTGCCGTCAGACGATTTTATTCAGGTTAATTTCTGTAAATATTGTATATATAGATTATATATATATATATATATATATATATATATATACAGTATATATATATTTATATATTTATATATATATATATATACATACAGTATATATATATATATATATATATATATATATATATATATATATATATATATATATATACATATTTACATATTTATTATATTTCTATATATTTGTATTAATAGATTTTTCTACTTATTATTCATGACTGAAACTTGAAATATATAAAATCAGATTACATCCTTAAGGATAGATAGCGCTAGTTATCTTGCACACAATACCATTTCTTCTTCCCCCTCGTTCTCCCTTTCCCTTCCTCCTCCAAACCCCTCCTTCCCCTCCTCCTCCCCTTCCCCTCCTCCTCCCCTTCCCCTCCTCCTCCATTCCTCATCATAACTTCCTTTCCCCTCTCCCCTTCCCTCCCCTCTCCCCCCCACCATCACCCGCTCCTCCCCTTTCCCCTCCTCCTCTTCCCTCTCCCATCTCCTCTCCTTCATATCCCATTATCCCCTCCTCCTCCCCTTCCCCTCTTCCTCCCCTTCCCCTCCCCCTCCTTCCCTTCCCCTCTTCCTCCCCTCCTCCTCCTCCTCCCCCTCCCCTTCCTCCTCCTCCTCCCTTTTCCCTCCTCTTCCCCTTCCCCTCCCTCTCCTCCTCCCCTTCCTCCTCCTCCCCTTTCTCCTCCTCCTCCCCTTCCCCTCCCCTTCTCCCCTTCCCCTCTTCCTCCCCTTCCACCCCCTCCTCCTCCTCCCCTCCCGTCCCCACCTCCTCATAACTCAGCATACCATCAAAAACTCTTTCGGCCACAAATTTGTGTCGCCAACGCGTGAGCCACTAAAAAGTGCCCCACGCGCGTGCCGGGGATAAAACTCGGGACATCGAATGAGACCAAAAAGGGTCGTTAACCGGACGCCAATCTCCTGATTATGGTGATCCGGTGCTCAGATGAATGGTGAGGTAATAGTGCACAATATGGTGATTAAAATGCAGATAGATCCCACCCATACATTATCATCATTATTGGGGTCCCACGGAATTGATAAAAATCATTTGGCCTCAGAAGGAATAAAAATTAAAAATATCACTCGGTAAAAAAGGGCTGATGGGAATGAGTTCGAAACCCTTTCATACCCATGGGGTGAGCCACGGAAATTAATTAAATCGTTTGGCGACAGTTATAATTTAAAGGGAAACGGATCACACGGTACTGAAGGGGTCAAGGCTCGGAAATCGACGATGATGGTGGTCCAAGGTGTAGCGTGCTGCTCTCATGGTCAGGGACTTTTAAACATAATCACTTCCCTCCTCCTCTTCCTCCTCCTCTTCCTCCTCCTCTTCCTCCTCCTCCTCTTCCTCCTTATAATGAGCCCTCTATATTTAGTCATGAATGAACGAAAACGTAACATGTTGATAGAAAACGGGTTGATGCGTGACAACGAACATTACGTTGTGGGTTGCCTCCTCAGCTTACTGTTGCGTATAGAAAAGGCATGTTAGTTGCTTCCATTGTACTTTATTTCATTTCATTTTTTGTAGATTGTATGTAATTTGGTAATCTTTTTATACGTGTATATGCTTTTTATATATTTTAGTTATAATGCACATGCTTCTTCAATGGTAGTCAAACTTGTAGATACATTTGTATACTGAGACAAAATATATGAATATATTTACATAAAATATACACAATACACACACACACACACACACACACACACACATATATATATATATATATACACACACACACTCATGCACACACGCGCGCACACACACACGCGCGCGCGCGCGCCATATATATATATATATATATATATATATATATATATATATATATATATATATATATATATATATTAATGGCGTCCCAGTATTGATTAAATCCTTTGTCTTTGGTTATGATGTCTTTTCCCCCTCTCACCCTTTTTTTCAGCTTTTCATTTTCGTAAAGGATTCGACGAACGATTTTTTTTTTCTCATTTTTTTTTCTAAAGATGTGTCCCAGTGTGTTTACTGGCAAAAAAAGAAAGAAAGAAAAAAAAAAGGTTGGAATATGTTAGTCGTCCTTACATATATCTTTTTACAAAGAAAGTGCATATCCACGTGAATATACATATTCTATATATATCTGATATCATTCTACCACCTTTTCCACTCAATTGTCTTACCTTAACTACAATATATATATATATATATATATATATATATATATATATATGTATATATATATATATATATATATAATATACATACATGTATATACACGAGAGGAATAAATTGAGAGAGAAAAATAAAGATAGAGAGAGAAAGAGAGAGAGAGAGAGAGAGTGGGGGTGTGGTGAATCTAGAAAGAGGCGTCTTCTGTCTGCCACAAAGTGGCGCAGGTAAACAAAATGGCTCGGCCATTTTCCCTCGAGACTCGCCAAACATAAATAGTTATTTTTCGCTCTTACAAATGCGTCAAGCTCACCTCGCCCACCAGGGGCTGATGACGTCACGCTGCCCCAGAAGCCCCCTCAAGGCCATCTCTGTTGCTATTGCAGCCAACGTCTATGTTGTTATTGGTACTGGTATTAGTATTGTTATTGCTATTGTTACTGTTGTTGTTATTACTACTGGTACTGTTATTAGTATTGTTATTATTATTGATATTGTTATTGCTATTACCATTGTAACTTTGTTACTGTTATTGATTTTGCTGTTGTTACTGATATTGATATTGTTATTGTTACGGTTATTATTACTGGTATTGATATTGTTATTGTTACGATTATTGTTACTCTTTGCGGTTATTGTTATTGTCACTAAAGCCTACTATTATCACCATCATCACTACTGCCGCCACCCACAACACCAGTACTACTACTAGCACCACCACCAATACCACCATTTGCACCACCACTGACACCACTACTAACACTACCACCACCACCACTACCACCACCACCACTACCACCATCATTGGCACCATCACCACCACCAACATCACTACCACCACCAACATCACCATAACCATTATCACCACCGCAATCGTCGAAAAATGTAATAAACGACGTAACCGCCATAACCGTCATAACCGTCAAAACCGGCGGCGACCACCATAACCGTCATAACCGCTGCAACAGTCATAAACTCTCTCTTTAACCACCACTCCCACCACTCCCACCACTGCCACGACTGCCACCGGCAGCACCGCATGATGAGAGGGAGTGAAGACTGAGTAGGGAACTCAAGTTTTTGTGCCGCGCGCCCCGATAGGTGGGGGCCTTCTTGGTCGGGGCCCGGGTTCTGCATGGGGCCAAATTACAGGCTCCGTTTTCTTCGGTCGCAATTTCAAATTTCGACACGCCCCCCTCCCCCCCTTCCGAATCTTCCTCCTCCTCTTCCTCCTCCTCTTCCTCCTCCTCTTCCTCCTCCTCTTCCTCCTCTTCCTCCTCCTCTTCCTCCTCTTCCTCCTCCTCTCCTTCCTCTTTCTCCTCCACTTCCTCGACTTCCTCTTTCTCCCCCTCCCCTACCCCTCCACCTCCCCTCCGCCTCCTCCTCCTCCTCTTCTTCCTTCTCCTCCCTCCATTCTCTCCTTTTCCTTATCTTAATTCTTCTCCTCCTCCTCCTCCTCCTCCTCCTCCTCCTCCTCCTCCTCTTCCTCCTCCTCTTCTTCCTCCTCCTCCTCCTCTTCCTCCTCCTCCTCCTCTTCCTCCTCCTCCTCTTCTTTCTCCTCCTTTTCCTCCTCCTCTTTCTCCTCTTCCCCTTCCTCCTTCTCCACTTCCTCGACTTCCTCTTTCTCCTCCTCCTCCTCCTCCACCTCCTGCTCCTTCTTTTCTTCCTCTTCCTCCTCCTCCTCCTCCTCCATCCACTCCTTTTCCTTTTCCTACCTCTCTTCCTCCTTCTCCTCTTCCTCCTCCTAACTCATCTTCCTCTTTTCCCTCCACCACCCCCTCAACCACTCCCTTCTCCTCCTCCCGCTTTCCTTCTACTCTTCTACTTCCTCCTTTCTTCTTCTTCGTCCTCCTCTACTTCCTCCTACTCCTCCTCCCTTACCTCCTGCTTCTTTTAATTCCTATTCTTCTTCCTCTTCCTTTCTTCTTCCTCTCCTGATTTCTACTCCTTTTCCTCTT
>NC_134800.1:49309075-49311575 GCF_046742065.1 Oratosquilla oratoria
AAGAGAGATCTCGACGACAGACGAAGACGAAGCGTTTCAAAAAAGCGTTTGTTCTCTTTTCCTCTGGTCTTTTTCTCTGCTCTTTTTTTATGTATTTTTCTGAACGCAGAGGTAGTGTGAGAGGAGAAGGAGGAGGAGGAGATGGAGGCGGTATGTGGAGGAAGTACGGAGGAACAGGTGGAAAGGGAGATTAAGGAGGTGGAGAGAGAAGCATGGAGGGGGTTATCATATTAGGCAATTTTTCCTCCAATCTTCGATTCGTCCAGCACATCTGCTCCAACAGTCGAAGGAAAAATAACCCAGTGTGATAACAGGTGATTGGGAGAGGCGAGGAGGAGGAGGAGGAGGAGAAGGAGGAGGAGGAGGGAGGAACGATGAGGGAGGAGGAATATTGCGTGAAATGTTGAAAGGGCTTGTCATGTTATTATAATTGTTGTTGTTGTTGTTGTTGTTGTTGTTGTTGTTTTATATTGTCTTGGCTGTTGTTATTGATGTTGTTGCTCTTGTTGTTATTGTAATTGTTAATGTTGTTTTTGGTGTTGGCGTTCACGTTGTTATTTTTGTTGGTGTTGATCTTACTCTTGTTGTTGTTATTTTTGTTTGTATTCATATTGTTCTTCTTGTTATTGCTGTTGCTATTGTTATTGCTGTTATTGCTATTGTTGTTGTTATTGTTGTTATTTTTGCTGTTATTGTAGTTGTTATTGTTGGTGTTGATGTTACTATTGTTGCCGTTGTTGTTATTGTTGCTGTTAATGTTGTTGTTATTATTATTGCTGTTATTAACAGTTCAACCCAGAGAAAGCGATTCGTGACTTCAGTCAACTACCAAGGTCACGACCGAGGCCAAACGAACGCTTTCAGGAAGAAAGTCCAGAAACTGAAACTTTCCTGAATTTCATGAGCTTCAACAATTAACTGAAACTTTCACAAACTTCATGAAATCATGTAACTTATTTTTACTAGTTTCATGAAATTAAAAAACGAAATGGAAACTTTCATGAATTTCATGAAATTCAAAAATGAAACTCAAACTTCAATGAATTTCATGAACTAAAAAATTAAAGTGAAACTTTACTGGATTTCATGATATTTAAAACTTAAACAAACTCTCACGTATTTCATGAAATAAGAAATGAAGCCGAAACTTTAAAGAAATGATTAAATTGATAAATTAAACTTTCACGAATGTCATGAAATTAAAAAATCCGATTTGATGAATTTCACAGATTCAGCTGAAGTCAGAGCAGTCGATTGCTTGCCTCTCTCTTTGTGCTCTTTGTTGCTCTTTTCAGACGCTTTGATCTTTCCTCGTAGGCACTCGATCAACTTCAGCGCTCTTTATTAATTTGCTTGAACTCTCGTATGCTCTGTGATAAGAAATAGAGGTCTCTGCGATAGGATGTAGCTAAAGAACGCGAGCGCGCGCGCGCGCGCGTGTGTGTGTGTGTGTGTGTGTGTGTGTGTGTGTATGTGTGTGTGTGTATGTGTGCGTGTGTGTGTGTGTGTATGTGTGTATATGTACATATATTCATGGATATATGTCGATGCACATATGTGTGTGCTTGTGTGTGTGTACTTGTATGTGTATTCTTGTGCGCGCGTGTGTATATGTGTATATATGTCATGTACATATGTGTGTTTGTGTATATGTGTGTGAGTGTGTGTGTGTGTGTGTGTGTGTGTGTGTGTGTGTGTGTGTGTGTGTGTGTGTGTGTGTGGAGTTGTAGGTGTATTCTTGCGCGCGTAAGTATATGTATTTATGGATATAAGTCTATGTACATACGTGTGTTTATGTGTGTCTGTGTAATTCTATGTGTATTCTTGTGCGCGCGTGTGTATACGTATATATGTTTATGGATATGTGTCTATGTACATACAAGTGTGTGTGTGTGTGTGTGTGTGTGTGTGTGTGTGTGTGTGTGTGTGTGTGTGTGTGTGTGTGTGTGTGTGTGTGTGTGTGTGTGTGTGTGTGTGTATGTGTGTGTGTAGTTGTGTGCATTTGTGTGCACGCGTGTGTATATATGTATTTATGAATCTATGTCTATGTCCATATCTGCATATATATTCATCTATATGTACTCAATATCCATATGTACACTTAAACACAAAGACGTTCATTTAACTCCCGAACGCACGTAGTAGAGGGGCAATATCGATTGATGAACTCTTCAAAAAAAAAATGGAAGAGTCCATCAGATCTTCGAATCCTGGACTTGATCGCGTTTCTCTCATTAAGCGAAGTGCCCCAAGGATCAATCTCGGATCCCAAGTACTCTTGAGACCTTCCCCGCCACTCTCCCTTCCACTCTTGCTGTCGTTAGACGATTTTATTCATCTCCGTGTTTTTCTCTTCATGAACAAAGGTGAGTCAAAGTCTTAAACATAGTTGAGTAGCTGCTAGTTAGTCAACTTGCTTCCGAACTATCCTTGCTGATGTTAAGTTAACTAGCAGCTAGCATTAGCGGCTACGAAACTAGCCGCTAGTCAGCCAACTTCC
>NC_134800.1:49316575-49319075 GCF_046742065.1 Oratosquilla oratoria
AGCCACGCTACCCTAAGAGTGAGCTGACTGGTATTCCTAGATTCTATGAAATGGGAAAGGTGGAGGGGGAAACACAGGTCTTTATCTGAATATCGATATTCAGATAAAGACCCGTGTTTCCCCCTCCACCTTTCCCATAATTTGTCCCAATGTCTCTACATTCTATGAAAGGAAAATCTTGGATCAGCCATCACGAAATACGAACCTAAATGCCCCATCCGGAAATCCTTCCAGTACAAGTGTGAGGCCAATTTGTTATACATGCTTTTTAGAGTTCCATCTGTAATGGCATGAGTTTCTATGTCCTCGCGAGCACGACTCTGAGTCCACAGTAGCACCTGGGTCTTGGAAGATAAAGCCTTTAACAAAAGTCTTGCCTCTCTCCACTGGGACACTATTTGGTCCATGTGGTCTATTGAATCAGGTTTTTCTGATTGGTCCTTGATGGACACAAATACCTCTGACGTTATCCACGTTCCAGTACCTGGAATGAAAAAAAAAAAAAAAAAAAAAAAGTGAAAGCTAGATGAAGAAGCACCATGAGAGTACGACGTCTCTCTTGCTAGAAGCTGCGGTAACTGCCTATTACATACAAATCTAGATGAACATGAGGTTAGATTGTAGATATCATGAATACACGTGGTTATCATCCATATGATGTACGCGACATATCATATCACCAGCCATGGTTGTAGTGCAAGCGATATAGATAAGAAGGTGGGGAGCTTACGCCAGGAGGCGCTGATTAGCCACGGCTGAAGCCGTCACCTTTGCACCTAACTGCTTGGACTGTTGCGGTAGGTCACTGCTGGGAACCCACAATTGCACGAATGCGATATCAACGCGCTTCCGATTATGCCAATAGTACACACACACACACATGTCGGTCAGTGTGAGTTTCTTAATGACCAAAGACATAAATCCCACCAACTTACTCCAACAAAGTGGGAAATGAGAAACCCCTGGTAGAGCAAAGCACTGTCAGTTGCGGCGAGCCTTTATTTTTATGTTTCGGTCCCGGGAATCGAGCTCACGACCACCTAATCATGAAATCGAAACGGTATCCACTGGGCAACATCGCGGCCCAAAGACATACAAAATAAACAAATCAGGAGTGGCCAACCAGTCAATCGCGACAGACTGGTTTCACAACCCTATTTCAAGTCGATCACACTACTGTACCTGTTACTAATTCGTCCTTCACAAGTTGTCATGCAAATAGCTGCAATAGCATATCCAAGTACTCATGATACTTGGATCATTATATTTCTCTTTGTAACCGTTACTAACCATAAACCAAGCACGTGATCCAGACACATGCAACATGGCGCTTGCCTTTGGCAAGACCTATAATCATGCAGACTTCACAGAATTCCCCCTCTGACTAAACACCAGACAGACCTATTGAACCCTTTCTTATGCATACCCCTAATTACATTACCATAACGTAATGTATATACACCATATCTAATCACACCCACCAACCATACAACTAACCCCTATATAGCGGAACTAACATGTATGCATATAATTGTTAACTAACACGTCTCACATACGTCAACCCATATAACCCCCTTTATTATCGGACGGTTGTGCCACCGACACACAGAGGACTGTCCAGGTCACAAACCTGGCAGAGGAGACTCCCCAGGTCACGTACCTGGCAGGAGCCAGAGCCGAGGTCAGTGCCCGGCACGAGGAGTGTTAGGTCAAGGACCCAATTGTACAACCTGTAATTGCCAGATCATATCTTTAATAAAACGAAGAAATCACCATCAAGGTATTTCTTGCCCGCATTAAATCTCCTCTTATGTAGCAATCCCTGGTACAATTTTTTTTTTCTTCTGGGAATAAGTTATATTTATATTCATAATGATGGACATGTATCAACTACATACAATTAATTATAAAGACAGACTACTTCTGTGTTAGGATGGTAGATCGCATCAGGTTGACTATAGAAATGTAGATCGTATCTCACTAAAAGTTGGCCACCCCTGAAATAAAGGATACAATATTAATGATGAGAATCCTTACCTATGACCACCACACTTGGAACAGGGACATCCCCGTAGGCCCAGAGGAATAGGTCTCTGACCAAGTTTCCGTAGGGCCTTGTGAAGGTCACGTGAGTGTCCCAGACGAGGCTGAGCCGGACATCTGGTTCCCGGAGACTCACTGCTTCTATCGGGTCATGCCACTTCCATGTGAGCAGGTTCTGCGCTTCCTCGTAATCCACCACACGCCATCCTTCAGCATTCTGTCAGAAGAATGAAAAAATAGATGATACTTCATCATTTCTGTCACATTAGAAAGAGGGAAATTTACTTTGATGTATGGCTCAAGAAAATAATGACTGAAATGCACAAAATATATATAGTAAAACGGAAGACATAAAAATCTACAATAAAGCACAGTAAAACATAATAAAGCACAGCAAATCATGGGTGCAGGACTATTATAGGGACCTATAGTGGACTGACTGCATTTAGTTCACGGG
>NC_134800.1:49346575-49349075 GCF_046742065.1 Oratosquilla oratoria
ACACCTACCTTCCAATCCCCAATCTTCACTCTCCAATCCTAATATCCAATAATCAACCCCAATTCCCAATCATCTCTAATCCCATTCCCCAACCTCCAACACCCAATCTTAAATCCCCGTCCCCCAATCCCAACCCTCAACCCTAATCCCCTATCCTAACTTCAATCCCCAATCTCCAGCCTCCATTCTCCAATCCTATTCCTCAACCCCAATCCCCAACCTAATCCCCACTCTCCAACTCAAAATCCCCAACCCCAATCCCCAATCCTAGTCCATAATACCAATCCCCACCCTCCAATCACCAGTAATCACTGTAATGTCCAACCTCAAATCCCCTCTCTCCAGTACCCAACCCCAATCCCTAACCTCCAATCTCCGACTTAAATCTCCAGCCCTAATCCCCAAGATCAATACTAAAATCCCCAACCGAATCCCCAACATCAATTTCAAATCCACAGCCCTAATCCTCAATCCCAATCCTGGGGAATGGATGCAGGAGAGTGTATTGGTATGATTGGGTGGGATTACCTTTGACAACCAAATTAATTTTGTCACAGTTTATAGAATATTTCGCCCTTGCAGAGAAGTCCAGTGCTAACAGGCAGGTTAGCGTGTTGAACAGGGACACTTCCTGAAGGAAAAGTAATGCATCTCGTGACAAGACTTTTTGGGCCCCGAGGAGCGATATCAAGTGTTTTAGATTTGTAATATATATATATATATATATATATATATATATATGTATATATATATATATATATATATACACATATATACATACATATATATATATATATATATATATATATATATATATATATCCATACTGTGGCATCATGACAAGTGTATGACTAATAAAAATAGAAATCACACGATTGGGAACAGAAACTTTATTCCTGACCGGTTTCGCCATATGTGGCTTCTTTAGATGTCATAATTTACAGAATGCAAATACGTTGGTATTTATAGCGACGTTATTGTGGTTCACGAGGGATATGAAGGTGAGAATCTGCTTGTTGATTGGCCCGCTGGTTATGTCGGGTCTGATGTGTATCGGGCGGGGGGAGCTGTCTGCTTCCGTGTGGTCAATTGCCCCAAGGCGTATCTGGCGGCATGTTTGGCAACTTTAATATCACCTGTCCTGTCGAGGTGCAAACATGCTTACTATGGTGAAACCTACAAGAGACTAAACAAACGTCTATACGAAAACAGAGCTGATGTCCGTCACCACCGTAAAACAAACGCCTGGATAAACCACATCGAAGAAAAACAGCATTTACCTCAGTGGAGCCAAGCAAGCATTCTACACGAAAACCTTAGCAAACCACAAAGAAAACATTAAAAGCGATATACATAAACACCAACGATTGCATCAACAACAGAACAGATGATATTAAAATTGCAAAACATGCCGCCAAATACGCCTTGGGACAATTGACCGCACAGAAGCAGACAGCTCCCTCCGCCCGATACACACCAGATCCGACATAACCAACGGGCCAATCAACATGCAGATTCTCACCCCTGCATCCCTCGTGAACCACAGCAACGTCCCTATAAATACCATCGTATTCACATTCTGTAAATTATTACCTCTGAAGAAGTATCATATGGTGAAACCGGTCAGGAAGGGATATAGTCTTTGTTCCTAATCGTTGTGATTTCTATTCTTACAACTCATGATATATAAATATATATATATATATATATATATATATGTATATATTCATATATATATATACATATATGTATATATATACATATACATATACATATATACATATACATATATATATACATATATATATATATACATATATATATATACATACAGTATATATAATAGTGATAATGATAAAATACATTGATAGATAAATGAATAAATGAATAAATGAATTAAATTATTAGATTAACATTATAAGAATAGGGGAAAAAATAAGTAAATGACTGATTGAAAAAAAAAAAAAAAATCTCCCTCCTCCTCCTCCTTCTCCTTGTATTGCTCCTGTTCCTCCTGCTCTTTATCCTTCTTCTAATTCTTCTCTTCCTCTTCCCCTTCCTTCTCCTCCTCTTCCTCCTTCTCTCCCTCTCTACCCTTCCTTTTTATCCTCACCCATCTCCTCCTCCATCTCCTCCAACTCCTCCTCCTCCTCCTCCTCCTCCTCCTCCTCCTCCTCCATCTCCTCCAACTCCTTGTCCCACCCTCCCTATCTTCCTTCTCTTCCTTATTGTACTTTTTCATTTCCTGAATCTTTTATGTTTTCTCCTCTTCTTCTTCTTCTTCTCCTTCTTCTTCTCCTTCTTTTTCTTCTTCTTCTTCTTCTTCTTCTATTTCTTCTTCTTCTTCTTCTTCTTCTTCTTCTTCTTCTTCTTCTTCTTCTTCTTCCTCTTCCTCTTCCTGTTCTTCTTCTTCCTCTTCTTCTTCATTTAATTCTTTTTCTTTTTCTTCTTCTTATTCTTCCTCTTCTTCATTCTTTTCCCTCTTTTCCTCCTCCCCTTT
>NC_134800.1:49356575-49364075 GCF_046742065.1 Oratosquilla oratoria
GGTTACCAGCAAAATTTTTGGATCATGTGTTTTTAGTGACCATTCTACACACACACACATATATATATATATATATATATATGTATATATATATATATATATGTATATATATATATACACACATATATGTATATATATATATATATATATATATACATATATACACATGTATATATATGTATGTATATATATATATATATATATATATATATATATATATATATATATGCATTATATAAAACAAACAAATTAACAAACAAGAGAACAGACTAAGAAATATTTATATATATATAAATCTTATGACGTACAAAATAGACGCAGTCTACGTCGTAGAATGCTACGAAGTCAGGTAAAGCATTATCACTGTCAATGTCTAGAAAATTACATTTGTATATATCTTGCCAGTGGCTGCCTGAAAAATATAATGCAATCGTTTTACATTTCATTTTAGATGTAGTGAATAAAGATGTATATTATATATATATATATATGTTGATGAAAATGGAAATTTTATTTATATGATAGGCGAAGCCATTGATCAAATAAACCTTTAGTAATTTGTTATTCCATTGCATGATTGAGCGAAGACAAAAAAAGAAAAAACAAAACAAATAAAAGGGAGAGATAAATGCGAAACATAATTACTTTAAAAAGAAAAAGAAAATTGTCTTTTTTTGTCCAAGTTGATTGCAGAAGCTCTCTCGCCTTTCAACCTCAATCTCAATCTCGGTTTTCGTCATAACGTTGAAGTTGATGTCTTTCGAGAGTTTCTGGATAATTGAACATCAACTCTCACTGTCTAAAAGCTCTTTTCAAAGGACCGGATAATGGTCCAGTTTCTGCTCTTGTTGAAGAGCCAAGAGCCTTCCATCTTCATTGTGTTCGCTGGAAGACCGATTTGCAAGAAGAGATTGTTCTTGGGAAAAAAAAAAAAAAAAAAGCATCAAATGAACCTGCGAACTGAAAATAAATAAATAAATAAAAAAATAAATAAAGAAATAAAGAAATAAAATAATGAAATGCAAAAAAAAAAACATCAGGCGAGCCTGCCAAAGCGTAAATAATAGGACTAAGAATGAATAAATGAATAACTAAAAAGAAAAAAGTGTTATTGTATGAATGCTTTGTGAAGAAACATCAGAGAAGCCTTATATTGCACTAACATGCGTACTACTTACATATGAAAACTAATTATCAAAACCAGACGACGCCTCCGACCCGGGATATGAACTCAGGTCATTTGAGGTTACTCATCATCCCACACCCACATTGTGGGAAGTGAAAAACCCCTCTCAGTTTCATTTTTTTTTTTTTTTTTTTTTTTTTTTTTTTTTTTTTTTTTTTTTTTGTTTTTTTTTTTTTTTTTTTTAGGCCGATGTTGGGTCGCCTGGTTAGGTCTGTCGTGAACCAACGCGACATAGCCCGCAGTAGGTCCCGGGAATCGAGCTCACGACTACTGGGCATGAGTTCCACACTGTATTCACTGGGCTATCACGCGGTCTGAGCTCCCTTTATTGAAGTTAATTGATGTTAATTGATGTTAATCGAGTTAATCGAGGTGGGATTTAACTGTGAGGGATGTGGGAGATCCTTGAACGGAACCAATTTGTGACGTCATTACGTTTCAGTTTACGTATCTTGGTCTTCATATATATATTTTTTATTTAATTCTATCTTGATTCAATTATCAAATCTTATTTTATCCAATCTAATCTTATTTTTGTTTAATTTTTTTTGTGTTATTTAATCTTAATTAAATTCGATTATCTAATCTTCTTTTCATTTAATTTTGTTTAATTTTTTGTGTTATTTCGGATCGTGTTATCTTGATTATCTCGTATTATTCCAATTTTGTTCTATTTCATTTTATCTTATCTTTAAACCTTATCTTGTTATTTAACCTAATCACCGTAAGACGATTTTGTTCAACACAGACTACTCGCACATGTCCCTCCCTTTACTCAGCGCAGAATACATGTCCCTCCCTTTATTCAGCGCAGACTATATGTTCCTCCCTTTATTCAGCTCAGACTACATGTCCCTCCCTTTATTCAGCACAAGCTACATGTCCCTCCCTTTACTCGGTGCAGACTACATGTCCCTCCATTTATTCAGCGCAGACTATATGTCCCTCCCTTTATTCAGCGCAGACTACATGTCCCTCCCTTTATTCGGTACAGAATACTTGTTTCTCTCTTTAACTGGAGTCAGTTTAAGACCTAACGAATAAGAAGAAAAAGAAGAAGAAGAAGATGAAGGAAAAGAAAAAGAAAAAAGAAGGTCAAGAAGAAGAAGAAGAAGAAAAAGAAGAAGAAGAAGATGAAGAAGAAGAAGAAGAAGAAGAAGAAGAAGAAGAAGAAGAAGAAGAAGAAGAAGAAGAAGAAGAAGAAGAAGAAGAAGAAGAAGAAGAAGAAGAAGAAAAAGAAGAAGAAAAAGAAGGAGGAAAAGAAGAGGAAGGAGAAGAGGAGGAAGAAGAAGAAGAAGAAGGAGAAAAAGGAGAACAAGAAGAAGAAGAAGAAGAAGAAGAAGAAGAAGAAGAAGAAGAAGAAGAAGAAGAAGAAGAAGAAGAAGAAGAAGAAGAAGAAGAAGAAGAAGAAGAAGAAGAAGAATAAGAAGAAGAAGAAGAAGAAGAAGAAGAAGAAGGAGAAGAAGAAGAAGAAGAAGAAGAAGAAGAAAAAGAAGAAGAAAAAGAAGGAGGAAAAGAAGAGGAAGGAGAAGAGGAGGAAGAAGAAGAAGAAGAAGGAGAAAAAGAAGGAGAAAAAGAAGAAGAAGAAGAAGAAGGAGAAGAAGAAGAAGAAGAAGAAGATGAAGATGAAAATGAAGATGAAGATGAAGAAGAAGAAATAGAAGAAGAAGAAGAAGAAGAAGGAAACTCCTCTTCCAGGACTCTGCTGGAACCAAAGTCGTGGAATTCGGAAAATTGAATTAAAAGTTTCAGCTCGAAAAAAAAAACAGGCCGGGAAAGAGAGAATGCGGGAGAGAGAGAGAGAGGTAAAGAGAGAACGAGTAGTCTCATTATAAATTTTATGGTTTAGAGAGAGAGAGAGAGAAAGAAAAAGAGAAAAGTGTCAACATAAATTTTATGATTTGGATCAACAAGAGAGAAAGAGAGAGAGAGAGAGAGAGAGAGAGAGAGAGAGAGAGAGAGAGAGAGAGAGAGAGAGAGGAAGAGAGAGAAAAGAGAGAGAAAAAGAGAGAGAGGAAAAAAAGTTTCATTATAAAGTTTAAGGTTTGGGTCAACAAGGGTCTTAACAACTTCCTTAGGCAATTAAGCTAATTCCCCTCAGGAGTTAACTGTCCTCTTAAACGCTTCTGTGCTAAACCCATTCTCCCTTTCATATGGTTACGCACGAGAATATGAAATGAGTATGTGTATGAGAATGAATATGCATATAAATATGAGTATGAGTATATGAATATCACATGCTTGTGTTTCTAAAATACCCAATTTCAGTAATCTCAGTTCATAGGACTACTTACAGATTGGGAGGTAAAATTAAGCGAAAGACCTGTAGATCAGATGTGGGAAATATTTCAAAATACGCTTACTAAGATGATTCATACTTACATTCCTTTTAAGGACAGACGTCCCCCAAATCAGGCTCGCCCAAAATGGCTTGACAAAGAAACTGAAAAAAGTATTGCTAAAAAGAGACAGACTTATAAGAAATACAAGTACTTGGGTGCATCTAATGACTATCAAAGTTATGTATTAATACAGAGAAGTTTAAAAAGACAATAAAAAACGAAAACGACAATACGAAATGAATATCATAGTATATACAAATGATATAGACCACGGACTAAAATCTACTGTTTCCAAATTTGCTGATGATACAAAACTGTGCGGAATGGCAAATGATCACTTAAATCAATTAGATATTCAAGAAGATTTAGATAAATTACAACAATGGTATGAAAAGTGGCTAATGAAATTTAACACAAGTAAATGCAAGGTAATGCACATAGGTAAAAGTAACAGTAAATCCGATTACAAGTTATTTGGAAATTCGTTAACAAAAGTGGATAGTAAAAAGGATCTCGGCGTAATCATCAGTAACGATCTCAAATCAGCTAAACAGTGTATTTCGGCCTCTGAGAAAGCAAATAAGATTCTAGGACTGATTGCGCGATCTTTTGACTTCAAAACTCCATCACTCATTAACAAGCTATATAAATGGTTAGTTCGTCCACACTTGGAATATGCTATTTCCGTACAACGGCGAGCCACAAAACTGATTCCAAATATCAAAAATAAATCATACGACAATCGACTAAAACATATGAATCTGTTTTTCTTAAAAAAAAAGCGTAGACTCAGGGGTGACTTGATGCAGGTCTTTAAGATTCTAAAGGGAATTGATAAGATCAAAAGTGACAAAATTTTCACACTGAATGAGAATCCGACAAGAAACAATGGTCTCAAACTGTCTGGAAATAGATTTAATTTGGAAGTGGGTAGAAGCAACTTCGCCAACCGTGTACTTAATGAATGGAATAAACTTCTTGCAGATGCAGTGCAATGTAGTTCAGTTCGAAGCTTTAAGAATCATTTAGATAAACACCTAAGCAAGATGCTGTAATGTATTTTATACTATTTATATTTAGATTTATTTATATTATATATTATTTATGTAATGTATTTTATATTATTTGTTTATTTGTTTTGTTATCATTTGTTTGTTTGTTTATTATTATTTGCTTGATTCTCATTTATTATTAGTTACATGTCAATTTATCATTATTTACTATTTACCTGTTTGTTTATTATTTAACTACATCTATGCATTTATTAATGCATTTATTTATTATTTACATTTTTATAGTTTTTATTTATTTATTTATCTATTTATTTATTTATTTATTTATTTATTTATTTATCATTATTATGATTTTTTCGCATCCGACCTAGACATGAATCAAAAGGTCTATGTCGGCATACTCCGCCTTTGTAATATGATCATGTGTATGAATATGAATATGAGTGTGTGTATGAATATTACTATGAGTATGAATATGAGTGTGTATGTGTATGAGTATTAACATGAGAATGTGTATAAGTATGAATATGAGTATATGCATGGGAATAAGTTTATAGACATGGATGAATATAAGTGTGAATATGAGTATGGATATGAATATGATTATGAATATGAACATGAATATGAACCTATGAAGAGGAATCTATGCTCATACCCATAACCACACTTAGACATTGTCTCCGTATTCCGGTATCCGTGTATTGCGGACGAGTCCGCCCGTAATCATTCCGACGGATTGATATCTGGAGCCAAATACGGCGTGAAATTCCTGGCTCCAGGACTCGAACTGCTAGCGCCAGGACTCGAACCACTGGCGCTCAATATGGATTCGAACTGCTGGAGCCTAATATGGGCTTGAACTGCTGGCCCCAGGACTCGAACTACTGGCGCCAAATATGGATTCGAACTGCTGGAGCCAAATATGGGCTTGAACTGCTGGCGCCAGGATTCGAACTACTGGCGCCAAATATGGATTCAAACTGCTGGAGCCAAATATGGGCTTGAACTGCTGGCGCCAGTAATCAAACTGCTGGAGCTAAATATAGACCCAAACTGTTGGCGCCAGGACTCGAACTGCTGGCATCAGGACTCGAACTGCTGGAGCCAGGACTCAAACTGCTGGCGCCAGGACTCGAACTGCTGGTGCCAGAACTCGAACTGCTGGAGCCAGGACTCGAACTGCTGGCGCCAGGACTCGAACTGCTGGCGCCAGAACTCGAACTGCTGGCACCAGGACTCGAACTGCTGGCGCCAGGACTCGAACTGCTGGCGTCATGACTCAAACTGCTGGCGCCAGGACTCGAACTGTTGGCGTCAGGACTTGAACTGCAGGCGCCAGGACTCGAACTCCGTGATGACCTTGTGGGGTCAGATCGGGTGGTGTGGGTGCCTTGGTGTTTTATTTATTTATTTATTTATTTATTTATTTATTTATTTATCTATTTTTTCTCGTTGATTTAGGAGTTGTTTGTTTTAAATGTGTTGATGTCGATTTAGGATTTATTTTTTGACTGCTGTTAATATTTTTCTATTGGTGTGTTGATATTGTCGTTAATTTAGTAGCTGTTTGATCGCTGATATGAATTTTTTTCTTTTTCTTCTTTTGTGAGATTTGTATGCTGGTGTTGTCGTTGATTCAGTAGTTGTCTATTTGTTTATTTATTTATTTGTTTTTCTTGTTTGTTCATATGATTGATATACCTATTCATTCACTTATTCATGAATTTATTTATTTATTATTTACTCATTGACCTACTTGTATATTCATCTATCCTCCTAGCGAGAGGAGGAGGAGGAGAAGGAGGAGGAGGAATTGCCCAGCAGGAAGAAGAAAAAGAGACCCTAGCAGGAGGAGGAGGAGGAGGAGGAGGAGGAGGAGGAGGAGGAATTCCCCAGTAAGAGGAAAAAAAGGAAACCCCAACAGGAGGAAGAGGTAGAGGAGTAGGAGGAGGAGGAGGAAGAGGAGGAGCCCCAACCCCAGGAGGAGGAGGAGGAGGAGGAGGAGGAGGAGGAGGAGGAGAAGCCCCCTATTAATTAAAATATTTGATTATTCAACAATCATTAACATATACTAACTCGTATTTTTTTCATCTTTATTTATCTATATATTCATCTTTGATTGATATGCTCATGTCTTTATTTCTTCATTTGTTTGAATACATCTTCCTTCTTTTTCTTTTATCTGCTAACTTTTATTTTTGTATACGTTTATCCACTTTCGCCAAAATACTCAAGCCTAAGTAACCCAAGATGGGATCACAATAAATGCATTTGGTGCCAGTACTGTCCCAACGTTTCGATCCCTGTCCAGTGGAATGGGTTGCTGGTATGTACAGTATAGATCGCCCAAGGTTCACCATCATTAGAGAGAGAGAGAAAGAGAGAGAGAGAGAGAGAGAGAGAGAGAGAGAGAGAGAGAGAGAGAGAGAGAGAGAGAGAGTGAGAGTGAGAGAGAAAACGCATGTCCTGGGAAACTGTCAGTGTACCCCAGTAGACATCCCCAGTAACCACGACGCGACCTACTCCAGCAGGAGAGTGTCCACTTCAGGAGACCCCAGGACGAGACACACCAGACACTGAAGCAGACACCCCCAGCAAGGGTACCAGAAGGTACCCCAGTAGGAGGAGGAGGAGGAGGATCCTCTCTCCTCAGCAACAGGAAGAGGAAAGCTCCCTAGCGAGAGGAGGAGGAGGAGGAGAAGGAGGAGGAGGAATTGCCCAGCAGGAAGAAGAAAAAGAGACCCTAGCAGGAGGAGAAGGAGGAGGAGGAGGAGGAATACCCCAGTAAGAGGAAAAAAAGGAAACCCCAACAGGAGGAAGAGGTAGAGGAGTAGGAGGAGGAGGAGGAAGAGGAGGAGCCCCAACCCCAGGAGGAGGAGGAGGAGGAGGAGGAGGAGGAGGAGGAGGAGGAGGAGAAGCCCCCAGTAGGAGGCGTAGAGCCCTCCTATCAGGAGGAAGA
>NC_134800.1:49371575-49379075 GCF_046742065.1 Oratosquilla oratoria
ACACACACACACACACACACACACACACACACACACACACACACACACACACACACACACACACACACACACACACACACACACATATATATATATATATATATATATATATACATATATATATATATATGTAATATATACATATATAATATATATATGTACATTACACATATACAGATATATACACACACACACACACACACACACACACACACTCACACACACACACACACACACACACACACACACACACACACATATAGAAACAAACAAACAAACAAACACACAGATACACCAGCAGCAACAACAACTACGAACGCAATACAAGACCGTATCATTAACACTCCGAATTGAGTAGTTGTGATAAGGCTTGACTAATGTCGTTAAGGTCTGAAACGTCGTGATTTACTTGCGGTCCGTCGCCCTTAGGGTCGCTTTTCCAGCAACCTGGGGTTGGCCATAGCATGCACCTCACTCTGATAACACCTGTGTCCATTACCACCACGACACCTTCAACAACCCCCTTTTGTCTTAGCCCAACTAGGTTACGTCTTAACTTCGGAGGGATGAAGTGGTTTTAATTAATGGGAAGGGAGTTACGCCCTTGTAGCCCACTCTAGGGGGCTATCACACTGGGCTTCCACGGACTTCAGGGGTTATCACACTGGGCTTCCAGGGGGTTTCATCTGCGTCGACCGTTGAGAGTCCGTTGGAGTGAAAACGACTTCGGTTACGATATTCAATTTTTCAAATCTCCAGATATCAAATTATTAATTTTCCGTCATATGTTATAGCAAAGCTGAACGATGAACTAAGAAATTGTAAACCTAGAAGAATATTAGTGTTGAAACGTTCTTAGAGAAGTCTAGATCTCTGTAAGAGGGGGTTCACACGGTTCGTCGAACGCGGTTCGACAGACACGTGTTTAAAGTGATGTTTGAACGTGTGAACGGGGTATTTGGGATTTAACCAACGTGTTCGACAACCTAATACCCCGTTCACACGTTCACACATCACTTTAAACACGTGTCTGTCGACTGTGTAAAACCCCCTCTAAGCGAAGCCGTGATCTAGTTATTCAAAAGAAGGTTGGAGGTAGGATGTCGGAGGAAAAATAGCCCAGTGTGATAGCCACTTCAGACTGAAACGTCTTTTCGAAACTGATTGAAATCGTCTGGTCTTAGTTAAAACCAACCAGATTAAAGGCCGGAAAGGGTTAAAGGCGGTATCACACTGAGCCATTTTTCCTCCGACTTTCAAATAGTCGGTGGTATCGACCACCTCCGGCACTTTTCCCTCAGTAAAATCACTCTGGCAAACTATTTTGTTTCCTCAACATTTTACGTAGAATGTCATTTGATATTCTGGAGGAAAATCGTCTTCCGAAATCTGCGGGCTACAAATTTGCCCAGTATGATAACGCCTTTACTCTGGTTAATAACTTAACATCAACATCTTGTTAACGATTCCACCTCAGTGACGAACTTTGATATATTTGTTATGGTTAGAGATGACTTGATTCCACTCAGGGATGGTCAGAGAAGGGGGAGGAGGAGGAGGAGGAGGAGGGGGAGGGGGATGAGGAAGAGGTGGAGGAAGAATTAGTGAATGATGATGAGGAAAAGGAGAGGAAGGGGTATGAGGAAGAGGTGGAGGAATAATTGGCGAATTATTAAGAGGAGGAGGAGGAAGAGGAGGAGGAGGAAGAGGTGGAGGAGGAAGGTGAGGAGGAGGAAGTGGTGGAAGAGGAAGAAAAGGAGGAGGAAGTGGTGGAAGAGGAAGAAGAGGAGGAGGAAGTGGTGGAGGAGGAAGAGGAGGAGGAGGAAGTTGTGGAGGAGGAAGAAACGGAGTAAGGGAAAGAGGAGGATAGGTAAAGGTAGTGGAGATGGAGAAAGAGGAGGAAGAGGACAAAGTAGTGATTGTGGAGGTTGACGTGGAGGAGGAGGTGGACGTGGAGGATGAGGGGGAGGTGGAGGTGGAAGTAGTGATAGTGGAGGTGGACGTGGAGGATAAGGAGGGGGAGGTGGAGTAGGAGGAAAAGAAGAAGGAAATTCCCCGAAAGAAGAATGGGAAGGTTGTCTTCTTGTTCTTCTTATTGGTTCTAATGAAAAGGGACCCAAGAAGTGGAGGAGGAGGACACGACAAAGAGAACAGATGGAGGGCCACCACCTAGGTCCTCCTCCTCCTCCTCCTCCTCCTCCTCCTCCTCCTCCTCCTCCTCCTCCTCCTCCCCCTCCTCTTCCTCCTCCTCCTTCTCCTCCTCCTACTCCTCCAACGTCTTTTCTTCCTCCTCCTTCTACTCCTCCTCCTTCAGAAGGGTATTCTCTCTTTCCCCCTCTATCTGTCCCTCGTGCCCATACACTTCTTAGATATATATCCACACACACACACACACACACACACACACACACACACACACACACACACACACACACACACACACACACACACACACACACACACACACACACACACACATCCACACGCACACACACACACACACACACACACACACACACACACGACACGCACACACACACACACGACACGCACACAACACACACACCACACACACACACACATATATATATAATATATACACACACTCACATATACAAAACACACCACACACACACACACACACACACACATTAACACCACACAAACACACACTCACACACACACATTTTTACACACACACACACACACACACACACATATATATAATTATATAGAATATATAACAATATATATATATAACGATGAAGATATATAATAATAAATATGTATACATATATATATAATATACATATACATGTTATATATATATATTATATATATATTAATATATATTATTTAAATATTTATCATATATATGTCAGGAATAAACTCGGAACGAGACCCGTGACTCTCTTTTTCCACCTTTTTCAACTTGTCACAATGTCTCAATATATATATATAATATATATATATTATATATATATATTATATATACATATACATGTATATACATATATATATGTATATATATATGCACTTATACATTTATTAATATATGTAGACGTATACACGTGCACATCTAAGCCTAAACCTTTGGTCAAGGGATGATTCATGTCGGTTGGCGCCGAATCCCTTCTCCAACAACATATACTATATATATACTATATATATATATATATATATATATATATATATATATACACATTTGCATGTATATACAGTATATGTATGTATATAATTATGCACTTATTAATTTATTAATATATGTAGACGTATACACGTGCACATCTAAGCCTAAACCTTTGGTCAAGGGGATGATTCATGTCGGTTTGGCGCCGAATCCCTTCTCCTCTTCCTCTTGTGATATTCGTCAGGGAAAGATAGATAAGGAGGAAGGGAGGAGATGGGAGGGGGAGGGGGAAGACGGAGGGAAAGGGGATGGGCCAGGAGAGGAAAAGGGAGAGGTAGAACAGCGGGAGAGGAAGTGGGATATTGGGAGGGAGGAGGAAGGGAGGGAGAGGGGAGGGGTAAAGGGGTAGGGGAGGGGGAAGGAGGAAAAGGAAGGTGATGAGTGAGGGAAGGGAGGGTAGGGGAAGGAGGGGGAGGAAGGGGAGGGAGAGAAAGGTGATGAGGGAGGGGAGGGGGAGGGGGTAAGAGAGGAAAGGGGAGGGGTGGAAGAGGGGAGGGAAAAGGGGAGGTTGAGAAGAAGGAGAGAGAGAGAGAGAGAGAGAGAGAGAGAGAGAGAGAGAGAGAGAGAGAGAGAGAGAGAGAGAGAGAGAGAGAGAGAGAGAGAGAGAGAGAGAGAGAGAGAGAGAGAGAGAGAGAGAGAGAGTCAGAGAGAGAGAGAGAGAGAGAGAGAGAGAGAGAGAGAGAAAGAGAAAGAGGAAGGGAGATGGAAAAGTGAAATGGAAGGTAAAGAAGAGAGAGAAGGAGAAAGAAGGGGATGAGAAGGAGAGAAGAGGGAGGGAAGGAGTGGAGGGATATGAGTAAAGAGAGAGGATAGAGAGAGGGTGAGAGGGAATGGAGGGGGAGAGGGAGTGGGTGGAGGGGGAGAGGGGAAGGGAGGGGGAGGGGGAAGGGGAGGATGGGAGGGGAGAGGGAGGGCGAGAGAGCGTACCCCCTTCTATAGTAGGGTGGTGGTGGGGGGGAGGGAAGACAGAGTCCTCGGGGGGGGGGGCGTTGGACTTCAGGAGTCCTCAGCAACCCGAAGGCGCCGAGTTATGGGAGCCGCCGAGTTGGCCTCGCTTTCCAAGGTCCTCTCAAGTGGCTCTGACTTGAGTCTCAGGAGGAGGAGGAGGAGGAGGAGTGGGAGGAGGAGGAGGAGAAGGAGAAAGAACAGGAAGAAGAAGAAGGAGAAGAGGAAGAGAAGGAAGGAAAAGATGAAAAAGAAGAAGAAAAGGAGAAAGAGGAAGAAGAAGAAGAAGGATGAAGAAGAAGGTGGAGAAGAAGAAGAAGTAAATGAGAAAGAGGAGGAAGAAGAAGGGGGAAGAAGAAGAAGAAGAAAAGAAGAAGTAGAAGACGAAGAAGAAGAAGAAGAAGTAAATGAGAAAGAGGAGGAAGAAGAAGGGGAAGAAGAAGAAGAAGTAGAAGAAGAAGAAGAAAGAGAAGAAGAAGAAGAAGAAGAAGAAGAAGAAGAAAGAGAAGAAGAAGAAGAAGAAGAAGAAGAAGAAGAAGAAGAAGAAGAAGAAGAAGAAAGAAGAAGAAGAAGAAGAAGAAGAAGAAGAGAAGAAGGAAGAAGAAGAAGAAGAGAAGAAGAAGAAGAAAGAAGAAGGTGGAAAGAAGAAGAAGAAGAGGAGGAGGTGAAGAAGAAGAAGAGGAGAAGGAGGAAGAAGAAGAAGATGAGGAGAAGTAGGAGGAAGAAGTAAGAGGAAGAGTAGGAACAATCAGAGGGGGAGGAGGTGAAGAAGAAGAGGAGGAGAAGGAGGAGGAAGAAGAAGATGAGGAGAAGTAGGAGGAAGAAGAGGAGAAGGAGTAGGAACAAGTAAAGGATGAGAGGGAGGAAGAAGAAGTAGAGAAGAAGATAAGGGAAGGAAAGGAAATAACAGGAAAGGAGGAGAGGGAAAGTGAGAGGAAGAAGAAAAAAGAGGAGGAAGAGGAGGAGAGGAAGAGAAGGGTTGTTGAGATACATGATTTTGTGTCTTTTGTGACTGATTTCCAATTGCTTTGGCTATCCTAGCATTTAGGGTATTGATGGCGAGTTCAGATGAAGCTAAGGGCCTCCTGGTGTGAACTACGTGGTACTATCACCACCATCACCACTGTCACCATCACCAAACCACCACCTCTATCATCACTATCACCACCATCATTACCATCGTCATCACCATTAACACCATCACAAGTTTCACTATCACCACCATCACCACCACCATCAGCACTATCACCGCCACTATTACCAGTGTCCTTACTATCACCACTCTCACCATCACCACTACCATCACTATTCTCACCACCACTATCACTATCACCACCACTATCACTATCTCCACCACTATCACCAGTGTCAAGAACGTCACTACCCTTACTATCACCAACCATGCCTTCATATAGCTCATCACCACATATTTAAGTATTCCTCGCCTCCCCTTCCCCTCTTTTCCCTCTCCCCTCTCCCCTCCTCCTCTCTCCACTCCCCCTCCCCTCCCTCCCTCCAATTCTCCACTCCCCCTCCCACCCTCCCTCCAATTCTCCATTCCCCCTCCCACCCTCCCTCCAATTCTCCACTCCCCCTCCCACCCTCCCTCCAATTCTCCACTCCCCCTCCCCTCTCCCCCTCCCACTCCCTTTCCCCCTCCCCTCTCCCCCTCCCACTCCCCCTCCCACTCCCCCTCCCCTCTCCCTCTCCCACTCCCCCTCCCCTGTCCCACTCCCATTGTATTATAGGGGGGGAGGGGAAATTCATTTAGCTGAATGAAATCGCCTGGCGACAGAGTGAATGAACACTAAATTCACTAAAAGCAGCGGAAGGATTTACCCACAATGGGATTCTCCCCCTCTCCCCCTCCCCCTCCCACTTTCCCCCTCTCCACCTCCCACTCTCCCCCTCCACCTCCCACTCTCCTCCCTCTCCCACCTCCCAATCTCCTCCTTCTCCCACTCCTACTCTCCTCACTCTCCCCCTCTCCCTCTCCCTCTCCCACTTTCCCCCTTTCCCCCTCCCACTCTCCTCCCTTTCCACCTCCCACTCTCTTCCCTCTCCCACTCCCACTCTCCTCCCTCTCCCACTCTCCCTCTCCCATTTCCCCTCACTCTCCTACTCTTCCTCCCCCTCCCCCATTTCATCCCCCCTCCTCTTCTTCCTCCCCCAGTGGCACTCATTCAGGTAAGGCAGAACCGATAGGACCATTCCAGGAGTGCCGAAATCCAATGCGAAACGATCCCCCCAACCCCCCACCCTCGAACCCCTTCACCTCCTCCCTCCCTCCCCCTCCCCTCCTCCCTCCTCCCCCTCCACCCGATAAATGGCCACATAACTTTTTTTTTTTTTTTTTTTTACACGAAGACCAGCGCCCGATCCTCTAATCCCCCCTCCCCCCACAGCCCTCCTATAACCCCCCTTCTTCCCCCTAAAACCACCCCCCTTCCCCACAACCTCTTCGTAGAGACACGCCCCTCTCCGTCTTCATGCCACAGGCCTGGAAATTGCATCCCCAATTCCCATTGGCTCGTCCATCCAAGGAGGCCACGCCCCTTTTTGCCAAGCCACGCCCACAAGACCCAAATGACCCTCTCTTGTAGTTATACAAAGTTACCAAATGTTCCCCCTTTCCCCTCCTTGCTCTTACACGCTCTTCCCTCAGACAGCCTAATCCAAATTAACCTAGTCTAACCTAACCTAATCCAAACTAACCTAGCCTAACCTATCCTGACCTAGCTCAGCTGAATCTCTCCTTGTCTAAGCAAACCTAACAACCTATTTTACTTTATGCTTTCCTACTATCTCCTTTCCTATGTTATGCTATATAATACTATCCTATGCTATCCTGTTATAGCATACCTTATCCTAACCTAATATCTCCTATCCTATCCTAACCTACCCTATCCTATCCTAGCCTCTCCTCTCCTATCTTATCCTATCCTAATCTTATCCCCCTCGTTTCTTCTCCTCTTCTATCCCCTCCTCTTCTATCCCCTCCTCTTCTCTCCTATCTTATCTTATCTTATCTTAACTTATCCCCCCGTTTTTTCTCTTCTACCCTCTCCTCTTCTCTCCTCTCCTCTCCTATCCTATCTTATCCTATCCTATTCTATCTTAACCTATCCTATCCTCTCCTATCCAATCCTCTCCTATCCAATCCTCTCCTATTCTCTCCTGTCTTCTCCTATCTTCTCCTATCTTCTCCTATCCTATCCTATCCTATCCTATCCTATCCTATTCTATCCTATCCTATCCTCACCTATCCTAACCTATCCTATTCTATCCTCTCCTATCCTATCCTAACCTATCCTCCCCTATCCTTTCTTCTCCTCTCCTCTCCTATCCTCTCCTTTCCTATCCTA
>NC_134800.1:49381575-49394075 GCF_046742065.1 Oratosquilla oratoria
TAGTAAGTTTGCGGACGACACTAAAATAGGACGCCTAATTAGGTCAGGAGACGACGCCCAAATTCTGCAGGATGATCTTAATAAACTGTTAACATGGTCGGTGAAATGGCAAATGAACTTCAATATCTCTAAGTGTAGCGTGTTAAACGTAGGGCTACACAACCCCGAAAATAGATACAACTTAGATAACACGTTTTTATAAAAATCTGAGTGCGAGAGGGACTTGGGAGTTCTGGTGAGTCCGGACCTTAAAACCAGGAAGCAGTGCATTAGCGCCAGAAATAAAGCTAACAGGGCATTAGACTTCATTGCTAGGACGGTAACGAATAGAAGTGCAGAGGTAATTATTAAACTCTATCTAGCGATAGTTAGACCCATCCTTGACTATGCGGTACAGTTTTGGTCTCCGTCCTACAGAATGGACATAAATTCACTAGAATCAGTACAGAGAAGAATGACCAAAATGATACAAGGACTCGGAAATTTGCCTTACGAAGAGAGGCTTAGGCACCTAAACTTACACTCTCTGGAAAGACGCAGAGTGCGGGGTGATCTAATAGAAGTGTTCAAGTGGATCAAAGGCTATAACAAGGGTGATGCAAACAAGGTCATCATAATAAAACAACAGGGCAGGACTCGCAGTAATGAGTATAAACTGGACAAATTTAGATTTAAGAAGGAAATAGGCAAGAATTGGTTTACTAATAGGGTGGTCGATGAATGGAATAAACTTAGTAACCATGTAGTAAGCGCTGAAACTACCAGTTGTTTTAAAAAACGATTAGACAACTTTATGGATGGGGATGACAGGTGGTGATGGATACGGAGCTGCCTAGTGTAGGCCTTATGGTCTTTTGCAGTCTCCTTTATTCTTATGTTCTTATGTTCTTATGGGGAAGGCTGTGGGAAAGGAATTGGGGAAGAGGGAAGGAAAGGGGAGAGGCTGGGGAAGAGCTGATATGGGAAGAGGCTGGGAAGGAATGGGAAGGGATGGGGAAGAGGATGGGGAAGAAGCTGGGAAATGGGTGGGGAAGGGATGGGGAAGATTTGAAATGGAAATGGATGGGGAAGAGACTGGGTAATTGGGTGGGGAAGAGGTCTAGAAGGAATGGGGAAAAGGGTGGAGAAGGAATGGGGAATAGGTGATGTGGGGAAAGGAATGGGGAAGAAGTGAAGAGGGGATGAAGGGATAACGGTGGGGAAAGGGGAAGGTTCGGGAAGTGATGGGTATAAACACGGTATTGGTGATGGGGGATACTAATGGGGATGGGGATAAGGATGAGGATGGGGATAGGGATGGGGATGAGACTGAGGATGGGGATAGTAATAGGGATGGTGATGAGGATGAGGATGGTGATGGTGATGTGGATGGTGATGAGGATGGGGATGGGGATGTGGATGAGGATGAGGATGGGATGGTGATGGGGATGAGAATGAGGATGGTGATGGGGATGAGACTGAGGATGGTGATGGAAGTGAAGATGAGTATGAGGATGAGGATGATGATGATGGGTAAGGTGTGATGATAGGGATGGGGATGAGATTGAGGATGGGGATGATGATGGGCATGAGGATTGGAATACAATAATGGGAATAATGGGGAAGTTTAGGGATAGAATGGGTTGGAATGGAGTCATGGGGACTTAAGGAATGGGGAGTTGAGGGGATGGGGAATTAGGAGGAGGAGGAAGAGTAGGAGTAAGAGGAGGAGGAAGAGGAGGAGGAGGAATGGGGAAGACTGTTGGGACTTAAGGAATGGGGAGTTGAGGGGATGGGGAATTAGGAGGAGGAAGAATAGTAGGAGGAAGAAGAGGAGGAAGAGGAGGAGGAGGAAGAGGAAGTGAGGAGGAATGGGGAAGACCTGTTGGGACTTAGGGAATGGGAAGTTGAGGAAATGGGGGATTAGGAGGAGGAAGAAGAGTAGGAGGAAGAGGAGGAGGAAGAGGAGAAGGAGGAATGGAGAAGACCTGTTGGGACTTAAGGAATGGGGAGTTAAGGGGATGGGGAATTAGTAAGAGGAGGAGGAGGAGGAAGAGGAGGAGGAGGAAGAGGAGGAGGAGGAAGAGGAAGAGGAGGAATGGGGAAGCCCTGTTTGGACTTAAAGAATAGGGAGTTGAGGGGATGGGGGATTAGTAGGAGGAGGAGGAGTAGGAGGAAGAGGAGGAGAAAGAGGAGGAGGAGGAATGGGGAAGACGTGTTGGGACTTAAGGAATGGAGACTTGAGGGGATGGGGAATTAGAAGGAGGAGGAGTAGGAGGAGGAGGAGGAGGAAGAGGAAGAGGAGGATAAAGAATGCGGAAGACCTGTTAGGACTTAGGGAATGGGGAGTTAAGGGGATGGGGAATTAGGAGGAGGAGGAGGAAGAGGACAAAGAGGAAGAGGAATTGGGAAGACCTGTTGAGACTTAGGGAATGGGGAGTTAAGGGGATGGGGAATTAGGAGGAGGAGGAGGAGTAGGAGAAAGAGGAGGAGGAGGAGGAAGAAGAGGAGGAGGAGGAGGAATGGGGAAGACCTGTTGGGACTTAGTCCCAAATTTACGAGCCCCAGGGCTACCATGTATTGAATATTAATCTCAAGAGGAAGGGTTTCGGGGTAAGGTCCAGTAAGGCCCAGTAAGGTCCATGGTTACACATAGAAGGACATTTACCACCGTACGGTAAGGGTAAGGACATCGGTAAGGTCCTACGTAAGAACCTCAGTAAGGATACCGGTAAGGTCCCAGGTAAGAACAGCGGTAAGTTCTTTGGTTATGAAACTGGTAAAGGCTCCGATAAGGGCCTCGCTAAGGAAAGCCTGTAAAGACCCCAATAAGGACCGGTAAGGCTTGGGAAGGTCCCCGGTAAGGATATGTAAGACCCTGGGAAGGATGAGTAAATGACGTGGCAAAGGGGCGTAAGGCCCGGTAAGGCCCCCGGTAAGACACCCCCCACCGGTAAGGCCCGGTAAAGCCCGATAAGCCCCCCCCCCGGTAAGGCCCCGGTAAGACCCGGTAAGGCCCCCGGTAAGACCCGGTAAGGCCCGGCAAGGCCCGGCAAGGCTCACGGTAAGACCCGGTAAGGCCCCAACCATACCGAACCGGATTGCGAAAAAACGTTCCACTTAAATCATCCCAAGCCATTACTACCACCACGACCCCTCCCTCCCTCCCTCCCTCCCTACCTGCCCCAAAACCTATACCTCCTTTCTTTACTCCCTCCCACTCCTCCTCACTCCCTCCCTCACTCCCTCCTCACCTCTCCTGCCATCTCCCCCACACCCTCTCCGTACCTGCTTATCTCTCCAACACTCATTCTTAGTTCTCCCAAAGAAATAAGATAAAAATAGATTAATAAATAGCCGAATAAAGAAATTAATGTGTGAATATATAAATGAATAGATAGATACATGAATAGATACATAGATATATAAATGAATCTGTCCATATAACTATATAACGAAGGCTTCTTCCCCCTTATATGGGAGGTAGCCAAGTTAAAGATGCGTGTCCAAGCTCACCCACTCCACTCCCATCCACCGCCCTTTCCCCCCTCTCATCTTAGCTCCACGTGGATGAAGGGTCATCCCTGTCACCTGCCCACTTCCCGGGTCGGAAGCACATTTACAACAGAGCCGCTTTACAAAATCGGCGATCTTCCCTCCCTGTCCCTTCATACGGAAAATAGAGAAGACGGGGAGAAATCCCTTTGTTCTGATTCATAATATCCATACACAACCATCTTCCATTCATCCCTATCCACTACCTTCTCCCTCCACTGCTCAACAGACAATCTCCTCTTGTTCAGAGCCCCTTTCAACCCATCTGTCCATCTCATCCTCGGTCATCCCCTCAAGTTCACTCCATCCACCTCTGCCTTCCACACCTCTTTAGCTAATCTTTCTTTACTCATTCTTTCCATGTGTCAAAACCATCCGATAATCTTTCATCAGCTTTATCAGCTAGCTCCCTCTCCACCCCTACTCTCCTCCTCACCTCCTCATTTCTCACCCTATCCAATCTCGTAACTATTATCATACTTCTCAGACATTTCATCTCAAACACATTTAAACTTGAAGTATGGAAGACAAATGAGTGGAAGGGCGGTGAGCTAAACACAGAGAACAGCTGGAGTTTTATTCACTGACGTTTCGTCCTTACCAGGACATTCTCAAAGTACATGTACATTGAGAATGTCCTGGTCAGGACGAAACGTCAGTGAATAAAACTCCAACTGTTCTCTGTGTTTAGCTCACCGCTTCCACACATTTAAACTTCTTCTTTCTGCCCCTTCATACAATCTTCTCTTTGCATCCATTCCCAAATGCCCATTTTTCATGACACTTTTCAACCCCCCAGAACATTTACTTGCTTCTCTCAATCTACAGATTATCTCCACCAGACTCCCCCGTTTCCTGCCATATGTGACCCCAAATACTTAAAACTGTTCGCTTCCTCTAGCTTCTCTCTTTTAAGACTTCCTTCCAACTCGCTGCCACCCTCTCCCCTTGTACATCTCATCACCTTGTACCCACATTTACCTTAAATTTTCTCCCATTACTTAACTACTCAAACTCTTACTTACTCCCTCGGTTCCTCCTTAATAGGTAGACAAAGAAAATAAGCAAATAAATAAATAAGTAAATAAATGAATGGATGAATAAATAAATGAATAAATGAATAAGAAAACGAGTAAATAGATAAATAAATAAGCAAATGCATAAACAAATGAATATACACAGAGATAAATAATTAAAATGATTAGACATAGGAATGATTCAGTAAAAAATAAAATTAAAAGATTTAATAGATAAACGATTAGATGCTCTGCGATGACTACATACTCACCAAGTACCTTAGTGAAGCTTGATATACAAAAAAGACAGTGAATAAATGAATAGTAATAATAATAATGATAATAGTAATAATAATAATAATAATAATAATAATAATAATAATAATAATAATAATAATAATAATAATAATAATAATAATAATAATAATAACAATAATAATAATAATTATAATGATAATATCAATAACAATAATAATAATAATAATAGTTATAATGATAATAATGATAATAATAATAATAATAATAATAATAATAATAATAATAATAATAATAATAATAATAATAATAATAATAATAATAATAATAATAATAATAATGATAATAATAACAATAATAAATAATAATAACAATAATAATGATAAAAACACCAACAACAATAACAACAATAACAGTAACAATAATTATAATGAAAATTATGATAATAATAATAATGATTATAATGATAATAATAATAACAATGTGTGTGTGTGTGTGTGTGTGTGTGTGTGCTCTCATAGACAACAATAAAATTGTTCTTGGGCGAAAACGGCCCAAACAGAGGAGAAACAGTTATCAAAAAATAGTTCTAAGAAATTATTTAGGAGATTTAGAACGAAGTGGGAGGGAGGGGGTGGGTGAGGGGGTGGAGGGGAAAGCATAGAGGCAGAAAATTGGACAGCCAGTCAAACAGACAAAAGAATAACAGACAGAGTGACTGCCAGACAGACAGGAGACTAACAGACAGAGAGATAGCCAGTCTGACAGAAGACTAAGAGACAGACAGATAGACAGACAGACAGAAGACTAACAGACAGTCATATAGACAGAAGACTAACAGACAGATAGTCATACAGACAAAAGACTAATAGACAGATAGCCAGACAGGCAGATGACTAATAGACAGAGAGATAGCCATACAGACAGAAGACTAACAGACAGAGAGATAGCCATACAGACAGAAGACTGATAGATAGCCGTACAGACTAAACAGAGAGAATGGTAGACAGTCCAACAGACAGAAAAACAGAGATAAACAGACAGATAGACAGGGAAACAGACAGGTGGACAGGAGGAGGATGAGGGAAATGTCCTTTATACATTTCATTCAAACTAATTCAAAACGATTTCAATCATTGCAGTGTCAAATCAGAAATGTTCCATCCTTTCCTCCTTCCCTCCTCCCCTCCTCCCCTCCTCCCCTCCTCCCCTCCTTCCCTCCTTCCCTCCTTCCCTATTTTCCTATTTTCCTATTTCCCCCTTCCCGCTCTCCTATTCTTTACTTCCTTGAGTATGCCTCACCCCTCCTTCCCTCCCTCCCTCCCTCCCTCCCTCCCTTCTTCCCTCCCTCCTTCCCTCCCTCCTTCCTTCCTTCCTTCCCTCCTTCCCTCTCCCCCTCCTTACTTCCTTTCCTCCCTTCATTCCTCTCATCTTCCCTATCCCTCTCCTTCCCTCATAAGAACATAAGAATGAAGGCGGCTGCAAGAGACCATAAGGCCTACACTAGGCAGCTCCGTATCCATCACCATCTGTCATCCCCATCCATAAAGTTCTCTAATCGTTTCTTAAAACAACTGATAGTTTCAGCGCTTACTACATAGTTACTAAGTCTATTCCATTCGTCGACCACCCTATTAGTAAACCAATTCTTGCCTATTTTCTTTTTAAATCTAAATTTGTCCAGTTTATAACCATTGCTGCGAGTCCTGCCCTGTTGTTTTAATATGATGACCTTGTTTGCATCACCCTTGTTAAAGCCTTTGATCCACTTGAACACCTCTATTAGATCACCCTGCACTCTGCGTCTTTCCAGATAGTGTAAGTTAAGGTGCCTAAACCTCTTCCCTCCCTCCTTCCCTCCCTCCATCCATCCCTCCCTCCTTCCCTCCTTCCCTCCCTTCCTCCCTTCTTCCCTCCCTCCTTCCCTCCCTCCTTCCTTCCCTACCTCCTTCCCTCCCTCCTTCCCTCCCTCCCTCCCTCTCCCCCTCCTTACTTCCTTTCCTCCCTCGATTCCTCTCATCTTCCCTATCCCCCTCCTTCCCTCCCTCCGTCCCTCCGTCCATCCCTCAATTCCTCCCTCTTTTCCTCCTTCACTACCTCCTTCCCTCCTTCCCTCTCCCCCTCCTTTTATCCTTTCTTCCCTCCATCCCTCCCACTTTTCCCCTCCCCTCCCCTCCTCACCTCCTCAATTCGTCAAGCGATAAGTGATGCCAGGCACAAGGAACCTCGCTCGGCAAAGATTTAATTTACTGCAGCGATGACCTTAACTCCCTTCCACAAAAAAAGAAATCAATACCTTTCCCCCGGTGTCCGTCCCAGGGAGGTTATGAAATTCCCCTGACCTGAAGAGCAGGTCACTGACCTGAAAAAATATATTATTACCTGACACATTACTCTCCGGCGAGGTGTCATTTCAGTGCGTACATCATTCCTCATGTACTTTTTGTACAGATTGTACAAACAAGCGCTGAATATTGATCAGGCGGAATTGAGAACAATTGGCTCCACAATACATCAAACCTAAGCAACCTTTATCTATTCCATTGCTATTATATTAATACACAAAGGGTTTAGTCTATTTTACAAGACCTGTTGTATAAAGAAACACAATAAATAAACAATATAAGACATTCTTATGGACTAATTTACCGGCGTTTCTATCCTTATGGAGCATATCTGCATTCATCTGATATAACGTGATTGATCAAATGTCCGCTGTGTTGTTATTTGTATTCAGACAACTGTCCCTCGAGGTCTGATGGATGGGGACCTGCCCCTTGCCCCTTGCCCCAAGGAGCACCTATACATCTCCCTCTCTTGCCCCCATTACCCCCATCCTCCCATCCCCCCATCCCGGAATGGGGGTAAGAAGAAGAAGGTGGGTGACTTGTCTCCCTTATCTATTTCCAGATCTTTTTGCCCCATTTTGTGAAATTCATTTGTAGTGTAATTGGGTCCTTTTGTCCACTAAGAAACACTCGGATGCGATGTTGCCACGTCTAGCATCATCCACGGAAACGTGGGTTACTCGGAGGTGCTGCCAACTGTACAAATTGCCAACAACCAAAGACAAACACACTTCCGTCGGGCGGCTGACAACCCGCGGAAAATAAAATAAAATAAAATTAAATTAAATTAAATAACTAAAAGAGAAGAGGAAGATGAAGAACAACAACAAGGAGAAGAAAGAGAATAAAAATATGAAGAAGAAGACGGAGAAAAGCAGAATAAGAAATGAAGAAAAAGAAAAAAAGAAGACGTAGAAGAAGAAAAATTACAACAAGAAGAAGAAAAGAAGAGGAAGTAGAAGAAGTAAAAGAAAAAAAAAAGAAAATGAAGAACAAGAGCAAGAAAATGGAAGAGGAAGAAGAAGAAGAAAAAGAAGAGGAGGAGGAGGAGGAGGAAGAAGAAGAAAAAGAAGAGGAGGAGGAGGAGGAGGACGATTTCCGAAGTAGCCAAAGAACTTCGGCGCGTTCGAGGAAGCGGCGGCGGCCTCCACTTCGTCAGGATAAGAAGTTTGTAAATCTTTTATGCTGATTTGAGCCCCGGTAATGACGTGGAGTAGGAGTGGCTCCCGCTAATAGCGTGTTAATTGATGCTCGTCCATTCCAAGGTCAATCTGCCCTCTCTCCCCTCTCCCCCTCTTCCTCTCCCCCCCCGATCTTTTAGCACGGGACTAAATGGGGCTTAGGAAGCGTTGGAGGGAGAGGAAGGAATGTGGGAGGAGGGAGGGAGGGAGTCAGAGAAGGGGAGGTTAGGAGGAGTAGGGAGGGGGAGGGAGGAACGGGGAGAGGGGAGGAGGAACGTGGGGAGGGGAGAAGTTTGGTGGTTTAGCTAGTGGAGGGAAAAGGGGGAGAGAATGAATTTGGGAGAAGACAGTGGGGGGATAGGTATGGGGAGTTTAGGGTTGTTGAGGGGATGGTGATGGAGATAAGGGGAGGAGGGGGGATGGTGGAGAATGGGGGGAAGAGGATAGAAGGGGGGATATGAGGAATGGACTTGTATAGATGGGGGTTAGGAGCGAGAGAGGGGGGAAAGGGGGGAGAGGGGGAGGAAGGGGGAGAAGGAGGAAGGGGGAGAGGGGACGAAAGGGGAAGATGGAGGGAAATGTTGGGGAAAGGAATAAAGAGAGAGATCGAGTTCAGAGACTATGTGGAGCTTGCAATGGTAACTTCCACTGAAGGTATTAGTAACCATTCCACATCTCTTGTGGTAACCTGTTACTCTAAGAAATCACAACTCCCTCCCCAACCCTCTCCCCAACTTTCCCCCAACTCCCCTAGCTCTCCCCCCAACTCTCCCAGCTCTCACTAACTCTCCCCGAACTCTTTCCCCCAACTCTCCCTAACTCCCCAAACTCTCCCCCAACTCTCCCTAACTCTCCCCGAACTCTTTCTCCCTAACTCTCCCCAACTCTTCTCCCCAACTCTCCCCAACTCTTTCCCCAACTCTCCCCAACTCTCCCCAACTCTCCCCCAACTCTCTCCCCAACTTTCCCCCCAAAATCTCCCTCCCAACTCTCCCCCAAATCTCCCCCATACTCTTCCCCTCCACTAACTCCCTTCCCCCCGAACTAACACTTCCCCATACCTCTCCCCCCACTACCACCCTACCCCCCACCCTGACACTCCCCATGTCTCTCCCCCTCTCCTCTCATTTCGTCCTTCTCCTCCTCCTCCCCTTTCTCCTCTCCATCCTCCTCCCCCTTCCTCTTTCTCCTCCTCCCCTTCTCCTTCTTCCCCCTGACATTCCCCACACCTCTCCCCACACTTCCCCCTCTTCCTCCCCTCTTTCTACTTCCCCTCTCCTTCTCCTTCCCCTTCTCCTTGTCCTTGACACTCTTCATACCTCTTCCTCTTCTCCCCTCTCTTTTCACTCCTCCTCCTCCCCTCCTCCTCCTCCTCCTCCTCCTCCTCCTCCTCCTCCTCCCTGAATCTCCCCGTACCTCTCCCCCTGTTCCTCTCCCAGTCCTTCTTCTCTTCCCCTTCTTCCCTTCCAACTCTTCCCCCTCTTCCTCCTCCTCCTCCGCTTCCTCCTACTGCTCCTTGACACTCCCCATGTCTCTCCCCCTGTTTCCCCTCCCACTCCTTCTTCTCCCCTCTTAACCATCCCCCTCATTCCCCTTCTCCTCCTCCCCTCTTCCCCCTCCTTCTCCCCTTTTCCTCCTTCCCTCCCTTTCTTCTCCCCCTTTTCCCCTTCTCCTATTCCCCCTTCTCTTCTTCCCCCCTCCACTCCCTCTTCCCCTTCCTCCCCTCCTCCCCTCCTCCCCCTCTTCCCCCTCTTCCCCCTCCTCCCCTATTCCCCCCCCCTCTTCCCCTCTTCCCTCTCTTCTTCCTCCTCCCTCTCTTCCCCCTCCTCCCCCTCTTCCCCCTACACCCACTCTTCCTTCTCCTCCTCCCCCGACACTCCGTAACAAATAAACAGACAGAATCACCCACCCGCCGACAAGTGGAGTGAAGGTAAAAGGACCACATGGCACGCAAAGTAAGAAGGGGATTTGCTAACTCTCTTAACCCACTCTTAAACTCCTCACCATCTTCTAGAACCTCTAGCCTCCATCCTAAACGTAGTTAACCTTGTGACAAATGCAGTTTACTCTAAACTCTTACCTAACCATATAATATATTATAATACCTTATTGTCAAGCATATAGCATTATAGCTAAACATAGCTCTATAGCCCCATAGTAGAAGTATAGTCGAGTATGTATACTGTATATGTATATATATATAATATACATATATATATATAATATATATATATATATATATATATATATATACATATATATATACATATATATATATATATACATATATATATATATATATATATGTATATATATATATATATGTGTGTGTGTGTGTGTGTGTGTGTGTGTGTGTGTGTGTGTGTGTGTGTCTGTGTGTCTGTGTGTGTGTGTGCGTGTGTGTGTGTGTGTGTGTGTGTGTGAGTGTGTGTGTGTGCGTGTGTGCGTGTGTGTGCGTGCGTGTGTGTGTGTGCGTGTGTGTGTGTGTGCGTGTGTGTGTGTGTGTGTGTTAGTGTGTGTATACATATATACACATATATTTATGTATATATATATATATATATATATATATATATATATATATATATATATTGTTATGGTTTTAGTATGTGATGGGTCAAGTGCATATGTCCACAAAATTCCCAATCTATGTATCATGCCGCCGGCATCGTACGGTATTGTGCCCTTTGCCGGGCCAGCATAGTTTACAAGACTCGAACCGGTTCGAAATGTAAACAGGGATTTGAATGTTTGAAACAACGCACTGAGGCCGTAAATCAGTGTTGGGGGAAGGAGGAGGAGGAGGAGGAGGAGGAGGAGGAGGAGGAGGAGGGGGAGGAAGAGGAGCAGAGGGAGGAAGAGGAGGAGGAGCAGAGGGAGGAGGAGGAGGAGGAGCAGAAGGAGGAAGAGGAGGATGAGAATGAGGACGAGGATGAGGAAGAGTAGAAAAATAATGAGGAGGAAGGAGAAAGAAGAGGAAGAGGAGAAGAATGAGGACGAGGAGGAGAAAAAATAAGGAGAGGAGAAGGAGGGAAGGGGAAGAGGAGGAGGAGGAGGAGAGGAATGAGGAAGAGGAACGAGGTAAAGGAGAAGAATATGGAGGAGGAAGAGGAGAAGAATGAGGACGAGGAGGAGGAGGAAGAGGAGAAGAATATGGAGGAGGAAGAGGAGAAGAATGAGGACGAGGAGGAGGAGGAGGAAGAGGAGAAAAATATGGAGGAGGAGGAATGGGTGAGAGACGTGGTTCTCTCAACTGAATCAAACCGCTCAGCGCCTCTTGCTGTAAGCTTTGCGGTTTTCTGTGTGTCAACATGGAAAAAATATAGGCTCACCTATATGGTAACATCTACAGTGGATTGGACGAAGATGTTACCATATAATGATGCTCCCGCCCTTCTTTTTTTTAGTGAAATGGTATAATTACTAGTAACTTTATGAAGTTTCTAGATTACTCGATACTAGGAAAGGTCTGTGGTCACGTGGTTGTGGGCGTGGTTATGGTGAGGGGGCGTGGCCAATCGGTTAGGGGCGGGGCTTTGCTCTGACGTAGGAGGCTGGAGCAAGATAACATATGGTCTATGGGGAGGGAAAGATTCCAAACTATGAATATTTTATTTTATTTTATTTTATCTTATTTTGTTTTATTCTATCTTATTTTATTTTATTCTATTTTATTTTATATTATTTTATTTTATTTTATTTTATCTTTTATTCTATTTTATTTTACTTCTATATCTACTGTAGGTTTGAAAAGAAACATTGTTTTCGTCTAACTGAATTCATAGATTTTTTTTTTTTTTTTTTTTGTATAAATGATTGAGGATGGTTTGATTTAACGTCGCGAGCTCCCTCTATCAGGAGGCTAGGACGGTGCCCCTTACAGAGAACATTTGTAACGTGGAATTGAATGAACCATGCCCTTGGTCCAACTCGTTGGTGGTAGGGTTCGAACTGCCGTCACCTCGACCTTCGCACAAGTAGAGATGCTCTAACCCGCTCGAAAAAAAAAAAAAAATGGAATAGATAAACAGCTAGATAACAGCAAAATATTGATCAGGAAATGGTCATCCTTCTGGGCTCTTCCGAGGAGTTCCTCCGAAGAGGAGGAAGAGGAGGAGGAAAAGGAGGAGGAGGAAGAGGAAGAGGAAAAGGAGGAGGAGGAGGAA
>NC_134800.1:49409075-49411575 GCF_046742065.1 Oratosquilla oratoria
CTAGTTGTAGTTTGTGTTGTACTTCAGCCTTAGTAGTCTACTGCAGGACCATCCTGTCCCCTGCGGGACGACACATCCTCCGTGCCTTCATCCAGCTTGGTTACACGACATTAAAGCTATATTTGTATGTAATACTTAGAAACCATGAGAAATATAGATTCCTTTCTATGGAACATTCCTGTTTTAGTTTTGCTATGGCTATATTTGTTCTAGGAGGTAGTTACACGATATTGAATCTATATTTGTATGGAATTCTCAGAAACCATGAGAATTTTTGGATTTTTTTTTCTTCCGCGAAACAGTTCCTGCTTTATCTTTGCCACATCAGCAATTGGCCACGTCCCCTCCGAAGACCCTTGGCTCTCTTCATTGAACCACAAGACTTCTGCAGAAGCTTCTGCCCTCTGACAGCGAACCCTCGATAAGAAGGAGGAGGAGGAGGAGGAGGAGGAGGAGGAGGAGGAGGAGGAGAGAGGAAGGGGAGGTCAAGGAAAGGGAGTAATAAAAGAGAAAGAGAAATCTGAAAAGGTAAGCTAGGAAGATAAAAAGAAAAGTCAAAGAAGAAGACAGAACGAAGAACGAAATGTCCATGACGAATATGCCGAAAAAAGGAAAACGGCAAAGAAAATTAAGATAGCCATGAAGACGACATCAAAGTAGAATAAGAAGACACAAAAGAGGACGAAGAAAAAGACAAATAGGATGCCAATAGGAAGAAGAAAAACAACAACTAGAACATGGAGAAGATGAAGAAGAAGAAGAAGAAGAAGAAGACGGAAAAAAAAGACGAAGGAAACGAAGATAAAAAGGTAAAGAAGAAGAAGAATGAAAGGAAGAAGAAGAAAAACAAAATGAAAAAGGCAAAGAAGAAGAAGGAAAAGATAATAATGATAATAATAATAATAATTATAAGAAGAAGAAGAAGAAGAAGAAGAAGAAGAGGATAAAAAAGACAAAGAACGAATCGAAGAAGAATACGAGGTGGATCAAATAAACAAATAATAGATAAATAAAAGAAAAATAAATCGAAAAAGAAGAAGAAGAAGCCGACGGCTAAAATTAAAAAAACAACGACGACCGTTAGAAGATGACGTCACGCCTCCAGAAGCCGAGAGAGAGAGAGAGAGAGAGAGAGAGAGAGAGAGAGAGAGAGAGAGAGAGAGAGAGAGAGAGAGAGAGAGAGAAAGAGAGTCTCCTGAGAGGCTTTGTGAGCCCCTAGGTCACTTCAAGGGCCTTAGGGTAATGACTTTTACTCCTCTGGAGGGGATTCGGCGGACTTCGCTACGTTCCCCTCCCCTTCTTCGGCAACCCTCCTCCTCCTCCTCCTCCTCCTCCTCCTCCTCCTCCTCTCTCCTCTTTTTCTTCTTCCCTTCTCTTACTCTTCCTCCTCTCTCCCTCTATTCTAATTGCTCCTTCCTTCCTTCCTTCCTTCCTTCCTTCCTTCTCCTCCTTTTCACCTTCCTCTTCTCTTATTCCTCTTTCTGTCTTCCTTTATTTTGATTCCTCCTTCCTTCCTTCTCCTCCTCTTCCTTCCTTCGTTCTTCCTCCTCTTCCCTTCCTCCTCTTTTCTCCCTCTTTCGAATTCATCTTTCCTCCTTCTTTTTCTCTTTACTCCTTTTTTTCACCTCTTTTCCTCCTCCTCCTTTCTCTTTTTTTTATTCATCCTTCCTTCTTCCTCCTCTCTTCTTCCTCTTCCTCTCCCCTCTTTATATTCCCTCCCTCTTCCTTCTTCTTTCTTCTTCCTTCATCCTCCTTCCTTCTACCTCCTTCTTTCTTCCTCTTTATCTTTTTCTTCCTTCATCTTTCCGCCTTCTTCTTCGTCTTCTTCTTCGTCTTCGCCCTCACCCTCTTTGTGTCAATTGTCTCTTTTCTCATCCCAATCCCCCTTCCCCTTCCCCTTCCCCTTCCCCTATCCCTTCCCCTCCCCCACCTTCCCCTCCCCTCCCCTCCCCTTTCCCCTCTCCCTCCCCCTACCCCTCCCCTCCCCTTTCCCCTCTCTCTCCCCCTTCACTTTCCCCTTCTCCTTCCCCTTTCCTTCTCCTTCCCCTGTCCTTCTCCTTCCCCATTCCTTTCTCTTTCCCCTTCCCCTTTCTCCTGCCCCTTCCCCTTCTTCTTCCCCTTCTAAGGTCTTAAGCATCTTCCTCTCATTCTTCAGGGAGACTTATACCAACCTAATCCAGAAGGAGGAGACGCTGGAGGAGGCGAAGAAGAAGACGGAGGAAGATGAGGAGGAGGTGGAAGAAGAGGAGGAGGTGGGGGAGAAGGAGGAGGAGGAGGTGGTGGGCGCACGAGAGGCCCTTGGTTCCTCCACTTTGGAATTTTTCAAAAGACTCGAACTAAGCGATACGCTTGCGAGCCGAAGAATCTTCTCGGAGATCGAGAGCCTCAGGCGTTCGGGCGAAGTCTCCTCCTGTTAATTATCGATACGCAGAAGGAGGAGGAGGAGGAGGAGGAGGAGGAGGAGGAGGAGGAGGAGGAGGAGGAGGAGGAGGAGGAGGAG